>NC_072383.2:47371666-47673333 GCF_028885625.2 Pongo pygmaeus
TTGGGGGGCGTGGGGGGCGTCGAGGCCTCTATTCTGCCCCAGAGCGCTGGCGAAGGCCTCTTCTCAGCCCGCCTTTTCCTTTCTCCCGCTCCTTCTCCTCCACTAAGTGTAGACGCAGGGCCCCTTGGCCTAGCTTCGATCGTTCGAATTCAGAGCACGTCCTTCCGAGGTGAAGGAACGCGAAACTCCACCCATCCGATTGCTGTTCGGCTACGGGCGGGTCCTCTGGTCGGGCTGACCCTGGGTGAGCGGCCCGGAGCCAAGACTCGAGGTAGGGCTTGGCGGGCGGGTGATGTCACACTCCTCTGTGACACGCGAGGCTCCTCAGTTACTTCTTAGCCAATGGCAGAGGCGGAAAGTGAGAGGAGTCTGGGGCTGGGGCTGCCTTCCAGGCCCACGGGGCGGCCCCGCTGTGTTCGGATTGGTTACCTTTGGGCAGGTGAGGTGGCTTTGCTTTGCTTGGTCTTGAGCTTTTGTGGGCGTCTTTCTAAGTCTGCTCAGCAAGGGCGTCGTTGGGCAGTTTTTATCTTGGGCCTACTTGCTGGACCTGTGGTAACAAGTAGGCTTTGGTATCTTTGTATATTTACTGAGTGTAGAACTACCCGGTGCCAGCCCGGGCTGCTTGGGGTCATCAGCCTTTCATTGACCACCCCCACAACAAAAATCACTGTGAACTTGAGACTGTGTTCTAGCAACTTGTGAATGTGTAACCCAGTAGAAGGGCTGACTGTACTTGAAACAGACAAGGATTTTAAGGTCAAAGGTAAATGGCAAATGGACTTTTCTAGTTACTTACTGATATTTATTCAGTTTATCTTTTGTATGTGTGTATCTTTTGTATATTTATTCAGTTTATCTTTATGTTGAATTAAGAATTTAATTCTGGAAACATATCGGAATTGCATAAACACATTTCTTATGACCTGCGTATACACACTTTTTTCTGTAATTATTGTATTTGCACTCTTTGGTGTTTTCTTATTCTTTTTGTCTAATATTTTTTGTTCTGGCCTAAAGATTATGTTGACATTTAGATTCTCTGCCACTTTCCTCCAGTAGGGACAGAATAGTTGAACACTTGAGAAATACAATCTGTGCTTTTGATCCAGAGTTTCCTTCTTCTGTTATTTATCTGGTTGTGGAAACATGGTTTAGTACCTTTTTTTTTTTTTTTTTTTGAGGCAGAGTCTCTCTGTCGCCCAGGCTAGAGTGCAGTGGCACAATCATGGCTCACTTGAACCTTGACCTCTCCTGGCTTAGGTGATCCTCCCACCCCAGCCTCCTGAGTAGCTAGGACCACAGGTGGACGTCACCAACTCCAGCTAATTTTTGTATTTTTTGTGGAGATGGGGTTTCACCCATGTTGCCCAGGCTGACCAACTCCTGAACTCAAGCGATTTATTTATTTATTATTGTTATTATTATTATTATGTTTTTTTGAGACAGTCTCACTCCCTTACCCAAGCTGGAGTGCAGTGGTGCAATCTCGGCTCACTGCAACCTCTGCCTCCCTGGTTCATGCAATTCTCATGCCTCAGCTTCCTAAGCAGCTGAGATGACAGGCGCGCACCAGCATGCCCAGCTAATTTTTGTATTTTTAGTAGAGACGGGCTTTTGCCATGTTGTCTAGCCTGGTCTCGAACTCCTGACCTCAAGCGATTCGCCCGCCTTGACCTCCCAAAATGCTAGGATTACAGGTGTAATCCTTTCCTAAAGAATAAGAGTCATCTCTCCTGAAGAATAAGAAAAGGTAAAATTAATCCAGATACTTAGCATTTTCAAGTTATTTTCCCTGATGATAGATATAGTTCATGCTCTTTATACAAATGCTGAAAGTGCAGAAAAATGTCATAGGAATCAATGTATGTTTTGGGAGTTTTGTTTTGTTTTGTTTTAAAGATTTGTTTTCGCCTATGGCTGAAACTTTTGAAAGCTTATATAAATGAAAGCTTATTTTTTTACTGTAGGATGGAATAGTAAAAAGAGCACTAGACTATAGTGGTCAGAAGACCCCAAATCTGGTTCTGGCTCTGCTGTTTAACTTTCTAATGTTGGTCAAATCAATACTAATGTTTGTTTTAGTACTTTACGTTGATTTCACACAGATTTTCTTATTGGCATTCAGTAGAGCAGATATTGATCATCATCGTTATCTTACAGATGAGGAAGCTGAGATAACCTTAGGTAAAATGATTTTTCCTGGGTTATATGGTAGAAAGTGGCAGCACTTGTGACACCAAATCCTGTCCTCTTGCCGCTATTACATTGCCCTTTTGAACTTAAAAAAGATGTATATTTAAAGTGGGCCTAATCTTTCCTTTTCCTCGTGGGTTGATGTGTGAGGATTAAAGGTGATGTATATATAAAAGCACCTTAAAAGTTCTAAATTTTATATAAATGTAGTCAGGAGTATTAGTATAGCAGGTACTACTGCTGGCCTGACGAGTTTCATTTTATTTCGTAAACTGCCCGAGGTTATTAATTTTCTCTAGGGAACCAATGAATATTCTGATGCTCTAACTTCTAATTCTTTTTCCTTTACTACTTTGATCTGGTTGTAGAATCTGGTAGAAATGTCTTCTACCACTCTGTTTTGTTCCCCCAGAGTTTCTAACCAAACTGCATGCAGCCCTTCGTAGTTTTTATACACATTTTGTTTTCCAAAGATGGTGTTCAAGACCAAGGAGAGAAAGGCTGTCTCCTTGACTTAAAGGTTACCTGAGTGACCCCTTGAGGTAGGTTCCACTCTGAGCCAGCTGGGGAATGTTGATTTGAGGTTACAGCACTCTTGATCTGATAGTAGAGTCTAAATTTGCTCTAGAGACTTTGTAGTGCTTAAATCTTGGGGATAGCTGAGCCGAACCAGATGCAAGCTCTGCCCTCAGGGTGAGAAGTTCCTGCACAATTAACTAGAATCCAAAACACTTGAAAAAGGAGCTTCACGAGTGAGGGTGAAGTGGGTGTGCTGTTTGTCCTAATCTATGTGTGCTCCCCATTTGGGCTAAATATGGTGTTATTAGGGAGGGATTACTGGTTTATACTGGAAGAAGATTGTGCATTTAGGATTTTGGGGCCTTCTTAGGATTCAGTATCTGTCAAACAGTTGTTATAGAGAGGGAGATGCAATAGTGTCAAAGTTTGGTACAAAAAATAATTTACTGAAGGCAGTAGGCATTTCATCTCCAGTTACTGGTTTGGTTTTGAGGCAGCCCCCTAGAGAGATGGATTCAGTATTAGCTAATCCAGGGATTTGGGTCCAAGTTAAGGGAGAGGATGGGACATCTAGGGTGTCCACCTGGGAAGATCAAAGCTCGGTCCTAGTTGAATGAAACAGTTCCTTGGATGGTTCCGAAACTGAACTGACCTACCTCCTGGGAGTGGCAGGGAAAGCATCAAGCTTTTGCGCATTTACTTCATCAAATCCTTTACCATATCAGATGATCACTTAGTGGCTATTAGGCTGTCTCAAAATGCCCATGGCCCTGTGGGACAAGAGAGATAGTATAAATGTGCTAGAGGAAAGGTATGCCATTTAAACAAAAGTACAGATAGGCCCCAATTTATGATGATTGGACTTAATGATTTTTTACTTTATAATAATGCAAAAGTGCTACCTGTTTGTTAGAAACTGTACTTCAGGCCGGGCATGGTGGCTCATGCCTGTAATCCTAGCACTTTGGGAGGCTGAGGTGGGCAGATCACTTGAGGTCAGGAGTTCGAGACCAGCCTGGCCAACATGGCAAAACCCTGTCTCTACTTAAAATACAAAAATTAGCTGGGCATGGTGGCACACGCCTGTAATCCCAGCTACTCAGGAGGCTGAGGCGTGATAATCACTTGAACCCGGGAGGCAGAGGTTGCAGTGAGCTGAGATCGTGCCACTGCACTCCAGCCTGGGCAACAGAGCGAGACTCTGTCTCAAAACAAAACAAAACAAAACAAAAAAAACCCCTGCACATTTAGAATTTCCATCTTTTCCCAGACTAGGGATATCTGGTATGATACTTTCACATGAGATATTCGACACTTTATTATAAAATAGGCTTTGTGTTGGATAGTTTTGCCCAACTTCAGACTAATGTAAGCATTCTGGGCACATTTAAGGTAAGGTAGGCTAGGCTTAAGCTATAATGTTTGGTAGGTTATGTGTAGTAGGTACATAAATTATGATATTTTCAGTTTACAATGGGATTATTGGGATGTAACTTCATTGTAAATCGAGCATCTGTACTTTTAACCAGTAATGAGATTTTTCAAGTGCCTTTATGTTTCAGTTTATAATTTTCTTTTCTCTCTCTTTTTTTTTTTTTTTTTGAGACAGAGTCTCGCTCTGTCACCCATGCTGAAGTGCAGTAGTGCGATCTCGGCTCACTGCAACCTCCGCCTCCTGGGTTCAAGCCATTCTCCTGCCTCAGCCTCCCAAGTAGCTGGGATTACAGGCGCCTACCACCACGCCTGGCTAATTTTTTGTATTTTTAGTAGAGATGGGGTTTCACTGTGTTGGCTAAGCTGGTCTTGAACTCCTGACCTCAGGTGATCCGCCTGCCTCAGCCTCCCAAAGTGCTGGGATTACAGGCTAAAACTAGACTTCTAAAAGAGAATAATCTACTGAAGACATTGTAGTAATGAGTACACTAGTAATAACAATGTTAGTACACCAGTAATAACAACGGTTACCATGTATTGAACGCATCCTGTGTACAAAGAGCTATTTTAAGAACTTTATTTGTATTATCTCACCTAGTCTTCAACCTTACGAAGTAAGGAATGTTATGTATTAGTACTTTACACATGGTAGGCGAAACTGAAGTACAGTGAGGTTAAGTGCCAGAAGCTGGCTGCATGTCCCACTGCTAAGGAAATAACTAGGATTCAGAAGTAGCAGGCACTCTTAATCACTATGCAGGGGACATGGTTATACAGTGTATGAACATTACTCAGTAGTAAAAACTAATGAATGGAAAGCTTTCCTGGCCAAAAACACAGAAGAAGAAAAAAAACTACTGAAAAATTACTAACAGTTCTTCCCTCTCTTTTTTTTTGTTGTTGTTTTTTTGACACGGAGTCTGGATGTGTCACCCAGGCTGGAGTGCAGTAGCGCGATCTCGGCTCACTGCAAACTCTGCCTTCTGGGTTCAAACGATTTTCCTTCCCTAGCCTCCCGAGTAGCTGGGATTACAGGTGCCCACCACCACACCTGGCTGATTTTTGTATTTTTTTTTTTACTAGAGACTGGGTTTCACCATGTTGGCCAGGTTGGTCTCGATCTCCTGACCTCAGGTGATCCACCCACTTAGGCATCTGAAAGTGCTGGGATTACAGGCATGAGCCACCGTGCCCAGCCCTTTACCCTCTTTTAAACTATATGGGATTTTTCTTATAAGTATCAATTTAGTCTCTTCTAGATATGTGGGAACAAGGTTCGGGGTGATTGAATTAATACAACAGGAAGAAAGAACCATGTAATTGACAAACTAATTTTTTTGTTTTAATTTTGTAAAATGGTTTTGCTGTGTTGCCCAGGCTGGGTGCAGTGACACATTTTTGCTCTGTTACCCAGGCTGGAGTGAAGCAACATGATGATGGGTCACTGCAGCCTGAAATTCCTGGGCTCAAGCAATTCTCCTTCCTCAGCCTCCCAAGTAGTTGGGACAACAGGCACACACCACCACACCAAGCTAATTTTTAAATTTTTTGCAGAGACGAGGTCTTGCTGTGTTGCCCAGGCTGGTCTGGAACTCCTGGGCTCAAGCGACCCTCCCACCTTGGCTTCCCAAAGTGCTGGGCTCACAGGTGTGAGACATTGTGCATGGCCTAATTTTCCTTTTTTGTTTTTTGGAAGTAAACGTAACCTTGAGATTTTATTGTCTTCGTAATAAAACATAAAACTGATATTTAATTAAATGTGTGAACAGTGTTTCTTTGACTTGCTGTTTTAATGTTGCTGTACACACTGAGGCAAAGTCTGTCCTGGTTCTAGCATTGCATGGAATGCATACTAAATCCACGATAGTTTTGTTTTGCATAGCTTTTGGCTACTTCAGCATGTTTCATATTCGCTGTAGCTCCTAGGTGTGTGGGAATAGGATTGAAGAGAATGGTTGTTTTTTTTTTTTTTTTTTTTTTAATTTTTTTCAGACGTAGTCTTGCACTGTCGCCCATGGTAGAGTGCAATGGTGTGATCTCAGTTCACTGCAACCTCCGCTTCCCTGGCTCAAGCGATTCTCCTGCCTCAGCCTCCCGAGTAGCTGGGACTATAGGTGCCCGCCACCACACCCAGCTAATTTTTGTATTTTTAGTAGAGACAGGGTTTTACCATGTTGGCCAGGCTGGTCTCGAACTCCTGACCTCATGATCTGCCTGCCTTTGCCTCCCAAAGTGCTGGGATTACAGGCGTGAGCCACCACACCCGGCCTGTTTTTTTTTGTGGTTTTTTTTGTTTTTTTTTTTTAATTTAAGGCTGGACCCTTGATGATAGTCTTTCATTTTAGGACAAGGGTAAGGGAGATACCTAGAACAAAACAAGGTATTTAACATGACCTAGATGTCCACTGCTAAGAATACCTGTCTCCTCCTACCAGCCCCTGCTGTCCCTGTCTTCCCAAGCAAAAGCAGACCACAGGAATATCTAACTCAAACAATTGTGTTTACTTGAGTTTTTTCTTGGGAGAGCTGTGTATTAAGCTCTTAGCTCTTTGTTTTTGCATGGCTCTGGCAGAGGAGGCTGATCAGGGATACCGCAGAATGATGACACTTCAGCAAAACTTTAGCACGTATGTGCATGACATGTTGGCAGCTGCTGACAGGTTTTCCTCTCCTGGGATGAAGGCCTAACAGGAGGCTCTGAGTGAAATTAGAGGAATTTGGTTATGATTAACACCTGAACATTTACTTCTCAGTTACAAATGCAGTATAGGCAAATTTTCCACACCTCCAGGAGGCACTATCCACATAGTATTCTATGTAAATAACCCCTCCTCTTTATTTTAGAGTTGAATTAGTAAGTAATAGGCTTAGAGGTGTGAAAGGACTGCTGTATTAAATTTTTTAGCAGCTTGTAATGTACTTTTTTTCTTTATTGTGGTAAAATATAACATTTTAATATTTTTTTTAAAACAAAAATTTTCATTTAACCGTGGGCTCCTCTGGAATGTTAGCAAGTTACTTGGTTAATGATATTGAATATACTTCTTCAAGCTCTTAAGAGCTGATTGCTCCTAGAATGGAAAATACTTGATGTGAGAGCTGCTATTTTTGAGTTAAGTGCAACTTAATCTTGTTTGGCTGCGTTTGCATGTTGGCCATTGAAATGTAGGTGTCTTTTCTGAGCTTTGCTAGTTGAAGCTAAGATTGAAACTTGGTAAGTTTATTTTATCTGGCAAAACTTGTCAGAACAGTTTGATCTCATTACTTATCTGTATATTCTTGTCTATTTGGAACAGATCTAGAGCAAACTATCATATTTCTTTGATTCTAAGACCTATGTATTCCCTCTCACATTTTAACATTTCTGAAATTGTCATCTGTACATTGTGTCATATACATTAAATGTATACAGATGCTCCTCAAGACGGGGCTGCATCTGGAAAAACCCCATCGTAAGTTGAAAATACCGTAAGTCGAAAATGTAAGTTCTTTTCTTTTTGTAAGTCATTTTTGTTTTTTGTTGTTTTTTTTTTTGAAACGGAGTGTCGCTGTGTTGCCCAGGCTGGAGTACAGTAGTGTGATCTCGGCTTACTGCAACCTCCGCCTCCCGGATTCAAGTGATTCTCCTGCCTCAGCCTCCCAAGTAGCTGGGACTACAGGGGCGTGCCTCCATGTCCAGATAATTTTTGGATTTTTAGTAGAGACAGGGTTTCGCCGTGTTGGCCAGACTGGTCTGGAACTCCTGGTCTCGAACTCCTGATGTCAAAGTGATCCACCTGCCTCGGCCTCCCAAAGTACTGGGATTACAGGCGTGAGCCGCTGTGCCTAACCTGTAAGTCATTTTTGACTCAACGATATTTTTAATTTACAATGGGTGTATTCAGATGTAACCCATCGCAAATCAAGGAGTGTACCGAATGGGTACGATTTTCTCCCAGTGGTAGATCAACCCTGGTAAGTCAGGGACCATCTGTGCTTTACCAGGTTTCTTTTTTTTCTCTGTAAAGTTAATAAAATTGCTGTGCCCTTTTGCATCTATAATATTTGGTAGTTACATGTTTTGTTTAAATTTTGAAATACTGATATTGAAAAACGGAAGTTTTAGTTATTTTTTAGTGATTTCAAACCACAAGCTTCTATTAAATCAAAGTGAAATTGCCATTTGACATCTCATCCCCCTGTCCCAGCCCACACAGCCTTTGATGGTTTTGGTTTTTCCATCAACAGTTGTTAAGAGAGAACCAGAAAGAGGCAGTCAGTACCCCCTGGGAAATGTCAGAGAGGTATCTGAGAAAGAGGAGTTTCTGCCATTCACCCCTCGAACAGATTCTGCCGAGCAGGGTCTGGTTACGTGAGCGTTGCCTCTTTCTTAGAATCCCCTGGGCGTTTGAGGATCCACCCCCCTCCATCCCTTACCTTTCTTTAATTCTTGTAATTGGAAGCAAGAGATTCTTTAGCGTTGCTATTGTGAATACTGAGAAACTTGGCTCTGAAGGTTGCTTCAGTATTGTTGTAAGTGCTGTCTAGGGATGTCATTAGGGGTGTTAATGGGAAACCTTAAACAAAGACACCTTCCAGGTGCTGAATTCTGCCATGCCGTAAGTGTGCTCTCTAGAGGACATATTCATATTCATCTTGGTTATGGAAGGCTGTGGTTGGCCTTGTAACAACCCGCAATAATTGCACCATCTAGATCAAGAGGGCCCAGATCCCTGTAACTCAGAGGAGAGAGCAACAACCTTAGTAGGTTCTGCAGCTTCTCACTGTATCTGTCCTTAAGAACAGAATTAACAAAAGTTCTGAGGTGAGTCGTGATGTTGATGAGAGAAGGAAAGGAGAAACCAGAGAATGCAAGCCAGCCATTGTGATTGTTTCATTTGTGGGAGAGAGCCTCAGGAAGCAAATGATGTTTATATCTTTCCACTGGCCCAGGATTCCTTAGGAAATTTGTTTGGGGACTGTAATTTTTATTACCTAGATGAATTGTTCTGAGTGTTGCACTGGGTGCTGATTAGAGTGCTTCATTCAGTAGGTGGCCTTTCACACAACTTTGTGTTTGAATCCCTTCCTCCCTGCCCCTCCTTTTCTGGTAGATTTAAAATGGATGGGCATTATGGCCCTGATAAGAGTTTGGAGGATTTATATTTAGAAAAGATGAAAGTTCTTGACTCGATCTTTAGTACTGTAGATTGAACACGTTTACTTAGGATTGCATGTGAAATAGGGGAGGGAGCAAAACTTAAGAACTTGACTTTATGGTATTGATATAGATATAGTTGAATTTAAAAATGCCCTTTTTGACATTGGGACAGTTGGCAAAAATCTGAATAAGGTCTGCAGATTAGAAATAGTATTGCATTAGTATTAATAGCCTGATTTTGATCATTGCTTTCAGGATATACACACTGAAGTATTTAGGAGCACTGTGTCTGTGTGGTTAGGGAAAAAATATTTTTGCATCTCTCTACATATTGCTATATAGAAAGAAGATGAAGCAAATGTGAAATATTAGCATTTAGGAAATCTGGGTGAAGGTTGTACAGGAATTCTTTGTACTGTTCCAACCTTTCTGTAGGAAAGGTTCTGAAACTGTCAAAAAATACCCCCAAAAAAAATCCTCCTTTCTGCATAAATTCCTTTATTATGGAGGTAGGAACCTTTCTTTTTTTAAAATTGTGAATCCTTTTCAGTTCAGTTCTTAAATGTATTAGGTAAGAAAATTTGATATGCATATATTTAAAATGCAAGTCTTAATGCCAGACCCAGCTTTATAGTTTTTGTTTTGTTAAGACTAGTCAAAGTTTTGTTTTTTACCTTTGAGGTGCTGCTAGTGAGTTTTTTTTTTTTTTTTGGGACGAACTCTTGCCCTGTTACCCAGGCTGCAGTGCAGTGGCGTGTCTTGGCTCACTGCAGCCTCTGCCTCCCGGGTTCAAGCAATTCTTCTGTCTTAGCCTCCCGAGTAGCTGGGATTACAGGTGTGTGCCAACACACCCGGCTAATTTTTGTATTTTTAGTAGAGACAGGGTTTCACTGTGTTGGCCAGGCTGGTCTCGAACTCCTGACCTCAGGTGATCCGTCCACCTCGGCCTCTCAGAAGTGCTGGGATTATAGGCCTCAGTGAGCCACTGTGCCTAGCAGAGGGAATTCTTTAGCATCTTGAAACAATGACATAAAATTGCTTTATGTGCCAATGTCTAGGTTCCTTTAACTAGATTGTTAATTGAGAATTTCTCTTACAAACTTACTGCCTTTTAAAGGGGCAAATTACCTTCTGAAAGAATAGAAATCAAATGACAGTAACAAAATAGTTTGAGGGAGAAGAAGATGCATTCAATTCCTCTGTCCTCTTTAAAATGGTTGACTATGATTGCAAATATATTGTAGGACACATAAAAATAAAAATGGTTGTGTTAGGGCTGTAGAATTTTAGGCAAGTTTTCATCTTTCTGAACTTATATGTTGCTTTTTTTTTTTTTTTTTAATAAGCTGTTTGTGTGATTCTGTATGACTTAATGACTCTAACGTTTCTTTATTCTGCAGAGTGGAGACTGTTGCACACACTCTGGAACCATGAACATATTTGATCGAAAGATCAACTTTGATGCGCTTTTAAAATTCTCTCATATGTAAGTGTTTTGACCTTGACTGGTTTTGTACTGCATTTCTTTTCATATCTCTTTTTCCCTTTTCTGCATTTATAACTTTTGTGTGTATAAGCTAACAAATTAACTTGGCCAGAATCCAGAGGACCTGATGAAAATGTCCAGATTCTACAGGTTGCTGTGTGGTTATTGGAAAGGCATTTATTCTAGTTTGGGTACTGATTATTCATAATTTTGGGCATTTGGTCTTCCTCAGCATTTAAGATTCTGTTAACCTATTTTCAAAATATTCTTTTTTATTGTAATATGCTTTCCTAAAAGTATTTCAAACTATTTGTAACAGAACTTTTACATATTCCCAGGAAGGGAAAGAGAGAAATGATTCTTCTTAACTTAAATATGAGGTTGGTCTGGGAGTGATTGCTCTTATTCACATTCTTTTCTTAGAACCCCGTCAACGCAGCAGCACCTGAAGAAGGTCTATGCAAGTTTTGCCCTTTGTATGTTTGTGGCGGCTGCAGGGGCCTATGTCCATGTGGTCACTCATTTCATTCAGGTAAGAACGATTTTCTCTCCTGGTTGCTGTGGTACAAATTACATTAGGAAAAAACCAACTCAGCAAGGTGGTCCAAGGGACCCTGTTCCTCTCTTTAATCTTTATCAGTAGTTTAGGATTTAAACTCAGCCATTAAATCAGGACATGTAAAGCCATTTTAATTTTCTGGCAGCTGTGTCCCCTCTAGATACCGAAAACAGAATGCCTTAACCTTGGCACTGAATGGTGTGCTGCTGACGTACAAGACCCCCACCCACTGAGTAGACACATGGTGTGCATGCTGGAATTCTTTGGCACAGAAGCCTTTTTATCTTTTCCTCCATTCTTCCTTTACAAAACTCTGATTGTGTGATTAACTATCAAGAGAGGCAGGATTGAGATCTTTTTAAGGAATTGACCTGCTTTTTTTTCTGATAACTGTTGTCTGCATGGTTGGGTAAAAACCTTCAACAATTTGTTTTCCTGTATTGAGAGAGAATTTGGGTTTGGTCAGCACGAGTAGAAGGTACAGTTTGAGGAATAACCAGAAAGTTTGAAGACTCCCTAACATAGTCTTGTCCTTTGTAGAGTATTCCTTTTAGCATAAATGTAGAGGTGGGCCTCTGTTGGCATTTGCCACTGTTGAGGACTATCCTTATGTTCAGGTATCTCTTGGCAGGGATTGTGTGAAAAATTACTTTAGACACTCAAAGGATAGGCCTTTGATCGCTTGAGTTTTAGGCAAGGTTAGCCCTTAAATAATTTAGTAAAATACAGTCAATCCTTGTTATTCACAGACTCTATATTTGTGAATTCACCTACTCATTAAAATTTGTAACCCCAAAATCAATACTCATGGTTTTTTTTGAGACAGAGTCTCGCTCTGTTACTCATGGCGCTTTTTGCAGACAGGCACAGGGTGGTGAAAAAGTTGAGTCATGCTGCTGTGCAGTGTTTTCAGCTGAGGTTGAACAAGACAGTGCTCTGCCTTCTTGTTTCAGTTCTCATATTGTAAACAAATGTTCTTTTCATGGTCATTTAGTGCCACTTTCTTTGCATTTTTGTGCTTTTAATTGGTGATTTTGCTGGTTTTTTTGAGTGGAGGTCTTGTGGTGTTGTCCTGACTGGTCTCAAACTCCTGGGCTCAATTGATCCTCGCACCTCAGCCTCCCAAGTAGCTGGGAATACAAGCGCATGCCACCATGCTTGGCTTAATTTTGCTGTTCAGAATGCAAACAGCATAGTGCTGAAGTGCTGTCTAGTATTCCTGAGTGCAGAAAGACTGTAATGTGCCTTATGAAGAAAATGTGTGTATTAGATAAGCTTCATTCCGGCATGAGTTGTATTGCTGTTGTGACTGTGAGTTCAATGTTAAGGAATCAAAAATAATGTCAAATGAGGTGTCCTTAAACAGAAACACACATAAAAACAAGGTATCTGTTGATCATTTGATGAAAATGTTGTGACTTTAGGCTTGCAGGAACCTACCTACCTTTTATTTCCCTCAGGAACAAGGGTTTACTAATTCATTGTCCACTGTGATTTTATAACATAAACACTGAATAATGAGAATCAATTTCTTCCTTTAAAGGAAGGAAGGAACTTCAGTGTCTATGTCCATCCTTAATGATTTCTCTTTTTTCTAATGCCCATAGTTTTTCCCACTTGGCGTTTTTAAAAAAAGAAACACTTTTTTCTTACTACAAAGCTAATATGTGTTCATTTTAGAAAATTCAGAAAACAGACTAGCAATGAGGAGGAAGTATTTTAAAAACTTCCATAATCCCATCATCCAGAAATAACTACTGTTAACATTTTAGTACTTTGCAGTCTTCTGTATATGTATGTGTCTTGGTGTTTTGGTTTTTGGGGGTTTTGTTTGTTTGTTGGTTTTTGTTGTTTTGAGACGGAGTTTCACTCTTGTTGCGCAGGCTGAAGTGCAATGGCGCGATCTTGGCTCACCGCAACCTTTGCCTCCCTGGATTCAAGCAATTCTCTTGCCTCAGCCTCCTGAGTAGCTGGGATTACAGGCATGTGCCACCATACCTGGCTAATTTTGTATTTTTAGTAGAGACGGGGTTTCTCCATGTTGGTCAGGCTGGTCTCGAACTCCTGATCTCAGGTGATTCGCTCACCTCGGCCTCCCAAAGTGCTGGGATTACAGGTGTGAGCCACCATGTTTTTTTTTTTAAGTGATCAAAAAGGGATCATTTCTATTTGTTCTACAGATGGAATGTACTTTTAAGCACTTGTCACGTTTCATTCATCCTTTCTATTTTTTGGGCAAGACTCACTCATAGTTTGACTTGGGTAGTTGTACAGTAGTTGAGGGACTACGCAAGCCAGAAGAGCCTCCAGCATCCACCATGGTCCTGACTCTGTGCTTCAAGGCTTCTGGGTTCTCTCAGCCCCATCCCTGAGAAAACACTACTTTTTCTCCTGCCTCCAGGTTATAAGCAAATGTTAGGAAGTTCAGACGAGTATTTGAACCCAATAAAGGTCTCTTGCAAAATAAATTTGAAACTTTCAAGTGTTTAATGATTGATTGATTCTGACTCTGACAGGCTGGCCTGCTGTCTGCCTTGGGCTCCCTGATATTGATGATTTGGCTGATGGCAACACCTCATAGCCATGAAACTGAACAGAAAAGACTGGGACTTCTTGCTGGATTTGCTTTCCTTACAGGTATGTTAAGGGATTTGTCTGATTTTGAGGGGTGAGCTATATTTTCAGTATCTCTTAGTCCCCCCGCCTCCCCCGTTTTTTTGTTTTTTTTTTTTTTTTTGAGATGGAGTCTCGCTCTGTTGCCCAGGCTGGAGTGCAGTGGCTCGATCTTGACTCACTGCAAGCTCCGCCTCCCAGGTTCACACCATTCTCTTGCCTCAGCCTCCCGTGTAGCTGGGACCACAGGCGCCTGCCGCCACACCTGGCTAATTTTTTGCATTTTTAGTAGAGACGGGGTTTCATCGTGTTAGCCAGGATGGTCTCGATCTCCTGACCTCATGATCCACCCACCTCGGCCTCCTAAAGTGCTAGGATTACAGTCGTGAGCCACCGTGCCTGGCCCTTTTTTTTTTCTTTTTTTTGAGACAGCGTCTCCCTCTGTCACCCAGGCTAGAGAATGCAGTGGCGTGATATCGGCTCACTGCAACCTCTGCCTCCCGGGTTCAAGCGATTCTCCTGCCTCAGCCTCCCAAATAGCTGGGATTACAGGCATGTGCCACCATGCCCGGCTAATTTTTGTATTTTTAGTAGAGATGGGGTTTCACCATGTTGGCCAGGATGGTTTTGATCTCCTGACCTCGTGATCTGCTCGCCTCAGCCTCCCAAAATGCTGGGATTATAGGCGTGAGCCACCACACCCAGCGGTTTTTTTTTGTTTGTTTTGAGACTGAGTTTCACTCTTGTTGCCCAGGCTGGAGTGCAGTGGCACGATCTTGGCTCACTGCAGCCTCCACCTCCTGGGTTCAAGCAATTCTCCTGCCTCAGCCTCCCCAATAGCTGGGATTATGGGCACCCACCACCACGCCGGCTAATCTTTTGTATTTTTAGTAGAGATGGGGTTTCACTATGTTGGCCAGGCTGGTCTCGAACTCCTGACCTTGTGATCCGCCCACCTCGGCCTCCCAAAGTGCTAGGATTACAGGCATGAGTCACTGCCCCTGGCCCTAATTTTGTATTTTAGTAGAGACAGGGTTTCACCACGTTGGTCAGACTGATCTCGAACTCCTGACCTCAGGTAATCTACCTGCCTCAGCCTCCCAAAGTGTTGGGATTACAGGCCTGAGCCACTGTGCCTGGCCTTCCTGACCTGCTTTCTAATTTCATATAGGTTCATTTTGTTTCCCCGTCCGTTAGGGGAAACTCTTTGTGAGTAGCCACTGTGACTCTGCTTTTGTGTCCAAAAATAGCCATTGTGTACTTGAATGAATGAGGTTCAAGAGCTTAGGTAGCATAACCTATTAATAGTAGACATAGAACTTTTAATAAACTAGACCTCAGAATCTGACTTAGTTGCACCCACACTGGCAATTATCATAGGAGCTTCTGTTCTGAGTCTTACAGACAGTGCATTAAAGCTATACATTGAGATCTGTTGTGCAGGACACTTTGCTGATTCTCAAAAAAAGAAGGGCACAGCTCTTCTAGAATTGTCATAAAGGAAACAAGACTCAAGCTATGTAATAAAAACGTTTGCAAAACAACATTTGAATTAGAACAGCTTGTTCTGAGTGACAGTCTAATATATGTAAGAGAAATTTTAGAAAGGAAGAGATTTAGGGCTTAAGATTTTTGCATCCGGGCAAGCTAGTTTTTGAAGGCATTAAGGGGTGGAATTATCAGAAGGAAAGAGGAAAGTAATTAGAATGAAAGAAATGTTAGAGCTGGAACAGGTTGCCCCTCCCGTTGGCAAGTGTCCACCTGCAGAACCAGTCTTGCCTTTCTTTGCCACAAAGGGGAGTCAGTCCTATATGACTATAAGGTTGCTGGCCACGAGGCACTGTTTTGCTCTTTA
Organism: Pongo pygmaeus; assembly: GCF_028885625.2. NCBI lineage: Eukaryota > Metazoa > Chordata > Mammalia > Primates > Hominidae > Pongo > Pongo pygmaeus. Next base: position 47,387,466 of record NC_072383.2, read on the forward strand.
TCCTTTTTTTCTAATTCCTGATCTGGCCTATATTACCATCTCACATCACTCTAGCTCTGAAATGTTTGGCATGCCTACTTTATTTTCTTCTAATTTCTGTACCCTCCCTGAGGTCATCCATGATTTTCAGCTAAGAGGACAATTTTGCAGCTATTTCTATTAAAAAAAAAAAAAAAAACGCAGTCAAGTATACATTTTATTGAAAACAGTTATAGCGGAGGGGAGAGAGATTTAATTCTTTAGTCCACATTTGTTAAGAGCATGAATATACCTATATTTTGGGATCAGCTTTTGGATGAGGATCCTATTCAAGAATTGATGGTAATACCGTGTTCTGGGTTTTTTGTTTTCTAGGAGTTGGCCTGGGCCCTGCCCTGGAGTTTTGTATTACCGTCAACCCCAGGTAACTCTTTTGGTAGTGTCTTATGTGATTTTATCTTTATGAATATGCCTTCTAAATGATAGACCGTATATCTGAAGCCCTTAATCTAATGGTCTTTTTTTCTAATAGCATCCTTCCCACTGCTTTCATGGGCACAGCAATGATCTTCACCTGCTTCACCCTCAGTGCACTCTATGCCAGGCGCCGTAGCTACCTCTTTCTGGGAGGTAAGTGTGAACTGGGAAACAGGGAATGGGGGCTCCTCTTTAGCCAGAGTTCTCACTAGTACTCCTTCCTTACCCCTGACTCCTTTGCGACTGTTGAGTTGAGATTAACCTTCATTCTGGGGGAAGTTAAGGAATGGCTTTAATGGGATTGCTTTACTTTGCTTTGGCTTCTCTCAAGACAGCTTTTTGCTGTGTCTTACAGGTATCTTGATGTCAGCCCTGAGCCTGTTGCTTTTGTCTTCCCTGGGGAATGTTTTCTTTGGATCCATTTGGCTTTTCCAGGTAAGACTTAGCCTAGAACTTTCCAGCAGCCATTTGCCTCACACTTCTTTCTTTCTTTCTTTCTTTTTTTTTTGCATTTCTTTCTGTACTACTTTGGGCAGTGCTCTCTAAGCCTTCCCGTTATCCTTCATAGGATGGAGCTTTCTGCCACAAGTGAAAACAGGCTGCACAAGGTTGGGCATTGCTAAGAGAAAATGGTTTGTTCAGACACCATTTGTGTAAGGCCAGTCTGGCAGTGACTGATTGTTAAAATGATTGAAACTCTTCCAGTGACCAATGCAGTATTGTGCCTAGGGAAGTAATGTGGTCTTCACCCTAGGCTGCAGTTATCGTGAATGGTAATGTTCGTAGGGTTCACATTTGATGTACTTTCAAGTGGCTATGAGCCAGAAAGTATGGCTGTTTTTTTTTTTTTCTCTACAACTTCTGCTATATAGTAACTTCATCTCATACATTTGTTAGGCAAACCTGTATGTGGGACTGGTGGTCATGTGTGGCTTTGTCCTTTTTGATACTCAACTCATTATTGAAAAGGCCGAACATGGAGATCAAGATTATATCTGGTGAGTGTGGGAACTAGTCTTTAACAAGCATGAAGGTTGAGGCATACCGTTCCACAGCTGAACTTAGGTTGGCATTGGCTGAACATAGGTGGCCAAGCTTTGGGAGTGTATGTGGTAGGAAACCCATGGTTTTGGAACTGTGTACCATTATCTTCCTCAATTCCTGAAAGACTTCAGATTTTTAAAAAATCTGGGCTAATAAGCTGGGCGTGGTGGCTCACACCTATAATCCGAGCACTTTGGGAGGCTGAGGCCACTGGATCGCTTGAGCTCAGAAGTTTGAGACCAGCCTGGGCAACATGGTGAAATCCCGTCTCTACTAAAAATATAAAAAAATTAGCTGGGCATGGTGGCACATGTATATAATCCCAGCTACTCAGGAAGCTAAGGCATAAGAATCATTTGAACTTAGGAGGTGGAGGTTGAAGTGAGCCAAGATTGCGCCACTGCACTCCAGCCTGGCAACAGAGCAAGACCCTGTCTCAAAAAAAAAAAGTGTGGGGGCCGAGCACAGTGGCTCATGCCTGTAATCCCAGCACTTTGGGAGGTCAAGGCAGGCGGATCACGAGGTCAGGAGATCAAGACCATCCTGGCTAACACAGTGAAACCCCATCTCTACTAAAAATACAAAAAATTAGTTGTGGTGGCGGGCGCCTGTAGTCCCAGCTATTCGGGAGGCTGAGGCAGGAGAATGGCGTGAACCTGGGAGGCGGAGCTTGCAGTGAGCGGAGATAGCACCACTGCACTCCAGCCTGGACGACAGAGCGAGACTCCTTCTCAAAAAAAAAAAAAAAAGTGTTGGGGGGTGGCTATATATTTACATATCCATAGTGGCTACTTCCAGGCAGAAGTGAGGGAAAGAGATCTTTCTCCTTTTTGTTTTTATACTTCTGTATTCTTTAAACAATGAGTAGAAGATACACTCTTTTTTTAGAGACAGGGTCTCGCTCTGTTGCCTAGGCAGTAGTGTGGTGCCATGAATATAGCTCGCTGCAGCCTGAATTTCCTGTGCTCAAGCAGTCCTCCTGCCTCAGCCTCTTGAGTAGCTGGGACAACAGGCACATGCAACCATGCCAGGCTAATTTATTTTTTGTAGAGATGGGGTCTACCATATGCCCAGATTGGTCTCAAGCAATCCTCTTGCCTTGGTCTCCGAAAGTGTTGGGATTACAGGCTTAAGCCACCATGCCCAGCCAGGTTTTTGTTTTTGTTTTTTTTTTTTTTTTTTTTTGAGACAGTCTTGCTCTGTCACCCATGCTGGAGTGCAGTGGCAACATCTCAACATCTCAGCTCACTGCAACCTCTGCCTCCTGGGTTCAAGCGATTCTTGTGCCTCAGCCTCCCTAGTAGCTGGGATTACAGGCGCTCTCCACCACGTCCAGCTAAGTTTTGTAATTTTAGTAGAACGAGATTTTGCCACGTTGCCCCGTGAGGACATGGTGTTGAACTCTTGGCCTCAAGCAATCTGCCTTCCTCAGCCTCCCAAAGTGGTGGGATTACAGACATGGGCCACCATGCCCAGCTCACTTTTTTTTTTGAGACGGAGTTTCGCTCTTGTTGCCCAGGCTGGAGTGCAATGGTGCGATCTTGGCTCACCGCAACCTCCATCTCCCGGGTTCAGGTGATTCTCCTGCCTTAACCTCCTGAGTAGCTGGGATTACAGGCATGCACCACCATGCCCGGCTAATTTTGTATTTTTAGTAGAGATGGGGTTTCTCCATGTTGGTCAGGCTGGTCTCAAACTCCTGACTCAGGTGATCCACCCACCTCTGCCTTCCAAAGTGCTGGGATTACAGGTGTAAGCCACTGCACCCGGCACTTTTTTTTAAATGTAGTGATTCTCTCAGTCTCATAACTAATTAGTGGTAGTTAAGGGTTCAGACTTGGACCTCTGCAGAGTTCAAAGCACTTGAGACAGGGCTTGCTCTGTCACCCAAGCTACAGTAGGAGAGTGGCACTGTCATGGCTCACCGCAGACTGAACCTCCCTGGGCTCAGGCGTTCCTCCCACCTCAGCCTCCTCAGTAGCTGGGAATGCCACCATGCCCTGCTAATTTTTGTAGAGACGGGATTTTGCTATGTTACCCAGGTTGGTCTCAAACTCCTGGGCTCAAGCAGTCCACCTGCCTCAGCCTCCCAAAATGTTGGGATTACAGGCATGAGCCACTGTGCCCGACCCAGTCTCTTTTCTCTATGCTGCATGACTTCTATGAGTCTAAAGGATCTCAGACACTGGAGTTTCACTTCCTTGGGGGTAAAGTGTGGGAGAAGCTGGCTCGTGGGGGTGGGGGTGGGGTTTATATTCTGCATCTTTGTGGGCTTGTGGATAAAAGAAACTCTGAAGTACAGATCCTAATCTGGTTCTTGCCTTTCAGGCACTGCATTGATCTCTTCTTAGATTTCATTACTCTCTTCAGAAAACTCATGATGATCCTGGCCATGAATGAAAAGGTTAGTTAGCCTACAACCCAAAGATGAGAGAATAATGGCTCCTGAGCTTGGCATGTGTGTATACTTCAGATTTGAAAACTTGCCCACACAACTGTGTTAGGTCCAGGGTAACTGTAAGGCAGGCCACTGAGTAAGAGGTAAAGCAGAAGTCTTCAGTTGTTAGAGAAAAAGCAGCAAGTGAAAAAAAAATTTTTTAACTAATCCCTGAGCTTAGTATGAAAGGGAAAAAAGCTTCAGTGGCAGTAAACACAACCTACTATATGAATAATTTAAAGGCTCTATAGTTGTGACTCAGAGAAAGGTATTGTGGAGGACGTTGCAAATTTCAGAAGTAGACTAATTTTATCCATTTGTTAGTCTTCATTTTTTTTTCCAAGGAAGCATATTCTATATAGGGCTAATGAGTATCCAGCATAGTTGAGTCTAGTAGTGGGGGAAACAAATGAAACGAGCTTTTCTTTACAGACCTTATGGAGCTGAGAGAGAGCATAGTGGTAGCAGGAGCAGCTGACCAGATAGGATTGCTGGCTCTGTCTGGGCTATGCCATGGTTGGACTGAGCACTAGGCAGATGTACAAGTTTCAGAACAAGCAACTCAATTTTCATTCCTTAATACATTGGGCTTCCATCCAAGATTGAATGAAGAATTCTGCTGGACAGAGTTATTTCTGAATGTCAGTTTATGCCAAAGAGTCATGCTCACTTTGCAGGGTGGAGCACTTCTCGCGCCTAAAGGATGGTTGGTGGTCTTAGTTTCACGCTTTGAGGATAGAGTGCCATCTGCAGCCTTCACTGTTGGGATCTGAGCTGTAGTGGCTGTGAATAGCCTAGAGTGGTCAGGCAGCCCACCTAGGCACTCCTGGGGTGGGGGTGGGGACAGCTGCTTAACCTTTATTCTCCGTCGGTCTGTCGGCAACTTTGGGAACCACCAGTAGGACATGGTTAAGATTCAGTTCTTGCTGAGCTAAGGAAGCATTTTTCATTTCTTTTTCATTGTCTGGCTCACTTCTAGTCCCTAACTAAATGCTCACTCAAGAGTTTTAGCTTGAATGTCAAATGTCAAAAATTAATTGGGTGATTTTTCTGCATTTCTAGGATAAGAAGAAAGAGAAGAAATGAAGTGACCATCCAGCCTTTCCCAATTTGATTTCTCCTTCCACCCCTCATTTCCTTTTTGCACACATTACAGGTGGTGTGTTCTGTGATAATGAAAAGCATCAGAAAAGCTTTTGTACTTTGTGGTTTCCTCTATTTTGAATTTTTTGATCAAAAAACTGATTAGCAGAATATAGTTTGGAGTTTGGCTTCATCTTCCTGGGGGTCCCCTCACTCCCTTTTTTGTCAACCCCATCCGTAGCCTTTTCCTCTACTCAGGCAGTCGACCCGCCACGATGAGGAATGGGACCAGCAGAGGGCGCCAGCTTCAGGAGTCTGCTTTCCCACCAGGCTTCACCCAGTGGACCTGAACTGTTTGGTAGAGCCACCCGGCCCTTCCTTCCTCATCGTTGTTTGGTATGCGCACAGTTCCTGTGGGACTGGGCCATGAGTTTTCCATTGGAAAGAAGTTCAGTGGTCCCATTGTTAACTCAGCCTCATATCTGAACTGTCAGGCCCTACAAAGAAAATGGAGAGCCTCTTCTGGTCGATGCTTTGCTTCCTCTGAGCTGCCCACGCTGGTTTGGCAAACACACCTTTCTGCTTTGCCTTCACAAAAGTAACGTGTTCCCTTTCCCACCCCTTGCCTGACCCTCAGGGAGTCAGCCTGCTTCCATCCATGGTGGGAAGACTTCAGCACAAAGGAAAGGCTAATTCTTGTCAGGCATTTTTGAAAAGGCTGATTATGTGTATCAAGGTACAGCATCGTAGGGTTCCCCTAAACTTGCCCTGTTTTTGTTTTTTTAGTTATCCCCTTACTGAGTGGCCTCTACTAGGTGGCTGTGATTAAATGTCCTGAGCAAGGATAGGGAAGGGGAATGGTTGAGCCTCTGGAGCTCATTGTAACCAATCCTGCCAGACCTGTTTAGGGCAGTGGGGAGCAAACCTAGATAAGTACCTGTTTGGGGCAGCAGGGTGCAAAATCTCCTTTAACAACCAAGCAGTTCCTCATTCACATCAACAGAACGGGGCTGTGATAACTTAGGAGGCAGCAATCCTAATAGTCCTTCAGTGCATTTTAGTCTGTCCCTAACTGGACACCAGTAGGTAGTGTTAAGCCAGAGATTCAGGGCAGTAGATAAATGTTCATTTTACTGATCCACTTTAGTTTTTGGTCTATTACCTGTTTTCCAGAAATTTGTGGCCTAAAAGGCGGGAGTTAGGCGATCAAACCAGTGAGAGCCCTAATCCCTGCAGTTTTGTGGCTTCAAGTGTGGGTGGACAGTCCTAATGGGGATCTCCAGCTCCTTCCCTGTGGGCTGCCACAGACAGCTGCCCCCAGAAGGGTCAATGTTGGGAGTGGTGGTGGCTCTGAGCTGCTCTATAGAGCTTCAGTGTGAGGATCGAGCCATTGAAAGCTCATTACCAGTAGGACATAATTTTTGGCTCTCCCTATTCACAACCAGTGCACAGTTTGACACACTGGCCTCAGGTTCACAGTGCACCATGTCACTGTGCTATCCCATGAAATCATTTGTTTCCAAGTTGTGTTTATTCCTGGAGTGACGTGCCACCCGGAATGGCTTTCACTGAGGTTGCTGATTTAGCTGCTGCCTCCAGCCTCTGGCTTGAGAACTTACTAAAGGGACTTCCTTCCTGTTAAACCCCTGTTAACTCTCCATAAATTTGATGATTCTCTGCCAGGCCTAAGATTTTGAGTTCCATTTCTTGAAGCCAAACTCCACCTTCTGTGCTTTTTTGCTTGGGATGATGGAGTTTTTCTTTAGAAACAGTGCCAAGAAGGACAAGATATTAAAAAAAAAAAAAAAAACCCCAAAAAACCTACTTTTAAAGAAAATGCCTAACAGATTTTTAATATAGTTATCTCTACCACTTTCTTTTCTAGTTCCTTGATTTTCAGCTCAGGCTGCGTTCTAACTCATACTGTGAAGACAAAGGTGTTTTTGATTCAGAAATATATGAAATCTACATAGTCTTAATTTGTAAAAAATAAAGAAAATTCCGTAACCTTTCCTGGTGTTTGTGTTAAATTCAAGGGTACAGCTGGTCATGGAGCTTGTGATACTGCCAGGGTTTGCTAGTGGGGGCTGGGAGTGGGACACGATTGAGTTTGTGTCTTAAGTATGAATAGAGACAAAGACCCCCCACTTAGACCTCCCACTGTGTAGCCCCAACATGCCACAAATGTTGAGAATTTTCTCTGTCAAATACGTAAGCCAGTTTTTTTTCCAGTCCTCTCCACCCCCTGCCACTTTTGCTATATGTTGTTTGTGGTGGTATGTGCAGTTGGTTCAGATGTGCAGCCAAGCTTTGGAGTTTGAGGAGGCATAGTGGAAAAAAGGCAAATGATACCCACTCATTCTGCAAGTATTTTTATTCACCCACTGCTGCCAGGCTGTATACTAAGTGCATTAGTTAATAAAGATGTAAAAGTTGGCCAGGCATGGTGGCTTACGCCTGTAATCCCAGCACTTTGGGAGGCCAAGGTGGGCAGATCTCTTGAGGTCAGGAGTTCAAGACCAGTCTGGCCAACATGGTGAAACCCCATCTCTACTAAATACACCAAAAAAAAAAAAAAAAAAAAAAAAAATTAGGCATAGTGGCAGGCACTTGTAATCCCAGCTACTTGGGAGGCTGAGGCAGGAGAATTATTTGAACCTGAGAGGTGAAGATTGCAGTGAGCTGAGATGCACCACTTCATTCCAGCCTGGGTGACAGAGACTTAGTCTTAAAAAAGTCAGCCAGGCGCGGTGGCTCACGCATGTAATCCCAGTACTTTGGGAGGTCGAGCCAGGCGGATCACCTGAGGTCAGGAGTTTTGAGACCAGCATGGCCAATATGGTGAAACCCCGTCTCAACTAAAAATAACAAAAAATAGCCTGGCATGGTGGCGGGCCCCTGCAGTGCCAGCTACTCGGGAGGCTGAGGCAGGAGTATCGCTTGTACCCGGGAGGCAGAGGTTGCAGTGAGCTGAGATCGCACCACTGCACTACAGCCTAGGCGACAGAGACTCCCATCTCAAAAAAATAAAAGTCCTTGTCATAGTTTAGATATGAGATTATCAATCAGAACTTGCATTACAATCAGGTTGCTCAATTCTGTGTTTGTGTTTTTGTTTTGATTTTTGGAGACAGGGTCATGGTCTTGCCCTGTCACCAAGGCTGTAGTGCAGTGATGCGATCATGGCTCACAGCAACCTCAGTCTCCTGAGCTCAAGTGATCCACCTCAGCCCGGGACCACAGGTGCATGCCACTGCACCCAGCTAATTTAATTTTTGTAGAGATGGGGTCTCACCATGTTGCTCAGATTATGTCGAACTCCTGTTCCTCAAATGATCCACCTTAGCCTCCCAAAGTGCTGGGATTACAGGCTTGAGCCACCATGCCAAGCCTAGTAGCTCAATTTTACCATGCTTGTTCTTTGCTTGTCATATTCATTGTAGACCCAGGCCTTCCTGTTAGAATTTGACCATTATTCTGACTGGTTCATCTAGGTTACTCCCAGTTGACCTGTTCGGACTCCGCATGTGCCCGTGCCAACTAAGGATAGCCATTTTCCTTAAGCTTGGGAAATATTCCTTAAGCATTTTTTCTCTCTTGCTGACTGAGAAAAGACTGGTCCTAAAGACTCTTTAAAGCCCCCATTTTATCCTTTTGCTAGGGGAGAAGTACAAGGCACAACACCTTTTGAGTGTTTACAAGGTCAGGCACTGTACAAAGTGCCTTACATAGATTGCTTAACATCCCCAGTAGTTTAAGAAGATGGTGTATTTACTACATACAGTCAGTTACTTCCAGGGCTGGCAGATGTGTGTCCAGAAAGAATCTAGGCACACTATTTCCAGAGCCCTACCCTTTACTGTTAACCTATGTAAGCAGCGTTAAGGTTAGTCCTCCTGGGCTGGAGTCATCCTTTCCATCCTGACCTACATCCTGGCTATGATTCTGGCCAAGGGTGGAAAGGGAAATTGTGAAGGGGTTTGAGCAAAATCTCCCCACCCCAAATCTTTGTAACCAAAGAAATGTAGAAGAGTGAGCGGACTTTTTAGTCTTTCTTCCCCCAGCCAGCCCACCAATTACCAATTAAATGGAAGAGGATAACAGCAGCTCTTTCCATGTGTAGGAGACCTACAGGCCAAAACTAGACCAAGGAAGACCCTAGTGGGCGGCAAAAGTGGAAGGTCCTCTGGGTTGAAAGAAGAAACAGTTTTTTTTTTTTGAGATGGAGTCTCACTCTGGCCCAGGCTGGAGTGCAGTGGTGTGATCTCAGCTCACTGCAACCTCCACCTCCTGGGTTCAAGCAATTCTCCTGCCTCAGGCTCTCCAGTAGCTGAGATTACAGGTGCATGCCACCATGTCCAGCTAATTTTTCATATTTTTAGTAGAAAGGGGGTTTCCCCATGTTGCTCAGGCTGGTCTCGAACTCCTGACCTCAAATGATCTGCCCACTTTGGCCTCCCAAAGTGCTGGATTACTTACAGTCATGAGCCACCGCGCCCAGCCAAGAAACAATATGTTCTTTCTAAGCATGGTGAGCAGATGAGGGGATCTGTCATGTTCAAGCTGGGGATAAAGATGTAGAAGACAGTTCCTGCTTTGGAGTCCTTCACCACTGAGCAGTGCTGGAGAGCCACATGTGAACATTACATGTGAATAGGAGTTAAGCATAGTGGGCCATGAGACAACAGCAGGATACACAGCCTGGTCTGGTCGATCAGAGAAAGTGCTTTGCAGATGACACCTCAGCTAAGTCTAAATCTCAAAGTTTGAGTCAAAGTGAGGCAAGTGAAGAGATTAAGAAAGGCAGTGGGAGTGGATGTTTCTGATCAAGAGATTAGCACGAGGAAAGACAGGAGTACGCTCCAGCATGGGGAGAGCAAGGAAGGAGCTGCAAAAACAGGTTTTGCTGACTAGGAAAATTGGAGGGAACTAGTAGGAAATGCAGGGGGTAAGTCAACCGTTACTGAAGACCTGGTATGAGGCACTGTTGCATCAAACCTCTGAAGAAGCTGGGCACAGTGGCTCACGCCTGTAATCCCAGCACTATGGGAGACCCCAGGCGGGCGGATCACCTGAGGTTGGGAGTTTGAGACCAGCCTGACCAACATGGAGAAACCTAAAAATACAAAATTAGCCGGGCGACGTGGTGCATGCCTGTAATCCCAGCTACTCAGGAGGCTGAAGCAGGAGAATCGCTTGAACCCAGGAGGCGAAGATTGTGGTCAGCCGAGATCGTGCCATTGCACTCCAGCCTGGGCAACAAGAGTGAAACTCTGTCTCAAAAAAAAAAAAAACCTTGGATAATGAAAGTAGATAATGATAATATAAGAATGGCCACTAATGCCGGGCGCAGCGGCTCAAGCCTGTAATCCCAGCATTTTGGGAGGCAGAAGTGGGCAGATCACAAGCTCAGGAGTTCAAAACCAGCCTTACCAACCTGGTGAAACCACCCTCTCTACTAAAAATACAAAAATTAGCTGGGTGTGGTGGCACATGCCTGTAATCCCAGCTACTCAGGAGGCTGAGGCAAGATAACTGCTTGAACCCGGGAGGTGGAGGTTGCAGTGAGCTGAGATTGTGCCACTGCACTCCAGTCTAGGTGACAGAGTGAGACTTTGTCTCAAAAAAAAAAAAAAAAAAAAAGAATGGCAACTAACATATTAAGACAAACAACCTGACATCACATACTTGCTGATGGAAGTAAATACCAATGAAGTGTGTATTTTTTTGTTTTTGTTTTTGTTTTTTTGAGATGTCTCATTCTGTTGCCCAGGCTGGAGTGCAGTGGCATGATCTTGGCTCACTGCAACCTCTGTCCTCCAGGTTCAAGTGATTCTCCTGCCTCAGCCTCCCAAGTAGCTGGGATTACAGGCACCTGCCACCACGCCCAGCTAATTTTTTTATTTTTAATAGAGATGGGGTTTCACCACATTGGCCAGGCTGGTCTCGAACTCCTGACCTCAAGTGATCAGCCCACCTCGGCCTCCCAATGTGCTGGGATTACAGGAGTGAGCCACTGCGCCTAGCCTACCAAAGAAGTTTTCTTAACAACAACAACAAAAAAATTGAATCTGGGCTGGGCACGGTGGCTCACACCTGTAATTCCAGCACTTTGGGAGGCTGAAGTGGGTGAATTGCTTGAGTCCAGGAGTTCGAGACCAGCCTGGGCAGCATGGCAAGAGCCCATCTCTACAAAAAAATATAAAAATACACCTGTGGTCTCAGCTACTTGGGAGGCTGAGGTGGGAGGATCAGTTGAGCCTGGGAGGTTAAGGCTGCAGGGAGCCACAAATGCATCACTGCACTCCAGCCTGGGGGATAAAATTGAATCTGAATCATATTAAGTTCTATGTGAGGTAATAATACATATGTCAGTTCACTAGATTTAATCATGCCACAATGTGTATACACTTCAAAAGATGTTGGACACATATGGTTTTATCTGTCAATTAATAATAAAAAGAAAACTTTAAGTTCAAACAACTGGTTTCTTTTTTCAAAAAATATGGCAAACAACAACTCCAAAAAGAGAGGGAAGGAAACCTAGACATTAAGAGACTTATAAGCCATATTAACAAAATGCAATCAATGATGTGATCTTGTTTGAATCCTGATTCAGATAAACCAAGTATAGCCGGGCGCAGTGGTTCACGCCTGTAATCCGAGCACTTTGGGTGACCGAGGCCGGTGGATCACTTGAGGTCAGGAGTTCAAGATCAGCCTGACCAACATGGTGAAACTCTGTCTCTACTAAAAATACAAAAATTAGTTGGGTATGGTGGTGGGCACCTGTAATCTCAGCTACTCAGGAGGCAGAGGCAGGAGAATCACTTGAACCTGGGAGGTGGAGGTTGTAGTGAGCTGAGATTGCACTACTGCACTCCAGCCTGGGCGACAAAGTGAGACTTCGTCTCAAACAAAAACAAAAATAAACAAACAAACCCAAGTGTAAAAACAAAAGGAAAAGAAAAAGGGAGACAATTGGAGCAATTTGAACCCCGATTCACACTCTCCAAGATGGCCCCCAAGGATCCTCACCTTGGTGTGCCCTGGTAGAGTTCTCCACATTGAGGCAGGCTGGCACGCATGACCAAAATAACACTGCAGAAGCATGTGTGGCTTTGGAGGCCAGGTCTTCAGAGGAATTGCAGCTTCCTCCTTGGCTCCTTGGATCACTTGCTCTGAGTGAAACTAAGTACAGGTTCTGAGGCCATTCAAGCCGCCCTGTGTGGAAAGCCTCGAAGTGAAGACTGGAGCCCCTGCCCACAGCCAGCAGCGACTTGCCAGCCAGTGGGAAGGAACCACCACGAAAGCAGATCCTCCAGTTTCAAACTTTCAGGTGACTGCAGTCTCATGAGACACTGAGCCAGAACTGCCTCACCAATCTACCAACCTGTTTCTGAATGCCTGGCCCACAGAAACTGTGAGCAATAACACATTTATTGTTGTTTTAAACCACTGTGTTACACAGCAATAGATAACAGCTGAAACACTGACTATATGATAAAGAAATATTATTAATGCATAACGCTAATAATGTTATGATTGCATTCTTCAAAAGTTATCTTTTAAAGATTCATACTGGCCAGGCGTGGTGGCTCACACCTGTAATCCCAGCACTTTGGGAGGCCGAGGTGGGCGGATCACCTGAGGTCAGGAGTTCGAGACCAGCCTGGCCAACATGGTGAAACCCGGTCTGTACTAAAAATACAAAAATGAGCCAGGCGTGGTGGTGGGCGCCTATAGTCCCAGCTACTCGGGAGGCTGAGGCAAGAGAATCGCTTGAACCTGGGAGTGGAGGTTGCAGTGAGCTGAGATCTCACCACTGCACTCCAGACTGGGTGACAGAGCGAGACTCCATCTCAAAAAATAAATAAATAAATAAAAATTAAAGATGCATACTGAAATATGTATGGATGAATTACTATGATGTCTGAGATTTGCATCAAAATACTCAGTTGGGCTTGTGGAGTGCCTGGAGTGAGGGTTCTGGATCCCACCCGTGAGATTTAGGATTGTTAAAATGAGTCTTCGGAAGCAAACCCCTAGTGACTTCTTATAGCAAATCATCGGACGACCAACTATGGTAAAATTAAATTCTAGAGTGGATTATCGAGGGGTCCTGTCTTGCCTGGATGGTTACATGAATATAGCCTTGGCGTAGACAGAAGAATATATACAACTGAAGAATAAGTATGGGAAGCTGGGTACAGTGGCTCATGCCTGTAATCCCAGCACTTTGGGAGGCTGAGTTGGGCAGGAGTTTGAGACCAGCCTGGCCAACATGTTGAAACCCCTTCTGTACTGAGAAAAAAAAAAAAAGGCCAGGTGCAGTGGCTCATGCCTGTAATCCCAGCACTTTGGGAGGCTGAGGCAGGCAGATTACAAGATCAGGAGATCGACACCATCCTGGCTAACATGGTGAAACCCCGTCTCTACTAAAAAATACAAAAAAAATTAGCCAGGCGTGGTGGCAGGCGCCTGTAGTCCCAGCTACTGGGGAGGCTGAGGCAGGAGAATGGCGTGAAACCGGGAGATGGAGCTTGCAGTGAGCTGAGATCGTGCCACTGCACCTCCAGTCTGGGTGGCAGAGTGAGACTCCGTCTCAAAAAAAAAGTACAAAAATTGGCCAGGCTCAGTGGTGCACACCTGTAGTCCCAGCTACTCAGGAGACTGAGGCAGGAGAATTGCTTGAACCCAGGAGGTGGAGGCTGCAGTGAGCTGAGATCACACCACTGCACTCCAGCCTGGGTGATAGAGTAAGACTGTCTCAAAAAAAAAAAGAGTGAGTATGGGCTACATTTATCCAAGAAAAGTACATCAGTACACAGAACAGAAGGGTGTGAAGGCACCAAGAGGGCCATACTTTTCATAGTTGGATATATTTTTATTATTTTTTTCTAATTTTTGCTTCTTTGTGATATACTTCATCCTGTTTTTTATAATAGTTCGTGATTTTTCACTGACATTTAAGATAAATGTATACAATTAATTGTGAAGTGTTCTTTTACATTTAAGTTTCAGTCATTTTCTTTTACCACTTTGTCAGTGTACAAAATGCTAAAAGAATTTTTGAAAAAGAAAAAAATAGTTGAATGGTGGCAGGGAGTGAAGAAATTAGAGGGTATGGATAATATGAATGGTTATGAGTTTATATCGGTTGTGGCTAGGCAATGGACATTCATTGTACGATTCTCTCTCCTTTTGTGTTTGAAATGTTCTATCACGGAAAACTAAAGAAACAAAAAAGGCATAATGGTCCAGGCAAGAGAAAAGATGATGTGAAGTAGAGCAGTAGTCATAAGGACAGGAGACAATGGACTAAAATATTCTGGAGGTAAAATCTCCAGGCCTTAGTGATTAATTAGACATGGGGAGATGAGAAAGACAGGAGATCAAGGATGATTCTCAGGGGGTCGGGATGGTCCTACCAGCTACTTGCCAACTGTGCAAGCTTCGGAGAGTTACTCAGCCTTTCTGTGTCTCATTTTCCCATGTGTAAAATGGAAGTAATAATAGTACTTCCTGTATAGAACTATTGTGAGAATTAAATTAATAAAATACAGTCATGTGCCATATGATGATGTTTTGGTCAATGACACGCTGCTTATATGATGGTGGTCCTATGCTCACACCTGTAATCCCAGCACTTTGGGAGGCTGAGGAGGGCAGATCACGAGCTCAGGAGTTCAAGACCAGCCTGACCAACATAGTGAAACCCTGTCTCTACTAATAATACAAAAATTAGCTGGGCGTGGTGGCACATGCCTGTAGTCCCAGCTACTTGGGAGGCTGAGACAGGAGAATCGCTAGAACTCGGGAGGCAGAGGTTGCAGTGAGGTGAGCCGAGATCACGCCACAGGCACTCCAGCCTGGGCAACAGAGCAACAGAGCAAGACTCCGTCTAAAAAAAAAAAAAAGATTATCATACTATATTTTTACTGTACCTTTTCTATGTTTAGATGCACAAATGCTCATCATGGTGTTACTTTAATTGCCTATAGTATTCAGTACAGTCAGATGCTGTACAGGTTTGTAGCCTAGGAGCAACAGGCGATACCATAGAGCTTAGGTGTATAGTAGGCTACACCATCTAGGTTTGTGTAAGCATACTTTACCATGTTCACACAATGATAAGAACCCTGTCTTACTGTATGTAAACAGCTTAGAAGTGTGTTCAGCCCATAATAAAACTTCTAAATGTTAGTTTCTTCCACTAGGGAGGCCCAGGTCTGTGGGTGGGATGGTAGTTTTGGCTCTGACATGCTGAGATTGCAGTGGTGTGGGACACCCTTGCAGATGCCAGGGGACATTGGGATATGAATCTAAAGCTAAGGGAAGAAGTCAGGAATAGACGTATGGATGACTTGACACTTTCTTCTTTTTTTTTTTTGAGACAGAGTCTCACTGCAACCTCCGCCTCCTGGGTTCAAGCAATTCTCCTGCCTCAGCCTCCTGAGTAGTTGAGATTACAGGTACCTGCCACAACGCCCGGCTAATTTTTTTTTTTTTTTTTTTTTTTTTTTTTAGTAGAGATGGGGTTTCACCATGTTGGCCAGGCTGGTCTCAAATTCCTGACCTCAGATGATCCACCCGCCTTGACCTCCCAAAGTGCTGAAATTACAGGCATGACCCACCCACCCAGCCCAGCCTGACTTGGCACATTTTTTTTTTTTTTTTGAGACGGAGTCTCCCTCTGTCGCCCAGGCTGGAGTAAAGTGGCGTGATCTCGGCTCACTGCAAGCTCCGCCTCCTGGGTTCACACCATTCTCCTGCCTCAGCCTCCTGAGTAGCTGGTACTACAGGCGCCCGCAACTGCACCTGGCTAATTTTTTGCATTTTTAGTAGAAATGGGGTTTCACCGTGTTAGCCAGGATGGTCTCGATCTCCTGACCTCGTGATCCGCCCGCCTCGGCCTCCCAAAGTGCTGGGATTACAGGCGTGAGCCACCATGCCCAGCCAACTTGGCACATTTTTAAACCACAAAAATGTCAGCTCCTTGAACTTCACTACTTCACCAAAGAAGATACACAAATGGCAAATTGCACATTAAAATATGTTCAAAATTTAAAAATTAGTTGGGTTTGGTGGCATGCAGCTGTAGTCCCAGCTACTCAGGAGGCTGAGTTGGGAGGATCACTTGAGCCCAGGAGGTTGAGCTGCAGGGAGTTGTGATTGCACTACTGCACCCCCACCTGGACCACAGAGCAAGACCCTGTCTCAAAAAAAAAAAAAAAAAAAAGAAAAGAAAAAAAGTTGTTCAACATTATTAGACATTAAGGAAATGCAAATTAAAGTAACAATTAAATACTACTACACACCTACTAGAATGGCCAAAATTTTTTTGAAGTGATAATAGTGCTCGTGTGAATGTGGAGCAACTGGATCTATTGTGTGTCGCTGGTGGTGAGGTAAGATGGTACAGACTCTCTGGAAAACAATTTGGCAGTTTCTTATAAAATTAAACATATATTAGCCATACAACCCAGCAATTGTACTGCTGGGTATTTACCCTAGAGAAATAAAAATTTGTGTTCACACAGAAACCTCTACGTGAGGCCAGGCACGGCATGCCTGTAATCCCAGCACTTTGGGAGGCCGAGGTGGGTGAATCACTTGAGGTCAGGAGTTTAAGACCAGCCTGGCCAACAAGGCGAAACCCCAGCTCTACTAAAAATACAAAAATTAGCCAGATGTGGTGGCCTGCACCTGTAATCCCAGCTATTTGGGAGGCTGAGGCAGGAGAATCACTTGAACCCAGGAGGTGGAGGTTGCAGTGAGCCGACATTGCGCCACTTTACTCCAGCCTGGGCGACAGAGTGAGACTCAGTCTCAAAAAGATAAAGAAAAAGAAACCTGTACACAGATGTTCAGAGAGGCTTTATTTTTAATAGCCTACA
The DNA here is from genome assembly GCF_028885625.2 of Pongo pygmaeus. Classification (NCBI taxonomy): domain Eukaryota; kingdom Metazoa; phylum Chordata; class Mammalia; order Primates; family Hominidae; genus Pongo; species Pongo pygmaeus. The sequence goes on from NC_072383.2 coordinate 47,404,386, forward strand.
ACTGGGACAAACCCAAATATTCTTCAATATGTGAATGAATGAACAAACAAACTGTGGTACATCCATACAATGGAATACTACTCTGCAATAAAAGGAATGAACCACAGACACATACAACAACTTAGATGGATCTCAAAGGCTCCATCAGGAAACCCAGGCACCTCACCACTTAAGGAGTGTGTGGAAACTTATTCCACGGTTCTCCATCCGCTCTGCCACTGCCTAGGTTTAGGTCCCACTGAATCTCACCTGGATTATTGTCCCAGCCTCCTCACTAGTCTTGGATCTCTGCAGTCCATCTGAGAGGTTTGCAGGCCTGAACTGCCACTCTGTGGCAAGAAAAGGAAATATGCAGAGGGCCATCCTTTCACCCTTTGTGGCCAATGCACTAAACTCTGACCACAGTCTCCCCAGCCCACTGCACTACTTCTAGAAGGACCTTTCTACACTGAACTTTTCAATGGCTCATCTTTGCTCTTTAGGTAAAGTCCAAACTCATACTTCCCAGGCTCTGGCTTACCTCTGTCCTCTCATCTTTCGATGCCCCAGCGATGAGACTCATTTTTATGCTAGAATATTCCACTAGATCCCTCACTGTTACACATTGATTGGCATTTTTCTTTTTCTGCCTAGAGCTCTCACTCCACCCTCTCTGCCTGGGTCAGTCGTACCGACCCTGCAGGTCTTAGGTTGTTCTGTGGGGTTTTTTTTGTTGTTGTTTTTTTAGACAGTCTCATTCTATCGCCCAGGCTAGAGTGCAGTGGTGAAATCTAGGCTTACTGCAACCTCTGCTTCCCAGGTTCAAGCGATTCTTCTGCCTCAGCCTCCCGAGTAGCTGGTATTACAGGCGCCCACCACCGTGCCTAATTTTTGTATTTTTAGTAGAGACGGAGTTTCACCATGTTGGCCAGGCTGGTCTCGAACTGCTGACTTCAAGTGATCCACCCGCCTTGGCCTCTCAAAGTGCTGGGATTACAGATGTGAGCCGCCTCGCCCGGCCACAGGTCTTAGTTTTGATATCGCCTCATCTAGGAAGTCTCCTCTGAGCCCTCAAGACTGTTAGAGGAGCCTCTTCTGGGGCCTCCCTCCATCACAGCACGGCTGGAGTCACGTGGGGGCTGTTGGCATCACCTACTGGAACTGGGAGACACATTCACCTCTGAATTCCTGCTGTCTGGCTCAGCGTTTCACACCTACTTGGTGTGAAGGTCTGCAAATTAACAACGTGGTTGGACGAGAAGACGAAGGCCTGAAAGTGGAGGCACGGCATGGGGAGGGAGGTCACCCGAAGTGCGTCCTGACTTCAGGAAGGCCAGGGTGGGAAAGGCAGCCAAGGCTCACCATCCATCCTGCTCCCCTGCCAACGCTTTCTACCTTCGGGCTGACTGTAGGATAAGTGTCCCCCGCCTCCCATGCCAGGCTGGGGGAAGGACTGGCAGGGTTACTTCCAGGAGAAACAGATAAGGCCAGGGAAGAGTTTCTGTCCGTCACGCCCACATATTTGAATTCTCTGCACTTTTTCCAAGGCCTGCAGTGGTCTGGGGAGACTGGTGGTCACAGAGGGTGAAAGGAAGGCACTCTGCATATTCCTCTTCCCACCACAGGGTGGCAGTTCAGGCCTGCAAACTTCTTGGATGGGCGCTGCCTCGGTTGCACCATCTGGTGGCTACATGTTTCAGCATGTTGCACAGGCTGGTCTCTAACTCCTGGCCTCAAGTGATCCACCCACCTCAGCCTCCCAAAGTGCTGGGATTACAGGTGTGAACCACTGCATCTGGCCAACAATATATTTTTTTAAGTTGAAGGAATCGAAAACAAAGAACATATGTGGCAAATTTATATTTGTTATTTAAAAAACAATTCCTGGGAATGCTCCCGCCTTAGAGAAGGCCCCAGTGCTATCTTCTTGGCTTCCTGAGTCAGCGGGAGAAACCTGATTTCTTGATGGCATTTGCCACCTGACTGGGCCTGCCTGCTCACTCTCGTATGAACTGTTCTCTGCATTTATCAGACCTGTATCCAGGTGTCCTCTCCCCCCTCGTTTATGTCACTTGGGATACCCCAGGGCTCCTGTGGCTGAGCCTCCCCAACCCAGCTTCTTGGTCTCCTGCAGGGATGCTCACCCGCCCCAGCCCCATTTCATCATCTGCTCTCCTACTCTCAGGCCACAGCCACGTTATTCAGTTCTCACTTCCTCTGCCCCCTCCTCACCTACACTTTGGTTGCATTACAAGCCCAGTCCTGCCCCTTAACCCGTCCACTTTATCTTGCTTCCTTTTTTTTTTTTTGAGACGGAGTCTCACTCTGTCACCCAGGGTGGAGTGCAATGGCACGATCTCAGCTCACTGTAACCTCCACCTCCTGGGTTCAAGTGATTCTTCTGCCTCAGCCTCTCGAGTAGCTGGGATTACAGGCGCCTGCCATCACACTTGGCTAATTTTTATATTTTTAGTAGAGATGGGGTTTTACCATGTTGCACAGGCTGGTCTCAAACTTCTGGGCTCAAGTGATCCTCTTGCCTCGGCCTCCCAAAGTGCTGGGATTTCAGGCATGAGCCACAGCACCCGGCTTGTGTTGTGATTTTGAATGCAGACTCTGGGGCTGAGCTGTCTGGGCTCGTCTCACAGCTTTTCCATAGACAAGCTTTGACACTGGGAAAGTTACTTAAGTTCTCTGATCTTCACTCTCTCCTAGTAAAACAGAAATAACAATAATGCCTACCCAAAAACATTGTGGCGAGGATTAATGGACTTAATCTGTATAAAGTGCTTAGAACAGTGCCTGGCACATTGTAAATATTATATATGCATTTGCTCCTATGTATTATTATTAGTATTACTCGAGCTGGAGGCTTTGGGTCACTGCACTTAGCCTCTCGCCAATTCCACAGTCTTCCTTCTCTAGTCCCAGAACCAGGCCTTTGCACCCTGCTAGGAGAAGCAGCAGCAACCACAGAAGTCCGACTTTCCTGTAGTCTGGTGCTAAGGAGATGCCTGGACCTCAGCCTCTAGTGGGCTCCAGCCTCCTTTGAAAACCCTCGATTTGTCCTTAGCCTGGCCCCTCTCCACTGTCTGCAGTGACCATCCCATATCTTCGCTACTTCCCCGTCCACACGGTGTGAAATTAAAATGGTACAGAGATATAGAATGAAGGTGAGGGCCCCATATGGTAAATTGATAGACAACGGCCACCGTATTTTGTAGCTCCTCCATCGACATGTGATGACCCCTCATCTCTCATACTCTAATCCTCAAACTGCTCTGCACATTCCCAAGTCTGTTCCCAACTCCTGAAGCCCTTCCACTGGGCCCTCTAGAATTCGCAGCCCTACATCTGCAAAACTCCCCAACTGGATCTTCTCCCGGTGCTCCCTTTGCCTTCCCAGGCAGCAGGTTCCTGGCTCCCCCTGGAGGACACGGCCCTCCCTGCAATCCCCTCAGTTGGGTGCGGCTTTCCCTGCCTCACCTTTGTGCCTCGAGGCGCCCTCGTTGTTCTTCAGTGCTGCTTTCAGAACCTTCTTCCCTAAAATCCCTCAGCTCTGAGTCTTAGGTTGTAGGATGCTGCCTCCCTCTTCCATGCACCTACCAATCCCTGGGCTACTTCCGTGTTTCTTGAAGGTTTCATTCCTACCTGTCATTCTCTCTGACATGATTTCTGCCCTAATTCTTAGAGATTTCTGTTTGTTTGTTTGGTTGGATTTTGGTTTGTTGTTGTTTTGAAACAGAGTTTTGGTCTTATATCCCATGCTGGAGTCCAATGGCAGAATCTTGGCTCGCTGCAACCTCCGCCTCCTGGGTTCAAGCAGTTCTCCTGCCTCAGCCTCCCGAGTACCTGGGATTACAGGTGCACACCACCATGCCCAGCTAATTTTTGTATTTTTAGTAGAGATGAGGTTTCACCATGTTGATCAGGCTGGTCTAACTCCTGACCTCAGGTAATCCACACACCTCGGCCTCCCAAAGTGCTGGGATTTCAGGCGTGAGCCACCGCACTGGCCTATTGTTGTTTTTGAGGCAGGGTCTTGCTCTGTCTCCCAGGCTGGACTGCAGTGGTGGGATCTCGGCTCACTGCAGCCTGAACCGCCCAGGCTCAGGCGACCCTCCCATCTCAGCCTCCTGAGTAGCTGGGACTATAGGCATGTGCCACCACGCCAGGCTGATTTTTGTATTTTTTTGTAGAGACAGGATTTCGCCTTGTTGCCCAGGCTGTTCTTGAGCTTCTGGGCTCAAGTAATCCTCCTTCCAGCCTCCAAAAGTGCTGGGATTCTGGGCGTGAGCCACCACACCAGGTCCTTAGAGATTTCAATATTCATGTAGATACGTCCTCCCCATACCCTGGCCCTCTCACTTCCACAGTCTCCTCTCCTCCAAAGACCTCTCATGGCCGCACCCTGCTCCTTGTCATTACTAATAACTGCACCTCCTCTGTATTAGCTTGCTAGGGCTGTCGTAACAAAGTACCACAGACTGGATGGCTTAGACGGCAGAAATATATTGTCACAGAAATGTAGCCTTCTTCTGGAGGCTAGAAGTCCAAGATCAAGGTGATGTCAGTGTTGGTTCCTTCTGAGGCTGTGAGACAGAACCTGTCCGTGCCTCTCACCCAGCTTCCGGTGGTTGCTGGCAATGCTTGGGGTTCCTTGGCTCATGGATGCATCACCCTGACCTCTGCTTTCATCTTCACATGGTGATGTGGTTTGGCCATGTCCCCACCCAAATTTCATCTTGAATTGTAGTTTCCATAATCCCCATGTGTTGTGGGAAGGACCCAGTGGGAGATAATTTAATTATAGGAGTGGGTAGCCTCATGCTATTCTTGTGACAGTGAGTGAGTTCTCATAAGATCTGATGGTTTTATAAGGGGCATTCCCCCCTTTTGCTCAGCATTTCTCATTCTACTGCCATGTGAAGAGGGACATGTTTGCTTCCCCTTCCACCACAGTTGTAAGTTCCCTGAGGCCTCCCCAGCCATGCTTAACTGTGAGTCAATTCAACCTCTTTCCTTGATAAAGTACCCAGTTTAGGGCATGTATTTATTAGCAGCATGAGAATGGACTAATATACATGGTGTCTCCCTGTGTGCTTGTCCATCTGGCTTCAAGTTCCACCTTTTTATAAAGACACCAGTCAAAATAGGAGTAGGGCCCACCCAAATGACCTCATTGTAACTTGACTACCTCTGTAAAGACCCTATTTCCAGATAAGGTCACATTCTGAGACACTGGGGGTAGGCCTCCACATCTTAGAGGGAGAGGGACACAATTCAACCCGTAACACCCCATTCCCATTCCCATTCTCTCAATGTCATGCAGCCCATCCCGTGACCTCCACCTCATTTCTTCCCAACATCTTTCCAACTTATTCCCACTAGTACTCTACCTCCAAAATTCCTTTGACCCCACTGGGACCTACAATCTACTGTCCCTACTCCCCCATGCCTCCCTCTTTTACTGTTCCTTTTTCTGTTTTTATCCAATTTAAAGACCGCAGTCACACTTGTAATCCCAGCTACTCAGGAGGCTGAGGCAGGAGGATTCCTTGAGCCCAGGAATTTGAGGCTGCAGTGAGCTGTGATCTCTCCACTGCACATCAGCCTGGGTGACAGAGCAAGACACCGACTCCAAAAAAAAAAATAGAATCACTCCCCTGCATACACCTTCAATTCCCTTGCTTCTTTCCCTCTCCTTTGTTGCACTCAATTAGTAAATGGCAGCCCTGGCTAATTCACCTCACCGCATGGGAAGCATGGGCTGTAGAAGAAAACCAACACATTCATGTTAACCAGTCTCCCTTTAAATTCCTAATTACCTAAGGTGGACCCTTCATGCTGCCTGGTAATCCTACTACATTTCCCAGTCCATTCACTCTTTTGGGCTCCTAGATGACTACTCATACGTTCTCCTGTCTTCTCAAGCCTCCAACATCTTCTCCAGCCATCTTTCTCAGCTGATGATCTTGAATATTTCCTTGAGAAAATAAAAGCACCCAGGAGAGAGCTCCTATAGTTAGACACCATCACATATACCCAACTACCTGCTTCTGAGCCTTCCTCCTTCCTGTACCTATGAATGCTATTTAAAGCCACTTATGCACTGGAGCCTGACAATTCCCTCTTCTCTTTCCTGCATCATCAGATTTTCTTTCTTCCTTCCTTTCTTTCCTTCCCTTCCTTCCCTTCCTTCTTCCCTTCCCTTCCCCTTCCTTCCTTCCTTCTTTCTTTTCTCTCTTTCTTTCCTTCCTTCCTTCCTTCTTTCTTCTTTTCTCTTTCTCTTTCTTTTTCTTTCTTTCTTTTCTTTCTTTCTCTCTCTTTCTCTCTTTCTTTCTTTTTCTTTCTTTCTCCTTCCTTCCTTCCTCCCTTCCCTTCCCTTCCCTTCCTTTCCCTTCCTTCCTTCCTTCCTTCCTTCCTTCCTTCCTTCCTTCCTTCCTTCTTTCTTTCTTTCTTTCTTTCTTCTTTCCTTCTTTTCAGATGGAGTCTCGCTCTGTCACCAGGCTGGAGTGCAGTGACACGATCTCGGCTCACTGCAACCTCCGTCTCCCAGGTTCAAGTGGTTCTCCTGCCTCAGCCTCCCGAGTAGCTGGGACTACAGGCATGTGCCACCACGCCCAGGTAATTTTTATATTTTTAGTAGAGAGGGGTTTCACCATGTTGGCCAGGCTGGTCTCAATCTCTTGCCTTGTGATCTGCCCGCCTTGGCCTCCCAAAGTGCTGGGATTACAAGCATGAGCCACTGCACCTGGCCCCAGATTTTCTCTAGTTTATCGTTCCAATAAGTATAAGAATATGCTGTAATTTCTTTTTTTTTTTTAATTTTTAGAGATGGGGGGTCTCACTATGCAGCCCAGGCTGAACTTCACTCCTGGGCTCAAGCAATCTTCCTGTCTCAGCCTTCCAACTAGCTAGGACTACAGGCATGTGCCACTGGGCCTGTCTGGCTAATTTTTCTTATGTTTAAGAAATCCCCACTTAGAGCCTGGGAGCAACAACACTCCAACAGCAATGAACAAACCCAGCTTCCAGATCTTTGTTTCTAAATATTCCCCACGAAAATAAAACAGGGCTCTTTGGAAAAATGCTTGATTCCAGTACTGGGTTGGGGAAAATCCAAGATGAATCTCGAGCATGTTATGGCAGAAAGTAAGTACGTCCTTGAAGAATGATGAAGATTTGTTAAAGAGACACAGAAGCCAGTTTGAAGGGGCTCCCACTGGCCAAATCATGGACAGTTTGAGCATTTGAGATATAAACCACTGAATAAAATAAGAAACCATAATTCTATACTGATTTAAATAAATGAACACATAAAAAGTTAAATAAAAACTTAATATTTACAGTTTCAGAGTACCTATCTATAACGTAATTATTCATTATAAAGGGAAATAGTAAATGTGTGATGGAGAAACCTAGCAGACAGCAAGTAATGCAAATGAACATTTTTAGTAATGAGACAAATCAATATCAACATCTGTAATCTTCCAAAATTTCAAAGTCCTGTAAGTTAGGAAAGACTGAAGAATTGTTCCAGATTGAAGGAGACTAAATAAACATGACAACTGAATGCAATGTGTGACTTTAAACTGGCTAGAAAGGATATTATTCTGACAATTAGTGAAAGTTGACTGTGGTCTGAGGAGTAGATAAGTTTTTTTTATCAATATTAATTTCTGATTTTGATGGTGGTATGGTATTGGGGAAGATAAGAAAGTGTCCTTGTTTGTAGTAAACAAACCTGAAGTATTTGGGGTGATAAAACATCATGTTAGCAACCTACTCTTAAATAGTTTAGGTGAAAGACGGGGACACCTATAATGCCAGGTACTCAAGAGGTGGTGGCAAGTGCCTATAATGCCAGCTACTCAAGGGGCTGAGGCAGGAGAATCACTTGAACCCAGGAGGCAGAAGTTTCAGTGAGCCGAGATCGCACCACTGCACTCCAGCCTAGGTGAGAGAGTGAGACTCTGTATAAAAAAAAAAAAAAAAAAGATAGTTTAAGAGAGGAAAAAAACTTTGTACTGTATTTGAAACATTTGTGTATGAAATAGTTTCAAAAATAAAAACTTTAAAATGATGAAGTCTAATTTCTTGACCCCTATCTCCTCTCCCACTCTCTTCTACCCTACTTACTTGTCCCTAAAGAAGGTGTCTAGGCTGGGCACAGTGGGTCACGCCTGTAATCCAAGCACTTTGGGAGGCTGAGGTGGGTGGATCATCTGAGGTCAGGAGTTCAAGACCAGCCTGGCCAACATGGTGAAACCCCGTCTCTACTAAAAATACAAAAATTAGCCAGGTGTGGTGGCACGTGCCTGTACTGTAGTCCCAGCTACTCAGGAGGCTGAGGCATGACAATTGCTTGAACTCAGGAGACGGAGGTTGCAGTGAGCTGAGATCGTGCCACTGCACTCCAGCCTGGGCGACAGAGCGAGACGCCATCTCAAAAAAAAAAAAAAAAAAGACGGCGTCCAGGGAAAACGAGATCACGATGGCCTTGAATCTTGAACTCTTAAACTCAAGAGATTCTCCCACCTCAGCTTCCTGAGTAGCTGGTGGGGGACTTATAGGCATGTGCCTTTTTCTTCCCTATATCTTAAAAGAATTTTCTGTTTCTTAAATTATTTGTTTTTATTTTTTTTAGAGACAGGGTCTCGCTTTGTCACCCAGGCTGGAGAGTGCAGTGGTGTGATCATAGCTCACCGCTGCCTCCAATTCCTGGGCTCCATGATCCTCCCTCCTCAGCCTCCTGAGTAGCTGGGACTATAGGGATGTGCCACAATGCTAAAAAAGAGCTGTCTATACTCCAATTCTTCCTTTCCCATTTGCTCTTGACCCACTCAAAACAGCTTTCACTTCCATCACTGTTCCTGTTAAGGTCACCAGTGACCTCTGTGCTGCTAAATCCAAAAGGTAATTTTCTTTTTTTTTTTCCTTTGAGACAGGGTCTCACTCTGTCATCCACCCAGGAATGAAGTGGCACAATCATAGCTCCCTGCAGCCTCGACCTCCTGGGCTCAAGTGATCATCCTGCCTCAGCCTCCCAAAGCACTACAACTAAAAGGTGCGTGCCACCACGCCTGGCTCAAAAGGCAATTTTCAATCCTCTTTTTGCCAGACACATCAGCAGAAGTGACAGCTGATTATTTAATCCTTCTTGAAACGTTTTCTTCACTTACATGCCAAGACCCCACATTTTCCCAGGACCACCCTGCAGCCTCCTTTGCCGTTTCCTCCTCGTTTCCTCTGACCTCTAAAGAATGGAGTATGCTAGGGGTCAGGACCCAGACTTTTCCTCTTCTCACTTCTTTGGTGATCTCATCCAGTCCTCTGGCTTTAAATAACATCCACATGCTGATGACTTACTAATTTATGCCTCCAGCCAGGCCTCTTTTCTCAACTCTGGACTTCTATAACCCAACTGCTTACTCCACATTTTCCCTTGGATGCTATCCAACAGGCATCTCAAATTTAACGTGGCCAACACTTAACTCCTGACCTTCCTTCCCTCCCCGACATCTGCTCTAGCCAGTCTTCCCCATATCAGTGAATGGCACCCTTCCATTTGCTCCAAAACTCTTAGAGTTATCCTTGACTCTTCTTTCCTCACATCAATTACATTAGCAAATCCTGTCATCCTGTCATCCTGTCTCCGCTTGGTCCAGGTCACCTGCATCTCCCACTGGGGTTCCTGAAGAGGCCTCCTTACCGGCTCCTGCTTCTGTGCCAGCCCTCTACAGTCTCTTCTCATCACTCTCCACTGCTTCCCCATTTCACTCTGAGTGAAAGCCAAAGCAGTCCCGACACTGACGCAAAACCCCACATGATCTCTTCTACCAAATTGGCTAACAAGAAGTTTGATAGAATCAATGATATGGAAGAAGTGGGGAGACAGTTCAACTTGTATGTTGCTTGTGGGAGTGTAACTTATGAACGTCTATTAAAAAACAAAGTTAAGGCCAGGGCAGTGGCTCATGCCTCTAATCCCAACACTTTGGGAGGTCAAGGCGAGTGAATCACTTGAGCCCAGGAGTTCAAGATCAGCCTGGGCAACACAGCAAAACTTGTCTCTACAAAAAATACAAAAGTTAACTGGGTGTGATGGTGCATGCCTAGGTCCCAGCTACTGGGGAGGCTGAAGTGGGATGACCAATTGAACCTGGGAGGTGGAGGTTGCAGTGAGCTGAGATGGCGCCACTGCATGCAAGCCTGGGTGACAGTGATACACTGTCTCAAAAAAACAAAAACCTAAGCATACTCTACGACTCAGAAATTCCATTTATAGAAATTTATTTATTTATTTTAGAGACAGGCTCTTACCCTATTCCTCAGGCTGGAGTGCAGTGGTGGGAAAATAGCTTGCTGTAGCCTCAAACTTCTGGGCTCAAGGGATCCTCCTGCCTCAGCCTCCCAAGTAGCTAGGACTATAGGTGTGTGCCACCACATCTGGCTAATTTTTGTAGGTTTTGTAGAGATGGGGTCTCACTGTGTTGCCCAGGCTGGTCTCAAACTCCTGGCCCCAAGCAATTCTTTCCGCCTCGGCCTTTCAAAGTGCTAAATTACTGGTATGAGCTACTATACCTGGAGAATATAGGAATTTATCCTATGGAAATATACAAGTGGCCAAAGACACATATGGAATGTTCACTGCAGTGTTGTCATGACAAAACAAATAAATAAAGTATGTCTGTACAATGAAGTACGATGTACAAAAGTGGAGATTCATGGGTTTTGGAAAAATCTCCAAGATATATTATTGAGTGCTAAAGGGAAGATCAGTAACTACGGGATAATCTCATTGTCTAATAAAAAGGTAAACATAAATATGCTTGTATATATGTGGATTTTAAAAACATCTGAAAGGGGCCAGGAACAGTGGCTCATGCCTGTAACCCCAGCACTTTGGGAGGCCGAGACTGGCAGATCACATGAGGCCAGGAGTTTGAGACCAGCCTGGGCAACATGGTGAAACCCCGCTTCTACTAAAAGTACAAAAATTAGCTGGGTGTGGTGGTGCATGTCTGTAATACCAGCTACTCAGGAGGCTGAAGCATGAGAATCACTTGAACCTGGGAGGCAGAGGTTGCACTGAGCCGAGATCCCGCCAATACACTTCAGCCAGGGCGACACAGCAAGACTGCCTCAAAAATAAATAAATAAATAAAAATAAATAAAAACATCTGAAAGGATAACCAATTAACTCAGGTTGCCTGTGGAATGAAACCGAGGGTGTATATGAAGGGGATTTTTCGTTTTTTCTGTTTTTTATTAAATTATTTTTAATTTTTAGAGACAAGGTCTTGTTTTGTTGCCCAGGCTGAAATGTAGTCGGATGCTAATAGCTCACTACAGCCTCAAATTCCTGGGTTCATGCAATCATCCCACCTCAGCTTCCCAAGTAGGTAGGACTACAGGCTCACACCACCATGCCCAGCTAATTTTTTACTTATTTTTTGAGACAGGGTCTCACTCTGTCACCCAGGCTGACTGCAGTGACATGATCATCGCTCACTGCAGGCTCCAATCACTCAGGCTCAAGCCATCCTCCCACCTCAGACTCTCAAGTAGCTGGGACTACAGGTGTGTACCAACATGCCTGGGTAATTTTTGATTTTTTTTTTTTTTTGAAACAGAGTCTTGCTCTGTTGCCCAGGCTGGAGTGCAGTGGTGCAATCTCGGCTCACTGCAACCTCCGCCTCCTGGGTTCAAGAGATTCTCTCCCAAGTAGCTGGGATTACAGGCATGCGCCACCACGCCCAGCTAATTTTTGTATCTGTAGTAGAAATGGGGTTTCACCATGTTGGCCAGGTTGATCTCAAACTCCTGAACTTAAGTGATCTGCCCGCCTTGGCCTCTCAAAGTGCTTGGGATTACAGGCGTGAGCCACAGCCCTGGCCTAATTTTTAATTTTTTTGTAGAGACATGGTCTCACTATGAAGCCCAGGCTGGTCTCAAACTCCTGGGTGCAAGTGATCTTCCTCCCTTGGCTTCCCAAAGTGCTGGGATTACAGGTGTGAGCCACCATGGCCAGCCCCTTTTTTTCCTTGTATAACATTCAATTTATTTTCCTTTTTTTTTTTTTTTTTGAGATGGAATCTCGCTCTGTTGCCCAGGCTGGAGTGGTGCAGTGGCGTGATCTCGCCTCACTGCAATCTCTGCCTCCAGGTTCAAGCGATTCTCCAGCCTCAGCCTCCTGAGTAGGCTGGGATTACAGGCGCGTGCCAACACGCCTGGCTTTTTTTTTTTTTTTTTTTTTTTTGTATTTTTAGTAGAGACGGGGTTTCATCATGTTGATCAGGGTGGTCTCAAACTCCTGACCTCGTGATCCGCCCACCTCGGCCTCCCAAAGTGCTGGGATTACAGGAGTGAGCCACCGCGCCCGGCCTAATTTGTTTTCAGTTTTTTTCTTTTCTTTTTTTTCTTTTCTTTTTTTTTTTTTTTTGAGATAGAGTCTCGCTCTGTTGCCAGGCTGGAGTGCAGTGGCATGATCTCGGCTCACCGTAACCTCCGCTTCCCGGGTTCAAGCGATTCTCCTGCCTCAGCCTCCCAAGTAGCTGGGATTACAGGCATGCATAAGCACACCCGGCTAATTTTTGTATTTTTAGTAGAGACGGGGTTTCACCCTGTTGGCCAGGATGTTCTTGATCTCCTGACCTTGTGACCCACCCACCTGGGCCTCCCAAAGTGCTGGGATTACAGGTGTGAGCCACAGTGCCCAGCCTCTTTTCAATTATTTTTTTTTTTTGAGACGGAGTCTTGCTCTGTCCCTCAGGCTGGAGTGCAGTGGCGCAGTCTTGGCTCACTGTCAGCTCTGCCTCCCGAGTTCACGCCATTCTCCTGTCTCAGCCTCCCGAGTAGCTCGGATTACAGGTGCCTGCCACCACGCCCAGCTAACTTTTTGTATTTTTAGTAGAGACGGGATTTCACCATATTAGCCAGGATGGTCTCGATCTCCTGACCTCATGATCCACCCGCCTCAGCCTCCCAAAGTGCTGAGATTACAGGAGTGAGCCACTGCGCCGGCCTCTTTTCAATTTTTGACACTTTATAATTGTATGTACTTATGGGGTACAATGTGATGTTTCTGCATACATGGATACATTGTATAGTGATCAAATCAGGGTATTTAGGACAGCCATCTCATTATGAATTTATCATTTTTTTGTGGTGAGAACATTCAAAATCCTCTCTTCTATTTTGTAATAATATACCATACCTTCTTGTTAACCATTGTCACCCTACTGTGCAATAGAGCACCAGAACTCATTCCTCCTCTCTAGTTTTGTACCTGCAAACAACCTCTCCTCAACCTCCTCTCCTCCACTGGCTCCACAGCCTCTGGTAACCACTGATCTGCTCTATACTTCTGTAAGATCGGCTTTTTCTTTTTCTTTTTTTTAAGATTCCACGTTATCAGTGAGATCATGTGGTATTTGTCTTTTTGTGTCTGACTTATTTCACTTAACATAATGTTCAGGTTCACATAATTTGTTTCAAATGACAGGATATCATTCTTTTTCATTGCTGAATAGTATATTCCACTGTAGTATATACCACATTTTATCCATTCATCCATTGCTGGCATTTAGGTTGACTTCAATTCTTGGCTATTGTCAACAGTGCTGCAATAAACAAGGGAGTACAGACATCTCCATTTACCCACTGGTGGGATTGCTGGAACAAATAGTAGCTTTACTTTTAATTTTTTGAGGAACCTCCACAGTTTTCCTTAATAGAGGTACTAATTTACATTCCCACCAACAGTGTGTAAGGGTTCTATTTTCTCTGTATCCTCACCAACACTTGTTTTCTTTTGTCTTTTTGATAAGCGATATTCTAACTAGAGTGAGATGGTATTTCATTGCGGTTTTGATTTGCATTTCCCTGATAATTAGTTACAACATTCAATTTCAATTCGTTTTTTTAAAAACCATGAACATATACTCTTTTTTTTTTTTTTTTTGAAACAGAGTTTTGCTTTTGTTGCCCAGGCTGGAATCTTGGCTCACTGCAACCTCCACCTCCCAAGTTCAAGTGATTCTCCTGCCTCAGCCTCCCGAATAGCTGGGATTCCAGGCATGTGCCATCACGCCTAGCTAATTTTGTATTTTTTAGTAGAGATGGGGTTTCTCCATGTTGGTCAGGCTGGTTTCGAACTCCTGACCTTAGGTGATCCACCCGCCTCGGCCTCCTAAAGTGCTGGGATTACATGCGTGAGCCATTGTGCCTAGGGAACATATACTTCTGTAATTTCTATTCCTTTCACAATTAAAAACCTTTTAAGGGGCCAGGCACAGTGGTTCACGCCTGTAATCCCAGCACTTTGGGAGGCCGAGGTGGGTAGATCACGAGGTCAGGAGATTGAGACCATTCTGGCTAAGATGGTGAAACTCCACCTCTGCTAAAAATACAAAAAATTAGCCGAGTGTGGTGGTGGGAGCCTGTAGTCCCAGCTACTCAGGAGGCTGAGGCAGGAGAATGGCGTGAACCTGGGAGGCGGAGCTTGCAGTGAGCCAAGATTGCGCCACTGCACTCCAGCCTGGGCGACAGAGTGAGACTCCATCTCAAAAAAAAAAAAAAAAAAAAAAAAGTTAAAAAAAATTTTTCCCGAGACTATAGAAATGCTCACCTGTATTAACTTCAAATTCATGTGGCCTTAAGTAACTTATTTATATGCTTGAACTAACTCACACAGGATTACAGAATGAGGGTATATATCTAGTTTGCTGCAGAGAATGATTTTTTCTCTTTTAAAACCTTTTTTTTTTTTTTTTTTGAGACGGCGTCTCTCTCTGTTGCCCAGGCTGGAGTGCAGTGGCATGATCTCGGCTCACTGCAACCTCTGCCTTCCGGGTTCAAGCGATTCTCCTGCCTCAGCCTCCAGAGTAGCTGGGACTACAGGCGCGTGCTACCACACCCGGCTAGTTTTTTGTATTTTTAGTAGAGACAAGGTTTCACTGTGTTAGCCAGGATGGTATCGATCTCCTGACCTCGTGATCCGCCCACCTCAGCCTCCCGAAGTGCTGGGATTACAGGCGTGAGCCACTGCGCCCGGCCTTAAAACTTTTTTTGATAAAGAAAACAGGTTGGATGCAGTGGCTCACACCTGTAATCCCAGAACTTGGAGAGGCCAGGGTGGGAGGATCTCTTGAGGCCAGGAGTTTGAGACCAGCCTGGGCAACATAGTGAGACCCCATCTCTAAAAAAAAAAAATTTTCTTTTTTAAGTACAATTTCCATTTTATTTTTCTCCAGAGAATAGTCTGTCTTCAGCCTTTAAGAACTCAGCTCCTTACATGGGCTTTGGTGGGGGACGTGGGGCAGCACCCACAGGTCTAAATCGGGGTGAGGGTGTTTGGTCCTTGTGGGCTTCACGAGATTGATTCCTGACTACTTTGCTGTGAATTGCACAACTCACACAGTAATGTAGCTCACATACAGCTTGGGAAGCACATAGGCATCGAAGACGCTCACTTCAGAAATGTCCCTGACTGCTGCGGCCTCCACTATGTTTCGAATGACGAATTTCTTAATGGCCTTGTCCTTGGGCATGCATCGGGCACAGTTAGTGCAGTGAATAGGCTGCACGTGGCCGTGGCCCTTTTTGGCACGACCGTTGTTCCTTCTTTTCTTCGTCATCTTGGAGGCACGGACCGGAGAGACAATTTTTTTTTTTTTTTTTTTTTTTTGAGACGGAGTCTTGCTCTGAACCCCAGGCTGGGGTGCAGTGGCGCAATCTCGGCTCACTGCAAGCTCTGCCTCCCGGGTTCATGCCATTCTCCTGCCTCAGCCTCCCGAGTAGCTGGGACTACAGGCGCCCGCCACCACGCCCGGCTAATTTTTTGTATTTTTAGTAGAGACGGGGTTTCACCGTGTTAGCCGGGATGGTCTCGATCTCCTGACTTTGTGATCCACCCGCCTTGGCCTCCCAAAGTGCTAGGATTACAGGCGTGAGCCACCGCGCCCAGCCAAATTTTTTTTTTTTTTTAAAGAAAACAAAGCACACTATTTGTAGAAAATCTAGAAAAGGGTAAAGAAGGGAAAAAAAAAAAACAAAAACCACTGGCAACCCAGAGAAAACTTGAGTTAACATTTTTGGGACATTTCCTGCAAAAGGCAAAGTGCCCAGTGAAGTTGAACCTGAAGCCTTGTCATAATCTTTTGCTGATGCCTTGATGCCATTTTGGGGGATGGGGGAGGTGGCCTGGCAGTTTTGTCTTCCTTTGTTTGGAAAATCCAGCAGAATGGGTCTTGCACATTGGAAAGGCAAACATTCACCTATTATTCTTGGAGAAAACAGTGAATTTACCTGAATTCTGCAGGAAGATGTTGCAAACTGAGATATGAAGTGTTCTGCCTTAGTAAGGATCAAATCGTCTTTTAGCCAAACCTTTCTTTGAAGTGCAAGAAATTGATTCCCCAGGAGTGTCTTTAAACTCAAGTGCATGTCTTCCTCCACAGAATCATTTTAGATAAAATACTGGGTCTGTGTGGAGGGCACACAATTATGTGGGCCATGGGGTGGCTCATCTGGGTCCAGGGTCTCTTAGCAGAATGCTGGGGGATTTAGGAAGTTTCCCACCATGGAACAGTTGGTAGTCAAGGGCTGCCTCCAGGCGTCAGGTGTGACTGATGCCACCTGCCCTGCCCTGGTCAGTCAGCCCACATTGCCCTGGAAACCAAGGTGACGCCTTGCATTTGCAAACACCAGAGAATACAGCCTGGTGGCAGATGGATCAGACCCTGGTGGTAAGAATGCGGATGGACCCTCTGGTCTCAGCTTGAAAGAGGTGGAGTCCCGCATCAAACCCACTATGCCAAACTCCTTCCCCAAAAGGAAATAGGAGAAATATCCTGCAGGCAAACAATTCTGTTCTAACTAGGAAATGAGGTAATCTACCAAGTTCAAGCAGAGAAGAGGGCTTGAAAAACCAAGAAATAAAAAGTGGGAAGGAGGTAGACCTCTTCAAGCCCACCTGGCAAGAAGCAGAGATTTACAGCTTGGTAATATTATGCTTAAGCCTATAAAAGCAGAAAGGATAGGACAGTGGGATAGGAATCTGGAAGTAGAAGACAAGAGGTAAGAAAATGGGATACTGACTTAAAAAAAAAACAACAAAACTCAGACATCCAACTTGACCCTCTCTGTCTTGTTAATTTCTTCAATGATGATATTAACTAAGAAGGGGTAGGAAGAGAATTGGGGAAGGGGTAGGAAGAGGAGAATGCTGAGAAGAAAGTCTGGCTGATGGGACCAGCTCGTCTGGATTAACCTTCTGATCTTCTATAGAGGAGGAAAACCAAGGTCTGGAGAAGAGATGCAACTCTGCTCAGAGTCTGCATGTCCCACCCAGCCTGGGACACTTGGGGCCTGAGTGCATGTCCACAGCCATCTTCCCCAGCTCCCTCTCCAAGGGGCCACTCAGCCTCACACCGTGCCCAAGCCCTGGGCCAGGAGAATCTCTCCGAGCCCAGGTACCCTTCCGGGCCTAAGCAGGCCCTACTCTCCCAACCCTCAATTACCTTCTGGGATGACTCCAGCCAGTTGCCCTGGTGAGGGGGCTGTGTCACAAGGGGGCCTGGGGTCCCTCAACCTGGCACCCATGCAGTGTCCCCCGACCTGGCCTGCCTGAGTCCTTCCACACAACAAGCCGAGCCAGGGGCAGGGAGGGGGCCTCCACATTTTATTAGGGATACGGCAGAAGCAGAGGCAGGAAGCAGAGCAGCCGCATTTTAAACAACAGATAAATTAACCGCAGTGTGGGGCTGGGGGCTGGGCCAGGTGCTTCAATATATAAAAACAACAACAAAAAAGACGGACAAATAGACCCCAAAGGCATGGGGCAGGGGAGGGCAGCACCATCCAGACAGCAGGGAGGACCAGGGCAGAGAGAGAAGGCAACTTGTCCCCCTGGCCCCCAAACTCCACCAGCATGGGGGCCTCCAGGAGGGCCTCTCGAGGGCTTTGGGGCAGAGGAGCAGCCGGGTTGGGCAGAGATGGCACGGCTGGTGGGCAGGAAGCCCAGCACCACAAGATGGCTCAGCCTGAAGTAGGGGCTGGGGGGCTGCGACACAGTGGCCTTAAACCCGCAGTCCCTTCAAGGAAGAGCCTTACTCTGGGTGAGAGAAGGGACCAAGGGCGGGGTCTCTCCCTGAGCTGAGCACGGTCATCTCATCCGCAGTAGCAGTGGGTGGTGGGGTGTGCCAGGGACCCCCTTTTCACCTTCTTATCCACCTGCCTCCTTGGTTCCTTCAGGGAGGGGCCCCCGTCTCCGGGGGCTGGGCATGAAGAGAGCCGGTCCAGTCTGTGGTCCCCAACTCCAGCGGGGCTGTGGCGTGGCGCAGCCCCTCAGCCCTGACTCCCACAGGAGGAGAGCGAGTCGTAGAGCGAGTCACTGAGAGACTCTGAGGTCTCCAGCCCTGGGGGGCCCCCACTGGCCAC
Source organism: Pongo pygmaeus (assembly GCF_028885625.2). Classification (NCBI taxonomy): domain Eukaryota; kingdom Metazoa; phylum Chordata; class Mammalia; order Primates; family Hominidae; genus Pongo; species Pongo pygmaeus. Next base: position 47,422,812 of record NC_072383.2, read on the forward strand.
TCTGCCTTCCTCGGCCATGTCCGAAGTGCTGGGGGTGCGGCTACCCCCGAAAGGTGGGCCCTGGGGCGTAGGGGACGGGCGGCTGGGCTCCTGGCTTCGCTTCCGGTCCACGGGCAGGGCCTGGGAAAGGAGGGGCAGCTCGGGAGGAAGCTCCTCTCCACCTTTCCGCCCAGCCTCAGAGGCACTGAGCTCTGAGAGGCATCTGGGCACCTGATGGGGGGCTGCTCCAGAGGGGGCCCAAGGTGGGGTATACTTCAGAGGAAACAGGCTGGAGGTGCAACTGAGAACAGTCCTACAAGGTTCTGGGGAGGGACAGAAACCCTTTCCCCACGAGAGGAGTGCAAGGAGGGCAGTGGGGAGGGCCGCTCACAGGGCATCCCAGGGGTCCTCCTCCCAGAGGGTGCCACACTGAGACTGTGCGACACACAGGCCGTACCTCACTGGAGAAACTGGTCTCCCCACATCACTCCCTCCTGCTCCCGAGTCCTTTCCCTTTCCTCTGCTGCAATTCTCACCATGGGGGTCCTGGGCAGCCCCTCCAATTGTCGGGGTGGGCACATGAAAGGGTCCGAGGAGCTGCCGGCTGCCCTAGTATTGGGGAAGGTCCAGTTCTTGGCCAGCTGGACAGGAGGGGTGGGGCCTGGGTCTTCACAGGGATCTGTCCAGGAACAAAGGGAAGGTGGATGGAGCTGCCTGGGCAGCACCAGGATGCCCAGGGGCATCCCACCCTCCCACCTGGACACTCACCATCAGGACAGGTCTCATGGCCCCGGTGGCCCGGAGCAGCGGGTAGCAGTGCAGGGAAGGCTGGCATGCTGGGGTGCCGCCCACTCACCAGCAGCTCCTCTATGCCTGGCACTTCCCGCTCCAGCGTGTGGGCGCGGCGGGGAACCTTGGTAAGGGGTGGGGGCCGAGCTGGGGGTACCCCAGGTTGGGGATCCAGCCGCGGTGGCTTGGTCTTAGGAAGATTCTTGCTGGGGGTCCCACTGCTACCATGGTCTGGGGGTGGGAAGGTCCCAATGCCACTGTCCAAGGTTCGAGTCAAGGAGCCACAGGCTGGGGAGGGGAGGGCCCGTTAAGAGTGTGAGGCTGGGCTCAGTCCCCGGCCTGCCTCTACTTCCCGCCCAGCCCAGGCTCCACCCCTACTCAGGGTCCCTCTTGGCCCAACAGGCTCATTCCACAGCACCTGTCCACCATCCCCACCTGCACTGGGCTTGGGGAAAGGGTGCAGGTGGGGCGAGTACCCTGAGGGCAGGGAAGGATTTGCTCCTGTGTAGCTCCAGTGTCCACCTGGTGCTTGGCACCAAGATAGCACACAGAGCCTGGCACCTGCTGCAGGGACAGGAAGAAGTTAAGTGGGAAGAAGTGGGTAGGGGGGTGGGGGCAGGCCCATCCTCAGCCCCTGACCCTGCTGACCTGTGAAGTGTGAGGTGGGCACTGGCTCGGCCAGGCTGTCCTCCGAAGGCATCTCTTCCCGCCTCCCTGGCTCGCTGCTCGGCTGTGTGGGGTACAGGAGACCTCATAGTCCACTCCTCCCCTCTCCACACCCCTCCCCATGCCTCTAGAGGGTGGGAATGTGGCTGTGAACATATGGGAGTATGAGGATTAGGGCCCCGGAGTATGGATCTGAGAGCCCCTGCAGACTGGGAAGCCCCTCTCCCCTCCCCAGTCTCCCCTTAGAGACCGTGAGTGCATCTGGCACTCATGGTCTTGGGGAAGGGGAACCCTCTAGGGGGTAAGAGACCTGGCAGGGCCAGAAAGCCAGGCCCTTTACCCAGTCCCTGCCCCAAGAACTTACCTTTCCAGGAGGTTTTCCACAGCCCTGAAGAGGGCCCACCAGACCATTCCGGGGCCCACAGGCTGGCCAGGGGCTCTTGGGATCAGAAGACACCGGCTGGAAATCCCCGTACTCAGGCTTGGGCTCCCGCCAGCTCTTGGATGGCAGCTCCTTGCCATCCACCCTATGGGCAACAGCACAGATGTAGGTGAGGGTGGTCTTGCCTGCCCAGACATTCCAGCCTTGCACCCGCCAATGGTGCTGGGTTTAGGGAGGCACTTCCTGCCATCCACCCCCGGGGAAGGGGACATGTCATTAGTGATTGCTCCCACCACCCTTCTTGACACTGGCAACAGGCAAGGGCCCTAGGGAACCCCAGAGGAACAGAGGGCAGGGGAGAAGACGGGAGAACTCCCCGAAAGTTATCCAGGGTCAAGCCTAGAGACTGCTTGATGGTGATTCCAGGTAGACTGGCAGACCCGGTCACATCCTGGTCCATGAACGACACACTCCACCTGCTCTAGCTGAACTTCTGAGCACACCTGCAGTCCAAACCACACACCCTACCTGGGGCCCAATTCCTGCAGACTTTCTGCCTCATCTGGCCCAGACAGAGCAACCCCAATACGGGTGGATCCCTTCTTTAAACCACAACTTCTGTCGTGGCAGGTGTCAAAGGGCAAGATGGGAAGAGGACTCCCCTTGTCCCTTTCCTGAGAGAGAAGACCTTCATCAGCCCATAGTTAGGCTCTAGACTTCACTTAACTATCACATGCAGACTGCCTCATCTGGTATGGAGACCATCCAGGAAGATGTGGACTGTTAACTCTTCTCAAATGAGAAGCCAGCAATGAGGCCAAGCCCCTGATCTTTCCTCCAGGCCAAGTCACTGACCCCCCAGCTGCTTTGGTGGCCTTCTATCCCTTTTGACCTCTGGGAAGCCCCAGCTCCCAGGAAAAGCAGGCCTAGCTCCAGATGCAGGTGTGCCCACGAAGGGAAAAGTGCCCCATGCCCACCAAGCACCTGTTGACTGATCCCAGGCCCTCACCTGTTTAGCAGCTGCTGCATGAAGGTGTCTGCACCTTGGTACATGCCAGCCAGCTGGCCCTGCACCTGCCCCAGCCCCGTGTTGGGCCCTGGGGCTGGGCCACCAGGCCGTGGCCGGGCCCTGCTGCTTAGGTAGGCCTTCTCCTCTTCCAGTGCCCGACGCAGGTCTTCCGCCTTGGCCATCAGCTTGGAGATGTTGAGGCTCTCGGCCTCCAGCTTCCGGGCTTCCATCTTGACTTCCCTCCGGAGCGGGGAGCCCCCACCAGCCCCCTCCTTGTTCTTGGTGGCCTCCGTGCGGCGGTTCAGCGCTGGCAGCTTGCTCTTCTTAAGGCCGAACCAGCTGGCGATGCTGCTGGTGTTGCGGTGCTTGACCTCGGCGCCGGGGGCTCGCTCCTGGCCCTGGAGCCGCAGCACGTTCTCCTCAATACCCTTCATCACCTTCTCCTCGATGGCTGAGTGTGGGGCCAGCCCCTCAGGGCCCTGGCTTGGGTCAGTGGGGCCAGGTACTAGGGGTGTGGACCGGGCCGTGGTACTACCACAGTCTGCCCAGGGAGGGCCCTTCCCTTTGTCAGGCTTGGGGGACTCCTTGGTGACTGGGGGAGCCCCAGGTCGAGGCACCACCTTGGTGGGTGACTTGGAAGGGAGCTTGGTGGGGCTGCTGTGAGGGCTCTTATTGGGCTTGCCCAGGCTTGGGGCTGAGGTTGGCACTTTGGCAGGGGTACGGGGTACCTGGGGGCACAGGGCCCCTGCCAGCCGGCTCTTGGCCAGCTCTACTTTGGTGAGGCAGCTCCTTGGTGAGACAGGCTCCAGGTCCACCCGGGCCCCCATGGAGTGAGAGGAGTAGACTCGGGCCCCAGGATCCCCCATGAGTCCAGGTTCCTGCTGCTTCAGGCTGTTTGTGCCCAAGGCCACTGCCCCCCGTATCCCCCCCTTGGCTTCTAGCTGCTCCGGTGGCCTGTGGATGGAGGGCACCATGTCTCCAGCACTCTCCCCTGACTTCCCAGGTCCCCGGGTCTTTTCGGTGCCAGGCCTGGCTGGCACCCCATTCTTCTCTGGGCCCAGGGCCCCCTCGGGGCCTGTCTTCAGCTTCCCCAGGGCCGCCAGTCTGTCCCGCAGAGGTGTGCTGCCAGGATCCCCAGGTCGCCGTCCTGACCCCTGGCTGGGCTTCTTGGATGAGTTGCCTGGGGTCCTGCGGCCAGGATGGGGAGACTCCGAGCCTGCCTTGTCCAAACTCTTCTCCTGGGGGCTCCCATAGGGGTACGATTCTGCGGGGCAAGGGCTGGGGGGGACTCCAGGGCTTCTGAGGACCTCAGGGGCCTGTGGTACCTCCAGAGTTAGCTGTGGGTAGGTGGGCACCTGCAGTGGGGATGGAGGTGGCTCTGGGGAAGGCCCCCTAAAGGTGCTCCGAGAAAGGTCCAGGATGTTCTCATAGCAGGGAGACACCACTGGGCCTGGGGACAGCGTGGTGGACAAGGCTGACTGCAGGGGTCTGAGCTGTGCGGAGTCTGGGGTTGTGTAGCAGGGTGAAGGGCTGGTGGGCAGGCCTTGAGCCCCCTCTGGGGACAGCTCTCCTCCACCCAGACCCCTTCGGGGCAACAGTGGGGAAGGGCTGCCGTCTGAGCCACTGTTCCGACAGGGGATTCGCGAGTTCCGGGGGAGCTGGGGACTGAGCTGCGGGCCTCCTGGGCTAGGGCTCTTCTCCGAGGTTGGAGGCAGCTTTAGAAACTTGAGACCCCTAGCTGGAGAGGGCAGAAGGGGTCCTTGAGCTTCCCCAGGAGAAGGGGGGCCAATTTGGAGCTTGCTTTTCACCTGAGATGAGGAATGGGGGTGGCCAGGCCGAGAGCCCAGTGGGGCATCCCCAGCACCCATGAACATGCTAAGGAAAGGAAGGGGCCCCTGGCCCTCTGAGGTAGCACCGAAGCCTGGCCTGTGGGCCTCTGGGGTGCCCCCACCCCAAGCTGACTTGGGGAGGCCTTTGGACTTAGACAGCTGTGGGGGCGCCTGGTCTGGGGAGGATGGCTGCCCGGGACCTGGGTGGTCCCCGTTGAGTGGGCCTGTAGCCCCAGCCAGGAAGGCCTGTAGGTAAGACTCTGTGTCCTCAAGGAGCTGGCCCAGGTTCAACTGTCTGCGGGCCAGGGCACCGAGCAGGGTGTCGGGGCTGGGTGCCTCATTGGGGTAACCTGCCTCATCAGAAGAAGAGGAGGAGCTGCTGCCTGGGGCACAGTTTGGGCCAGAGCTGGTGCCCTGGACCTGAGGAGGTCCCCTGCTAGGACCCCAGGGCCGCCCAGTGCCCTCTTCCCCTCCCGGACCCCCCAAGAGGCGCTCCCAGTGCAGCAGGCCTCCCAGGTTGCCAGGGCCTAGCAGCAGGCAGGGCGCCCAGGGTGAGGGTTCAGGCTGAGGCGGGCCACACAGCTCGCCATTGATGGGCTCTGGGGAGCCAGGCCCCTGGCCTGGAGGCCGCCAGGGGGTGGCAGGTGAGCAGAGAAGCAAGGGGTCAGTCTCTTCCAGGGCTCTCAGCACCTCCAGAATCTGGGCCTTCTTCCGAAGGAATGGGGATAGGGCATCCAGCGCTGGGGGTGGGGCGGCTGGGGGGCCTGGGCCTCCTGGCCTCAGCCGCTGCTCCCAACATACCTTAGGGGAGAGATGATGGCATGAGGAGGAGACCACAAGCAGCTGGGATCCAGTTCCAGGCCCAGGCCCTGGGCTGGCGTAACAGGGAATGCCAGGAACAGAGCTGGCCTGGTTGTGTCTGTGTCCCCAAAAGGAATTCACAGCAACTGGGATATGATGGTTCCGCTTCAAGGGTTGCTCAACCCTGGTTATCCCAATTCTTCTTCCTGGCACGCTTGGGGTTGGGCAGACATCCTACATCCTTTTCTTGGTTGCTCCAGCCCCTACTCCCCACAGCCATTTGGATTAGCAGGGCTGACCACCTAAAACTCTGACCTCTGTGTTTGTCCCAGGGGAGGGAGGCCTGTCCATTTCTCAGGCCCAGAAAGAACACACAGACTCCAGAAGGGAGTGTGATGTGGCCAAGTCCTAAGTCAGTCACTATAGGCAAACCCAGGCCTCCTCAGGGAACACAGCTGACCCCGCTGACCTCATCCCCAGCAGAAAGGGGTTGGGGGTGACGCCATGCCCAGCCCTTTCTCGGGGGTAGCATAGTGTGGTATAGTGGGCAACCCATAGGCTCTGGAGTCAGCCTGTGTAGGCTCAAGTTCCAGTTCTACCTATCGATAGGGCCTTCAAGTTATTTGAGCTCTAAGCTACTTCACTGTGTCATCTGTAAAATGGGATGATTATTATGTTAACCTCACTAAGGAAGACAAATGAGATCCAGGGTGTTCTACACAGTGCCTGGCATGCAGTAAGAGCTCAGTAAGTGTTAACCATGCCTCCTAATGCATTACTAATGCATTTGCTCACAGGGCCAGTGGCTAGGATTGGGGATCTGCTTTTCTTGGCATTCGGCTGCTCACACTTCCAGCCTGGACAAACGTCTGAGCACTGTGAAACAGCCCTTCTCTGGATATTTGCTAGGAAACATCAGTGGAGTACTGACCACAATACCCAGCCCTCCTACCTCTCTTTGCCCAGCACAGTGCCCCAGAGGCAGCGGGGCAGCCGGTCTCTCAGTGGAGCTCAGGGAGGGGGAGGCTGGTGGCTCTGATGGTGGCTGGAGTGGAGTGAGTGGGATCTGCAGAGGTAGAGGCAGAGTTAGCACAGTAGCTGTCTGACCCCAGCTCCCTACTCCCTCGCAAAGCCAGGCCTTCCCCTCTGAGTCCGCTCCTTCATGGAGGACTCCCAGACTCCCAGCCCCAAATGCAGCTCTTGCTGCTGCCCCACCCACCAGTAAGAGAAGCCTCAGGAGACCACAGCACAGGCAGATCTGGGGTCTCAGAGTGAGACTGGTCAGAGGGCTTTGGAGAAACATGAATGTCCCAGGTCCAGAGGGCCACAGCAAGTCTAACTCAGGGTGCCTTTCTTAGCTCCAGGCCTGCTTTACTTTTCTGTGGGGCTTCCTCTCCTCTCACAAAGAGGGTTACCGCAAAGGTCTCTTCCTGTTCTGACCACCTGGGATCTGAGGATCATAGCGACAGCTGAGATAGATGGTCTTAGAAAAGAGATGGCAGGGAGTTATAATATTTTGGTCTCCCCCACCTGGTCTCATGTGGAACATCTACTCTGAGGACTGAAAAGGAAGGATTTAATCATTCTCAGTCCCTGAGAATGTAATTTCCTTCTCCTGGGCATCTTGTGGCTAGATACAAGTCAGCTTTAACTCCTCCCTCTCCCTCATTCTTCACAGCCTTTAAACCCTGTCTCTGCAGCGCCCCTCAAGCCCCCCTACCCCACAACCTATGGCCAACTGCAGCAGCGCCTCCAGCCCAGTTCTTCCTGCCTCTGGCCTGCACTGCTCAGCATCTCATGCAGTCTCCTTGACCTGGTTTGGTGGTCTTTCAATCTCCTGTGCACAAGACAACCTAAAGCATCTTTTTTTTTCTTTAAACTATAAACTCTAACAATGAGATGAGTTTTTTTTTTTTTTTTTTTTTGAGACAGGGTTTTGCCTCTGTCACTCAGGCTGGAATGCAGTGGCACGACTGTAGCTCACTGCAGCCTAGATCCCCTGGGCTCAAGCAATCCTCTTGCCCCAGCCTCCTGAGTAGCTAGGACTACAGGCGCATGTCACCATGCCTGGCTAATTAAAAAAAATTTTTTTTTTTCTACAGATGGTGTCTTGCTATGTTGCCTAGACTGGTCTTGAACTCCTGGGCCCAAGTTGATTCTCCCTCTTCAGCCTCCAAAATGTTGGAATTATAGGCGTGAGCTACTGTGCTTGGCCTCATTTTCTTTTCTAAAGCATTTTTGTGCTCGAAAGCCTCCTATGCCTGCCCACTGCCCATGGAAACAAGTGTGAACTCCTCTGCAGGCATTCCGGGCCTGGCTGGCCAGCTCTTCCCATGCCACCATCTCCCTCACTGTCCCTTCACACGTCCTTTGCTCCAGCCAAGCTGCACAGCTTGCTGCTCTCTGGGCTTCCTTGCCCTTGGATCTTTGCTCATGCTGTTCTTTCCACAGGGAATCCCTCCGCCCCAGTCCCCATTCCACTCTTAAAATCTCCCATCCTGCCGGGCATGGTGGCTCATGCCTGTAATCCCAGCACTTTGGGAGGCCGAGGCGGGTGGGTCACCTGATGTCAGGAGTTCCAGACCAGCCTGACCAACATGGAGAAATCCCGTCTCTACTAAAAATAGAAAATTAGCTGGACGTGGTGGCGCATGCCTGTAATCTCAGCTACTCGGGAGGCTGAGGCAGAAGAATCGCTTGAACCCGGGAGGCAGAGGTTGCGGTGAGCCGAGATCGTGCCATTGCACTCCAGCCTGGGCAACAAGAGTGAAACTCCATCTCAAAAAAATCTTCCATCCATCCATTAAGGCCCAGTTGCAATGTTGTTTCCATCCTTCTCTTATGGCCTCCCCACACTGTCCCCTGGGTTCTTTGACGGCACTGTCACACTCTGCCTTGTGGCATGGCGTCTCTACCTCCCTGAGCTCCCAACAGTCCCAGGGTCCTGGGGTCCTGTTGGCCTGCAGAGGCCTCAGCCCTTAGACAGGGCCTTGTGATGCAGTCCAATTCCATACGTGTTGTCAAAGGCACTGCTCACAGTAAGAGCTTAATTGGTATTTGTGCAAAGGAGCTTTCACCCTAGCAAAGCACAAGCTGGGAATCACATCATAAACAGCTGCCACTGACTGACTATCTACTGTGGGCCAAGCGTGACATATCATCTCATTGAATCTTCACGTCAACTGCAATATGGGTATTTTTATCCTTATCTGTAAAGAAAAAACTATAGTCTGTAAACCTTAGTAATTTGCCCCAGGTCATGCAGCTAAGAAGTAGCTAAGTTAGGGATCCAACCCAAGTTTATCTGAGGCCAAGCTTCGTGCTCTTTCCATTATGTCATGTTACCTCTGGGGAAGATAAATCTATTGGCCCAAACCCCACGAGGTTCCAGAATTCATTTAGGTAAAAAGTAAATGATTTAAGGACACTCGACCCCTCTGTTATCAGCAGTCATTGAGAAGAGTGTGCTGGGGTGGGCTGAGCTGGTGTGGTTGGGCCTCTGGGGATTCCAGGGTAAACCCTGCCACAGGGACAGATCTAGGGCAAGGAGAACTGCAGAGTCACTGCTGTGGACTCTGACCCAGCTCTGTGCCAATCTGGCGAGACGGGGGCTCCAGAGTGGCCATGGTGACAAGGGGCCTCCTCTGCGAGGGCCAGGCTACCAGTGAGTGGAGGGGCTGCCTGCTCAGGGGCTGGGGGCCAAGAGCTGCCTAGTTTGCCTCAGACAGACACAAACACGCACACCCCCCTCCCCCATACACACACACAGAAAAGTGCTTCTCTTCTTGTCAAAGTGAGGGGAAGGGGCTGGCTAACCTCAAAAACAACCTGCTGCTCACCTCAGGCATCTGGAGCCGCTCCTGATCCTCCCACCCCCATGTCTTACCCCATCCTTGGGGGTTCCTCACAGCGTAACCTCAAGTGACACCTTAACTCAGCCCAGGAGTCACTCCCAATAGCCTCCTGCTTCTCCTGGGGAAGGCAGGTGTCAGGGCTCCCAGCAGAGACTGTGAACAGTTATCAGATCTGAAATGTCTTTCCTGACCTCTCCGTGACACCATACCCCAGGCTGCCTTACACCCAGCCCTACCCCTGCACCCAGCCAAGAAGAGGCTGTGTCAGTGGCCAAATAAGCCTCTTGGAAGCTTGAAATAATTGCATCTGCAGACTCCACCCATCTCCCCACCCGAGGCAGGAGCAAGTGCAAAGCTGTGTCAACAAGAAGGGACACCCTCCCGCTGGTGGGGAGCACTGGGAGGAGGGAACAGCCAAACCCAGGGGACTTGGGTAGTTTCCATACCCCCAGAATGGAAGGTGGACAGCTGATGGCCTGCTCCCCTAGGTGCACGTCAGAAGACTGTGATGGGCCGATGGAGCCGAGGAGGCAGGAGGCAGTGCGATGGGAGTGAAAGGAGTGCAGATGCCTACCTGAGGGAGCGAGCCCGTCATGAGCTGGAGTTTCTGCTGAAACAGGGCACTCAGCATCTGGTTCTGCCGTTCCAGGTCAAACACCCTCTTCTTCAGCTTGATGCACTCCTCTCGCAGGTCCTGCCACCCACCCCGGGAGGTGCAGGAAGAAGAGGAGAGGATGGTGGGAGAGTGTCACAGTGCTCTTCATCAGAGCAGCGGCATGCACGGATCCTGTCTGGAGGCCCCAGGACCCTTCTGGGCACACCCTTCCGCTGCAACCTCCTTCGATGAGGAATCTGAGCCTGCCGATGTTGGTAGCTATAGCATCTTCTAGGGATGGTAAATTCTCTAAAGTTTATCACCCCTGGTGGGAGGTAAATCCTATTCTCTTTGTTATCTTTCTCATCCCTAGAATCGACCCCCCTGACTCTTTTTTTCTTTTTTGAGACGGAGTCTCGCTTTGTCACCAGGCTGGAGTGCAGTGGTGCAATCTCGGCTCGCTACAACCTCCACAACCTGAGTTCAAGCGATTCTCCTGCCTCAGCCTTCCTAGTAGCTTGGACTACAGGAGTGCACCACCACGCCCAGCTAACTTTTGTATTTTTAGTAGAGACAGGGTTTCACCATGTTGGCTGGGATGGTCTTGATCTCTTGACCTCGTGATCTGCCCACCTCGGCCTCCCAAAGTGCTGGGATTACAGGCGTAAGCCACCACGCCTGGCCCTCTGCCTCTTAGAAACCACACATTAAAAAAGGGCCTATATAAGACAGAGCAAGGCCTTGGAGTCAAAGTGGCCCTGATGTCAAGAAGTTATCCACCATAGGTGAGTAAATATTCAGATGCCATTTAGGCTCACAACATCAACACTGCTTTAAGGACTATCACAACCTGGAAAAGCCAGCTGGGGACAGGGTAAGGGACGGAGTCATGCTGAAATCAGTGACCACTGCTCAGAGACCTGGCCTTACCTAGTCCCACCTCTGCCTCTAGGTAGAACGGTATGGACCCGCCCAAGGCGGAAAGATGGGGAATCACCGGAGGGCAACAGCCCATCTCCTCCAAGCCCTTAGTCTCCAGGAAGGGTCTCATCTGCTGTGCCCAGGGCTTCTCCCCAGGGTGTCTGGGCTACTCACCTTCTGGTTCAGCAACGCCTGCACCACGTGGTTGGCAACCTGGGGACAGAAAGCCCCGAGGCAGAGCCATCAGCTGACCCCAGCTTCTGCCAGGAGCAGATGAGCCACATCCTCCCAGTCCCACTGCAGACCCACAGACCTCGTCCAGACAGCGCTCATAAGTCTCCCGCTGGTTTTCGTTGGCCTGGGCAAGTGCCGAGTTCTCTGCCTGCAGGAGTGAGGGAGGAAGAGGGCAAAAAGGTGGCTTTGGGGATTATTCTTCCCCCAGGGCACATTCCTTTTGGGAAATGGGAGGCAACTACAGGGGTGCTAACTACACCCCCACTCCAGCTCTTGGCTGTGAGCAGATTCTCATATGAGGAATCCTGCAGAGGCCAAGGGCAGCAGGAGGGCAGGGCTGACCTGGGATGGTTTTCTATAAACCCCGACCTCAGTCAGTGGCAATGGGGGCTCTGGGGAGACACAGTGGCCAGGTAGACCTGAGGTGGGAGGTGCCCACAGTAACCCTTATTTCCCTGGGAGACGGGCAGAGGAGGCTGTAGGGAGGATGACAGGGCGTTAAGAATGTGGTGAGGGGTGTGGCCTGAGGATCTGCACCCTTATCCCTCAATTCCTGAGCCCTGGGCCATCCAGCCTCTTCCTTCTGTGGCCTCTGACCACCCCCTTTCCTAGAGCCTGCAGAGGCATGAGAGGTAAGGAAGGGAGGTGTTCGGGGGTTAGGACGCTCATCCCTGTGCATGCTTCTTGTCCCCAAGCCATCACTGGGCCGGGGAGCTAAGAGCAAGGAAAGGGCTTCTCAGAGGAGCTTTGCAAAAGAATGTTCTGCCAGCCTCCCGCCTGGCAAAGCAGGCCGAGAGGAAGGCCCGTGGCACCCAAAAACCCGCAGGAAGCTCAGAGGGAGGGGCAGTCCTGCCTCCCCAGGGCTCTGGCTGGCACTGCTGCCCCTACCATGCCCCATGCCGCACCTCCAGCTCCCGCAGTCGGTGCAGAAGCTCCTGGCAGGTGCCCGGCTCCATGCTGCCATCATCACCCTCTCCTGGCCTTGGGTTTCCAGGACCCCCAGCTGGCTGGTCCATGGCCTCCGACATCTGGCCCTGGGAACAAGGAAGAGAAGCCCCGGCAGGCTACTCCAGGGCACGAGGAGGAAGTGAGGAGGAAGAAGACAAAGATGAAACCCTTCAGTCTCCTTGGAGCTTAGGTCAGTGTGACCTATATGCATGACACTGTAACAACTCAGGGCCAGGCTGGGAATCTCCCAGTCACGGTCACGGGGCAGACACACAGATACTCCCCTCGTCTTAAGAACAGAGACCATTGTTTTAGAAAGCCCCACACTCGCACAAGAAACCTGATTTCTCCACTGGGACTGGCCTCAAGCTGGCGCGTCATTCAGCCTCCCTGGGTCTCAGTCCCTCTATTTGTAAAATAACACCAATATCCCCTAATCTCATTCAGTGTTTGCAAACAAAGATTAGGTCTGTGAAAGTGATTTGAAGAAGTTAAAAAACAAAACAAAACACTTAAAACACAAGACTGTTATTACTCATAACAGTAATAATAATTTAAACTAATTTAACAAGTAAGACAACTAGGATTTTGTCCTGGGCATCGGTGGTCCCCTGCCTGGAGCAGGCACATGCTTTAGGTAGTGGAGACAATGGATAAAACCCTGGCTTTGCGGCCAAAAGCCTCTGCCTGGCTCTGCCTAGTATGAACTGGGTGAACGTATGAAAACTGAGCTCATTCATTCACTCAGTCAACCAGATGATCCTCAGTTTCCTAGTTCTGAGAAATGGGCAGAAGAATTCTTCCTCCCTTACAGGGTCATTGTGAGAGTCAAATGTGACCACCTAGGGAACAGCACCCTGAGAACATGACTCAGCACATGTGGAGAATACAGTTGAGCCTGGGGCCTGGCGCCTTTAGCTCTAGCTCTGGCTCCAGTGCTCACTTGCTGGGTTATCCCAGGGCAAGGTCCCGCTCCCTGGGCCTCAGGCTCCTCCTGGACAAAGTGGGAAGTACCCTGCACCCCTCCGAGGCTCTGCTTTCTGGCTCCAGCCTCACTAGGCACCCACTGCCCTGGCAGGAGCTAGGCCCCATCAGATCTGGCTCTTTGTGCACGATGGTCCTTCTGCTGGGGTCTCTTGACACCACCCGCTCCTTTCGACTTGGCCAGCTCCTCCCTATTCATCCTTCAGGGTTCCCAGGCGATGCTCCCGCAAGATTGTACACCAGCCTCCCCCACCAGTCAACTCCATGAGGGCAGGAACACTGCATTTGCCTCCCCATCCAAACTCACACGCCTCCTGGTGGGATCCCTGGCATGTAGGAGACAGACTGATGACTAGACGAAGCTCATGACCACATCCAGCACGGCCAGGGCTCAGACCTGCGTCACACCATGGGATCCTCCCACCCCACCAAACCATTGCCATTGTTGCTAGCTTGAACTGACTAGTCTTCATCTTCCAACTGAGTTCCAATTTCTCTGCTAGAGAAAAATGCTGTTTTTCTTTCATACAAATATTGTGGAGGTTTCCAGTAGATGGGCAACCCTTCCTATTATAAAAGGGTGGAAGCTTGGTCCACCACTGACTACCCCTTGTGCCACTGAAGCCCCCACAAAAGAAAAATGGGGTTGGGCGTGGTGGCTTATGCCTTGTGACCTCAGCACTTTGGGAGGCCAAGGTGGGAGGATGGCTTACGGCTAGGAGTTCAAGCCCAGCCTGGGCAACATACTGAGACCGCATCTACCAAAAGAAAAAAAAAGAAGTGGGAGGATCCCTTGAGCCCTAGAGTTCGAGGCTGCAGTGAGCTGTGATCGCCACTGCACTCAAGCCTGGGCAACAAAGCGAGACCCTGTTTCAAAACAAAAATAAAAAGGCTTGGAGCTTTTGGACTATAGGAGAGAGGGGTCCTCAGCAGCTCACCACGGAGCCATCTGAGCCTTGCTCTCTTATCCGCCACAGTGGAGCCCAGGGGTGCCTCTCCCACCCCCAGCATGCACAGGCCCCAAAGCCCCTCACCTGTCTCTGCCCCCTTACACAGGTGGGCACACTCACTCTAGCATCCAGAACGGTCACCTTGCCTGTGGAGAAAAAAAAAAAAGATGTCAGCCACGCACTTACTGGGCTCCTGCTATGGGCCAGGCACTGGGACATGGGACGAACAGCCAGAGACAGCCCAGCCGCTATGATGCTTCCACTCTATTGGGCGAGGCCGACAATCTACAGCGTTGGGTTGTGATAAGGCACTGAGAGATGACAATTAAGCAGAGATCAGAATGAAGTCCAGATGAAATCCTGAAATGGGAAAGCATTTGGGACAGCAGAAAGAGCCAGTGCAAAGGTCCCCAGCTCTCAGCCAGGAATCATCAGACAACAGAGGAGACTGAACAGTCACACCTAGTGCTTTACAACCTGGTTCTACAATATACATTGTCTTGTCTCGTGCTCAACAGTTAACCACAACAATGTTAAATGCTATTATCAGTGCCTGTGTTTCAGATGAGGAAACCGAGAACAGGAAGTTACACTTGCACACACTGTGTTCATCCAATGTGATGAATAGCAGAGGCGCTTTCTTCCACACCATCCCATCCGGTTCTCCTAACAACCCTGGAAGGGGAGCACCCGCCTGCGGGAGGAGGCCGGCTCTGGGGCAGAGGATATTGCCCAAGTCACATGGCTACTTCACAAAGCACACCAGACAGGCCTAGATTTTCCCACTCCTCTGCACACACCCAAGCTTCACTGTAAGCTCCACAGTAAAACAGACATTTAAGCTCCGTACAGCCCTAGGGCTCCCTGGAGGCTAGAAACTTGGGCTAGAAATCTGACACTAAAGAATCTCTTTTCTCTTTTTCTCACTTGTAAAACAGGGATAAAAACACTTAGCCCAAAGGGTTGTTGAAGGACAAAATGAGATAATATATGTAGAGTGTCTGGCATGAATTCCATAAATGGAGACTTTTCATATCATCACCTGCTGACAGAGGCACAGTGCAAAGCTATGGGGTTGTTGTGGAGCCTGCTGCCACCTTGTCCGTTCACACAGAGGCGACTCCGAGTCCCAGGGCCCTTACCCAGGGGTCTCGGCTATAGGGGCACCTGAAGATCTCAGAATGCTGCTCCGCCCACCCTGCCCTCAGAGGCCTCCTCTCCAACTCCTCCCAGCCGGCCCTCCAGCCCCAGGGCCAGCCTTGCCTTCCCTCTTCTCTTCTGATACCCCAGAAAGAGAAGCAGCTGTATGTTTGGGGGCTGAGATTACAGTGAAAAGAGAGAATGCTTCTTCGTGTGTGTGTGTGTGTGTGTGTGTGTGTGGACACAACAGTGGGAAGGGGACTTCTGAAAACACTTGGAGGAAAAGGAAGACCTGTTTAATACTGATTTTTTTATTTTTTTAAGAGACAGGGGTCTCACCTCACTGCCCAGGCTGGAGTTCAGTGGTACATTCATAGCTCACTGCATCCTTGGCCTCCTGGGCTCAAGTGATCTCCTGCCTTAGCCTCCCAAGTGGCTGGGATGAGAGGCACGAGTCACTGTGCCTGGCCGCTACTGCTTATTGTTAATATTGTATAATAATCTGAAGTTTTTTATTTTAACATCATAAAAATGTATCATATTTAACTTGGTTTGCTCATAACATTATCATGTTTGATAGACTTAGAAATATACAGGCCTGAAAAAAAAATATTTAAGAATTATCCTCCTTCCCACACTCAAATAGGGTGAAACCCAGACAATGTCTCAGGTCACCTCCAGCATCTGACCACTGCCACCCTCACCCACAACTCTGGTCTCTGGGCCACTGTCCTCCCACTGCCTGGAGCCACCTGCCCGTCGGTCCCCAGCGTGTCCCTCAATCCCCTCACCATCAGAGGGGCTGGGGTGTGGCTGAGGTATGTTGTGGAGGAGGAGAAAAAAGTTGGGAGGGTGAGGGAAAGGAATGGGATGAAGAAGGCAGCATCCGGGGTCTGGAAAAGGATAACACTAAGGACTGGGAAACCCTAAGGTTTGTGTTCTTCACAAGAAAGCAACAACAAAACAATGGGTGACAGTGGTTTAGTAGAGTATCTTTTCCTAAAATAATAAAAAAGCATCCAGGTTTAAGAGCAAGGCCAGGCTGTGAGGACTGGCTGCAGACTCTCTATGTGTGCATGCAGCGGTTTTCTGTGCTGAGGACCATGGAGACCCCACACACTCCACAAAGCCAGGCATGGCCCCGATCCACAGCTGAGCCCCTGTGAATCCCAGGCCAGGAGGCCTGAGTCCCACTGAGAATGGGGGAGACCCTCCGATTTATGAGCCAGCCAGTGGCCACAGTTCTTCTCAGTGTGCCCCAGCTGGAGTGGGGCTGGGACTCAGCCCCACTTCGGGAGAAATACTTTCTGGCCTCACAGTGAGGGGGTCTGGGGTCAGCCCAGGATGAGGGGCCTCTTCTGCATCTGCAGGGCAGTCACAGTGGAGGGCAGGGAGCTGTCACGGGGAAGAGACCTGCAGGAAATCTTGGTGGTGGGGAGGAGCACGGGCTGTGAGAGTCGGCCCAGAGTCTGAGTTCAAGATTTCTAAAGAAAACTTCCTGCGTCCTTACCCTTCTCTAGGTAAGGTCAAGATCCAGAGAGAGACCACCACCACCAGCTCCAAATAGAAGCCAAGTCAGGAATGTGGCCCTCTGGAGTCTGGGCTTTCTGCCTGCATCTCATGGGGGATGCCTGCCCAGGCAGGCTTCGCAGTGGTGGTCCCTGCTGCCTCCCCATGGGCTGAGCACCGCCTCCTCCCTCAGGACCCACAGCTCCTGCTCACAGCCCTGAGCTCAGCCCAACCTGGGGCAGGGAAAACCCCAGGCTTAGGGTTTTTGGAATGGCTCTGGTTTCAGACATTCCTCTGGTGGCCCCAACACATCTGGGATGCTGGGTCTGGACACACAGTGCCGGCCAGGCAGGGGCTGGGAACTCTAACTTGAACTGGAGGCTTCTCCCGCCGGAATTGCCAGCGGAGGCCCCTCCATCCGCAAAGGCCTGATTCAGAGGGAGGTGACCTCAGTGCAGGGGGAGGGAGAGAAGGAGGCGGGAGAAGAGCGGAGTCCTCTCTGGCTCGTCCTTCAGAGGGGGTGGGGAAGGGGCCAGTTTTCAGGCAGCCAGGGCCGAGGAAGGGGGAAACTTGCTCTGGGGTCTCTGGGTAACCTGGGCGACCACCATCTCTTCAGCCAAGTCAGTCACGGAGGGCCCCAGCTCTCCCTTCCCCCTTAAAGCCAGGAGGGGACAGGGGCTTTCAGGGCCTCCAGAGAGATCTGACTGTCCTGGCCTTTCAGTTAGCCAGACCAGTCCGTAGCTCCCACCTCCTCTCCAGCAGGGCACAGGCAAGACCCCTCCCTGAACAGAGACCAGGCATGGGAGGAAGGGGCTGGAGAGGCAGGCGGCAGCAAGCCTGTCCTCATTCCCTCACCCCGGCCCTTAGCCAAGGCCTCCTGGCCCCTGGTGAGCCCCTCACTCACCAGCTGTTCCCCCCAGAGTCCTCTAGGGAGAGAAGCCAGGGACCAGGAGTGGGGGAGGGTGGGCAGCTGTAGGAAGGCAGAGATGGAGAGCTCACTTAATCACAGAATCACCCGTAACACCAACTGCTTCCCTCCGCACCCTCCCCAGCTGCTTTCTGGAATCCCTGTTACCCTCCCAGCCCTTTTACCAGTCACACCCAAGAATCCACTTGTAAACAGCAACTTCTGTCCCCACAGCAAACACCCTTTGCAGCCAAGATCAGCCCTGGGCTGCTGAGGAGTGTGTGGAGGGACAGGAGGACTGAGGCCTGGCTCCCAGGGCACTTCTAGCCTGAAAGGGGCCACTTAATCCGTGACCCAAAGCATCTTTCAGCCCTGAGAATTCCAACTGGTCTTCTCCACCTTCAGGGTAAGAGGGCAGACAAGAATTTCCTTCCCTCCTCCTGACAACTGGTACTGGAGACACAATAGCCCTTCTGAGAGGCATCTGTCTTGGAAGGGGCCCCCTACATCCCAACTTCCTTTTCACAGGCACTCTAAGCACCTAAACCACCATGGCGTGGGTTCTTCCAAACTGGCTGCAGGATAGGTCCTCGGCTCTTCCAGGAAGGGAAGAAGGGCAGTCGTGTTATGAGCCCCAAAGGCTTCCAGATTTCAACATCCCTCATCTCCCCTCCCTCAGAGTCCTCCTGCTCCCTGTCCACAGCATAACCCAGTAACAAAAATAGCAGCTGCTGGGGGTGGGGGGAGGGAAGGGGGTGGGGAGAGGGAAGGGGTGCCGACACAATGGGTTTATTTATAGGACCACACACCAGGGACTCTGCAGCCAAGCGGCCCAGGCCCACTCCCAAAAGTCCAGCCCAGGCCATCCTAGCCCAGCCGAGGGTACTGGAAACAGCCTCAGACCGGAAGGCAGAACAGTCTAGCATGGAGTCCAGTTCGAACTCTGCAATTAACTTACATGCTGTGTGACTAGGCACATCATTCCGTCTCCCCGAGATAAGTTTCTTCACACCAAGTGGTTGTTGTTTTGCCACAGTGGTTCCCATAGTGGGGCCTAGGCACCCTGCGGCCCTCTCCAGGGGCTGTAAGGTCAAAGCTGTTTTCCTGATACTACTACTAAGACACTATCTGCCTTTATTACTCTCATTCTCTCCTGAGTGTACAGTGGCATTTTCCAGATACTATGCTGTGTGATACCGCAAAAGACTGAATACCTAAGCAGAGAGGAGAAGCCAGCTTCCTTCTATTAAGTCAGACAGAAGAAATTTGCAAAAATAGAGAACAATGACATTCTTATTATTTGTGTTTTTGGAACACATATAATTATATTTTTAAATAAAATATGTTAACATGTGATGGGTTTATTGCTATTTTTAAACAAATTAATTAAATAACTGTAAGTATAACATATACAAACAAAAGCTCTTCGGGGTCCTCAAGTTTTAAGCATATAGAAGGGTCCTCAGACCAAAAAGTTGGAGTCGTTTTTCTAGAACAGTGCTGTCCAGTAGAACTTTCTGTGATAATGAACATGCTTAGTCTGTACTATCCAATATGGAAGCTATCTATTAGCTACACCTGGCTGCCAAACACTTGAAATGTGGCTAGTCCAACTGAGGAACTGAATTTTACTTTAATTTTAGATAGCCACATGCGAGCTCAAGAAGCTCCCTGGGATTCCTCGACTTGCGTATTCTAGGACAATGCTTCTTTCCACAAGGAGTGGGTGTTGGAAAGGGACTCCTGTCCCCAGGCTTGTGCTTAGGCTCTCTCTCACTCTCTTCCCCCGCACAGAAGGCCAGCTCAGTCCAGCCTGGCAATCCTGCCTGGCTCGAGTAAGAGAGCTGCTCTCTCATTCTGTGCCATGAGTAGCACACACCCTCTCCACTCTCCTATAACTTCTGGCTTACCACCCTCCTTTTCCCCAGAGAATTAAAGCCAGCAGAGGGAAACCCCCTCACACCTCCTGCCGCCACCCTCCCAGGCCCCTCGGAACCCTCCCCACATCCTCATCCACTATTACAGCAGATGAGTTGCCTGCTCCCAGCCAAAGCCGGTCCTGCTTGTCCCAGACTTTCCCCATTTACGTCTTCAGTATCTACCTCCTGAAGAAAGCTTTCCCATCTACCCTTTAAAACTTAAAATCTTTAAATCTTAAAAACAATCTTCTTGCTGGGCACAGTGGCTCACACCTGTAGTCCCAGCTACTTGGGAGGCTGAGGTGGGAGGATCACCTGAGGGACTCCAAGGCTGCAGCGAGCTACGACCCAGCTACTGCTGCACTCCAGCCTGGGCGACAAAGAGGGACCCTTTTTTTTCTCTTAAACAAAAACAACAATCTTTGCTTGACATTTTCCCAGATACTGCCAAATTTTAAAAAATACTCTAGATACTTCAAAGCCAAACTTCTCAAAAAACAAAAAAGAAAATCCCAAAACCATCTTCTCATTCCTCCCTTAACCTGGTCCAACTTCAGCGGTAGCCACCACGATGCTAAATCCAAACAATATTTTTCAGTCCTCATTGCCGTCGCAGGTATAAGACCTCTGTGACCACTTCCTCCTGGACTTTTTTTTAAGCTTTGAGACAGTCCATGTCTCACACAATTCACTCACTGAAAGTGTACAATTCAGTGGTTCTTAGTATACTCAGAGATACGTGCAATCATCACCATGGTTAATTTTAGAACAATTTTATTAGCTTTTATTGTTCCTTTCCTTAACACTGCCCCCTCCCCACCCAGTCACAGGCAACCACTCATCTATTTTCTGTCTCTATTGAGTTCCCTATTCTGGACATTTCATGTGAATTCAATCATATCATTGGTGCCTTTTACGACTGGCTTCTTTCACTTTCCACGATGTTTTCAAGGTTCATCCATGTTGTTGCATGTATCAGTACTCCATTCTTTTTGTTTTGTTTTCATCTTTTTTTTTTTTTTTAGACAGAGTTTCCCTCTTGTTGCCCAGGCTGGAGTGCAGTGGCGTGATCTCGGCTCACTGTAACCTCTGCCGCTCAGGTTCAAGCGATTCTCCTGCCTCAGCCTCCTGAGTAGATGGGACTACAGGCGCCCGCCACCACGCCTGGCTAATTTTTGTATTTTTAGCAGAGACGGGGTTTCACCATGTTGTCCAGGCTGATCTCGAACTCCTGACCTCAGGTGATCCTCCTTCCTTGGCCTCCCACAGTGCTGGCATTACAGGCGTGAGCCACCACACCCAGCCTCCATTCCTTTGTATGGGTGAACAGTGCTCCACTGTATGGGCCAGCCACAGTTTATCCATCCATTCTACTGATGAACATTTGGCTTGTTTTCACTTTTTAGCTATTATGAATATTGCTATGATCATTTATGTAGTTATCCCTTGGCATCCCCAGGGGATTGGATCTAGGTCCCTTGCAAAAACCAAAATCTGAGGATGCTCAAGTCCCTTATATAAAAAATGGTACAGTATTTGCATAAAACCTAAACACTTCCTCTGGTATACTTTATAAATCATCTCCAGGCTTCTTATAATACCTAATACAGTGTAAATGCTATGTAAATAGTTGTTATTGTATTATTGTATTGTATTATTCTTATTTTATGGTTATTTTTTATTTTTTTCCCCCAAATATTTTTGGCCCGCAGTTGGTGGGACCCTGCAAATGTGGATCAGTACACAAGTTTTTGTATAGATGTATGTTTTCCTTTCTCTTGGGTATATACTTAGGAGTATAATTGCTGGGTTATATAATAACTGCAGGTTTAATCATTTGAGGAACTGTCAGATTGTTGCCCAGAGCAGGTGTACCATTTTATAATACCACCAGCAGTGTACGAGGGTTCCAATTTCTCCATACCATCACCACTTATTATTTGATCTGCTGATTCCAGCCACCCAGTAAGTGTGAAGTGAGATTTTATTGTGGTTTGAGTTTGTATCTCCCTGATGACAAATGATGTTAAGCATCTTTGCATGTGCTTATTGGCCATTTGTATCTCTTCCTTGGAAAAATGTTTTTCAAATTTTTGCTGATTTTTAAATCGGGGATTGTGTCTTTTTATTATCTAATTGTGAGAATTCTTTATTTTTATTTTTTATTTTTTTTGAGATGGAGTCTCACTCTGTCACCCAGGCTGGAGTGCAGTGGCACGATTTCAGCTCACTGCCACCTCCGCCTCCTGGGTTCAAGCGATTCTCCTGTCTCAGCCTTCTGAGTACCTGGGATTACAGGCGTGTGCACCACACCTGACTAATTTTTGTATTTTTAGTAGAGATGGGGTTTCACCATGTTGGCCAGGCTGGTCTCCAACTCCTGGCCTCAAGTCAGCTGCCTGCCTCGGCCTCCCAAAGTGCTGGGATTACAGGCATGAGACACTGCGCCCGGCCTACATTTTTTTTTTTAAGAGACAAGATCTGGCTCTATCACTCAGGCCGGAGTGCAGTGCCACAGTCATAGTTTACTGTAACTTCAGACTCCTAGGCTCAAGTGGTTCTCCCACTTCAGCCTCCCAAGTAACTAGGACTACCACAGCTGGCTAATTTTAAAATTTTTTGTAGAGACAGGGTCTTGCCATACTGCCCAGGCTGATCTTGAACTCCTCCAAGTGATCCTCCTGCCTTGGCCTCCCAAAGCACTGGGATTACAGGAATGAGCAACTTTGCCCAGCCTAGTTTTCAGAATTCTTTACATATTTTAGATACAAGTCCTTTATTTTATATTTATATATATATATATGATTTGAAAATATTTTCTTCCAGCCGGGCGCGGTGGCTCAAGCCTGTAATCCCAGCACTTTGGGAGGTCGAGGTGGGCGGATCATGAGGTCAGAAGTTCGAGACCAGCCTGGCCAACATAGTGAAAGCCCGTCTCTACTAAAAATACAAAAAGTTAGCCGGGTGTGGTGGTGTGCGCCTGTAATCCCAGGTATTCAGGAGGCTAAGGCAGGAGAATCGTGTGAACCCAGGAGGTGGAGGTTGCAGTGAGCCGAGATAGCGCCATTGCACTCCAGCCTGGGCGACAGTGTGAGACACCGTCTCAAAAAAAAAAAAAAGAAAGAAAAAGAAAATATTTTCTTCCATTTGTGGGCTGTCTTTTCACTTTCTTGAGGGTATCCACTTCTTCCTGGATGACTTTTCCCTTGCTTATTACATTCCCGTGCTCCTCCCACCCCTCTTCCACCTCTTCTTCTGTGTGCCTATGTGTTACTTTATGTATAAATACGTACTTAAAAAAAAGACATAGTAGCACGTTCTCATGGTTCCACATCTTTCTTTAGCAGAACAATTTTTAGAAAATGAAACTATAGCCTTTATATGGATATTATCAGTTTTTCTATCAATATTCTGTTCCAAGATCCAATCCAGGATTCCACAGGGTACTTGGTCACCCAGTCTCCTTAGTGTCTACAATTCATGACAATCCCTCGACCTTTCCTTACCTTTTATCATCTTAACACTTCTGAAGGGACTGGTCAACATTTTGGAGAATGTCCTCCAATTTGGGTTGTTTGATGTTCTCACTGATTAGACTGAGGTTATATGCTTTGAGAAGAATACCACAGAGGTGATATGCCTTCCCCAGGGCATTATATCTGAGGACACACATGATATCAAGGTTTCTTGTTCCTGGTGATGTTTTAACCTCATCACTTGGTTAGGCAGTATCTATTAATTGGTTTCTCCATTATAAAGTCACTATTTTTCCTTTTGTAATTAAATATTTTGGGGGGCAATATTTTGAGACTATGTAAATATCCTGTTTCTCCTTAAATTTTCACCCAGCAATTTTTTACCAAAATCAGTGGATCCTGCTTGTAGCAATTACTATGGTGTTCTAAAACATAATTTTCAATTTCTTATCTTCCTCCTATATTTATTAATTGCAAGTTTTCAATAAGGAAGAATTGTCCCTTCGTCCCATTTAATCATGTATTTATATTGGTATGGATGAACTGGATATTTATTTTAATCTTTGGGTTATAATCCAATAATATCATCACATTTCATTGCTCAAATTCCAGCTATGGCCATTGGTCATTGAGAATCTTTCAGGTTGGGTCCTTCTTTCAACATGCTTCCTTTTTTTTTTTAAGACAAGTCTTGCCCTGTCGCCCAGGCTGGAGTACAGTGGCATGATCTTGGCTCAAGTGATTCTCATGCCTCAGCCTCCTGAGTAGCTGGGACCACAGGTGTGTGCCGCTACACCTGGTTAATTTTTATATTTTTAGTAGAGATGGGGTTTCACCACGTTGGCCAGGCTGGTTTCCAACCCCTGACCTCAAGAGCTCCACCCACCTGGGCCTCCCAAAGTGCTGGGATTACAGACGTAAGTCACCACACCGGGCCAGTGCTACCTTTTTTTTTTTTTTTTTTTTTTTTAAGCACTCTCTTGCCATAAGATGTTCCTGGCTTATCTTGTATTTTCCTTGCCACAAACACTTTTCCAAGGAGCTCCACCATAGCAACCTTCTAAAACTATAAATCTGATTGTGTTCTTCCCACTTCAAATCTTCCCATGACGTCCTACTGCTTTTGGAAACGACCAAAGCCCTCAACACAACCCTCGAAGCTCTGCCTTTGTCTGGCCCCAGAGCAACTCTTTGGACAAGCTTTCCTGTACTCACGCCGCTTCATTGTTCTATCTTCTTCAAGTGCCTCCTGCAAGATCAGTATTTCCAAATGCAATGCATCATGTTCTTGAACATTCCCTGTGAAGGGGAGGGGACTGCCTATACTGTTAGAAGGGGAGCTCCCCAAGGAGAGGCCCTTCCTTGTATTTCTGCACTCCCTGCCACGCCCTCTGCCAGTGTACCACTCCTACCAACCAGATCAGGCCCTGAGCCACCCTGCCCCCTGCAGAACTGGTGATCTCCTTTCATTCTCATCAGAAAGAAGGTTAGAAAGAAGGGACAGCTAAGAACATACATGGGCTCATCAGGTTCCCCGAAAGACCCCTAACTATCCTCCATCAAATGGCTCTTAGGACCCATAGGACAAACCATACTGAGGGTGAGGAAGGAACATTTTCAGATTTGTCTCTGACCCTTTCAAAGTTCTCAACCCTCTCAAAAAAAAAAAAAGAAAAAAAAAAAAGGCTGGACGCGGCGGCTCACGCTTATAATCCCAGCACTTTGGGAGGCCAAGGTGGGCGGATTATGAGGTCAGGAGTTCGAGTCCAGCCTGACCAACATGATGAAAACCTGCCTTTACTAAAAATACAAAAATTAGCCGGGCGTGGTGGCACGCGCCTGTGATCCCAGCTACTTGGGAGTCTGAGGCAGAAGAATTGCTTGAACCTGGGAGGCGGAGGTTGTGGTGAGCTGAAATCGTGCCACTGCACTCCAGCCCGGGTGACAGAGTAAGAGTCTGTCTCAAAAAAAAAAAAAAGTTCTCAACCCAATCTTAGGCTGCAGTGACTCTCTCTGGCAAATAGTACTAACCTATTCATTCTACAGATATTTCTGGTCTGACAAACTCACTAGGAAATGCAATGCTTGGATATATAGCTGGGGGCAATTCAGAGAAGGGTCAGCTCTTGGGCTTCTTGGAGCTTTCAGTCTATAGGGGACATAAGACATGCAAGAAAAAAAATCAGTAGCCTTTCTATATGTTAACAACGAACTACCTAAAAAAGTACAAAATAGTAAAATATTTGGGAATAAGTTTAACCAAGGAGGTGAAGGATCTCTACACTAAAAACTATAAAACACTGATAAAAGAAATTGACATGAATAACTGGAAAGATGTCCCATGTTCAGGGATTGGAAGAATTAATATTTTTTAAATGTCCATAAATACCCAAAGCAATCTACAGATTCAATGCAATCCCTATCAAGATATCAATTATATTTTTCATAGAAATAGGGAAAAAAAATCCTAAAACTCATATGGAACCATAAAAGACCCCAAACAGCCAAAGCAATACGTCTGACAAAAGAATTACTTTGATAGAGTAAACAATAGAGGTTAAAATCCTCTTATTTCTAGAATATAGGAATTGAACCTACCCCTGAGAATCCAAAATTCTCCGTGCTACCTATCACACCACATCCTAGAGTAAAGCCAGGTAAATAAGCTGAGCAACAGTTTGTTCTTAAGCAAAAGAACAAACTTGGAGGCATCACATTAACTGATTGGAAGAACCTACTAACCTACTACAAAGCTATAGTAATCAAAATAGCATGGTACTGACATAAAAACAGATACTAGATGAATGGTTCAGAATAGAGAGACCAGAAATAAATCCACATGTTTACAGTTAATTGATCACTGACAAAGAAGCCAAGAACACACAACAGGGAAAGGACAGTCTCCTTAGTAATTAGTGTTGAGAAAACTGGATATTCACATGCAGAAGACTGAAATTAGATTGGACCCTCATGTCACACCACATACAAAAATCAACTCAAAATGGATTAAAAACTTAAACCTGGCCGGGCACAGTGCTCATGCCTATCATCCCAGCACTTTGGGAGGCCAAGGCAGGCAGATTACTTGAGGTCACGAGTTTGAGACCAGCCTGGGCAACATGGTGAAACCTCATCTCTACTAAAAATACAAAAATTAGCTGGGTGTGGTGGCTCATGCCTGTAATTCCAGCTACTTGGGAGGCAGAGGCACAGGAATCTCTTGAACCCAGGAGGTAGTGGAGGTAGTGGAGGTTGTAGTAAGCCGAGATCGCGCTGCTGCACTCTGGCCTGGGTGACAGAGCGAGGCTTTGTCTTGGGAAAAAAAAAAAACAGAAAAACCTTAAACCTTACCAGAAACTGTAAAACTACTAGGAGAAAATAAAATACAGGGTAAAAACTCCATGACATTGGTCTGGGCAATGACTTTTTGGATATGACCCCAAAAGCACAGGCAACAAAGGGGATTACATCAAACTAAAAAGCTTCTGCAGAGCAAAGGAAACAGCAGATTAAAGAGACAATCTACAGAATAGGAGAAAATATTTGTAAACCACACATCTCATTCACTCAGGCTGGAGTGCAGGCTGGTTGCAGTGGTGCCATCATGGCTCACTGCAACCTCAAACTCCTGGGCTCAGCTGATCCTCCCACCTCAGCCTCCTGAGTAGCTGGGACTACAGGCATGCATCACCACGCCCAGCTAATTTTTTGGATTTTTTTTGTAGAGACAGACTTTGACCATGTTGCCCAGGCTGGTCTCGAACTCCTGGGCTCAAGCAATCTGCCTGCCTCAGCCTCCCAAAGTGCTGGGATTACAGGAGTGAGCCACTGTGCAGAGCCTGACATTTCTTAAAAGACAGACAAATGGCCAGTGGGTATATGAAAAAATGCTCGATATCACGAATCATCAGGGAAATGTAAATTTAAACCACATTACCTCATACATTTAGAATATTATAAAAAAGACAAAATAATCAGTGTTGGCAAGGATGTGGAGAAAAGGGAACCCTTGTACACCATTGGAGGGAATATAAATTAGTATAGCCACTATGGTAAATAGTATGAAAGTTTCTCAAAAAACTTAAAATAGGCCAGACCCAGTGGCTCACACCTATAATCTTAACACTTTGGGAGGCCAAGGCAGGAGCATCACTTGAGGCCAGGAGTTCAAGACCAGCCTAGACAACACAACAAGACCCTGTATTTAAAAAAAAAAAAAAAAGGCCGGGCGTGGTGGCTCACACCTGTAATCCCAGCACTTTGGGCGGCTGAGGTGGGCAGATCACGAGGTCAGGAGATTGAGACCATCCTATCTCTATTAAAACTACAAAAAATTAGCCGGGCGTGGTGGTGGGTGCCTGTAGTCCCAGCTACCTGGGAGGCTGAGGCAGGAGAATAGCTTGAACCTGGGAGGCAGAGCTTGCAGTGAGCTGAGATTGCGCCACTGCATTCCAGCCTGGGTGACAGTGCAAGTCTCCGCTTCAAAAAAAAAAAAAAAAAATTAAAAACCCTTAAATAGAACTACCATTAAATCAGGATGTTGAAGAGATATCTGCACTCCCATGTTTGTTCATTGTAGTCAAGATATGGAACCAACCTAAGTATCCATCAGTAGATGAATGGATAAAGAAAAGATGCTATATATACATAATAGGACACTATTCAGTCCTAAAAAAGGAAGAAATCCTGTCATTTGCAACAACGTGGATGAATCTGGAGAACATTATGTTACATGAAATAAGCCAGGCCCAGACAAATACCACATGATCTCATATGTGGATTCTAAAAAGTTGAATGCATAGAAGCAGAGGATTGCTTGAGCCCAGGAGTTCAAGACCGGCCTGGGCAACGTAGCAAGACTCTGCCTCAAGGGAAGAAAAGAAAACAGACATGTGAATAGCTGTACTATGAAGGAAGTTCCATAAGAGGAGTCTTTTGAAGAACTTTAAAAATCAGGAGAGAAATATTAAGCTGAAGCTGAAACCGTTTTTCAGAATTGGAGACATCAAGTGAACAGAAGGTAAAGACAGGTGGGGTTTACATACAACGAAAAGGGAAGGGTGTCATTCCACACAGAAGGAAGGGCAGCAACAGAAGTAAGGAGGCAGAAACCTCTGTGTGTATATGGAACCAGAATGATTCAGTGCAGCTGGATCTAAGGACATTTGAAGGTGACGGTTTCCTGCTTCCCTGGCCCATGCCAATAACTAACTCCTCTCCTATCCCATGGCCGAATTAGAGAGTTGGCATCTTTTCAATATCCTGGGCATAACCAGAGACACATGCTGGGCCCCACAGGAGGAACCAAGGCAGAGAGGCTCCTGGAGGCGATGGCAGAGCTGATCACTGAAACATCAGCTATTAGTATTTTCTCCCAGGTCTGAGACAATAGGGCCTGGGAGCCTGCATCTGCAAGGGGAGGAGAGCTGGGCAGATACCCTTCCAGCTCCTAGTGCCCATCCCCCAAACTTTATCTCCTGGCCTTTTTTTTTTTTTTTTGAGATGGAGTTTTGCTCTGTCGCCCAGGCTGGAAGGCAGTGGCGCGATCTCGGCTCATTGCAACCTCCACCTCCAGGGTTCAAGCGATTCTCCTGCCTCAGCCTCCTGAGTAGCTGGGACTACAGGCGCGTGCCACCATGGCTGGCTAATTTTTGTATTTTTAGTAGAGACGGTGTTTCACTGTGTTAGCCAGGATGGTCTCGATCTCCTGACCTTGTGATCCACCCACCTTGGCCTCGCAAAGTGCTGGGATTACAGGCGTGAGCCACTGCGCCCAGGCCCCCATCTCCTGGCTTCTTTCTACAAAAAGAATAAGCTCTGGCCAGCCAATATGCCTTCTGCACTCAAGCAACTCCAGTGCTCAGCTAGTGGGCACCATCCAGCCAGAGCCCAGAGGTGACACCCCAAGCTGCCAGCTCTATGCTGGGAGGAGAAAACAGCTCTGGTTCACCCACAAGCCCCCACTGGGCTCTGCTCTTGTTTGTGATCACAAACAGGAGTCAGGCTTTTGGGATTCTGCTCCTGAGATTCATGCAGCCAAACCACGTGACCCTAGGTGAAGCTGGCACCCCTCTAGGCCTCAGTTTCCTTCCTGTAAAATGGGGGTGAGCCCTCTGACTCCTCTCCCCTGCAGGGCACAGGAGAGAAGAATATCCCATCTAGAAAAGGACTGCAGCTGAGGAGTCAGGTCCCTTGTGCGGGGTAAGGGTGGGGTAAGGAGCTCGGCAAGGCCTTCAGGCATAAGCTGCTGGCTTTGATGCTGCCTTGCTCCTTCAAGGCCTGTAGGCTTTCCAGGAAAGCAGTGGGGGAGGAGAGAGGAAGGGACAGCAAAGCCAAGAGTTTTAGCCTTCTTCTAGCCTGGGGGACAGGAAGTGAGGTGCTGTCTACAGAGGAAGTGAGAAGCAAACCCCCATCCCCACCCCCCAACTTCCCCTCAGCCTGGAGTGGAAAGAAAGGCTCCAGCTTCAGGAGCCTGCAGGCTCAGAGCTGGGGAAATAGAAGACGATGTGATGCGGGTGGGGGGAAGAGAAATGATCAGCACCATCTGGCAGAGAAGGGGGTCTCCTGTCTTGGACACAATAAAACTCAAGGGGCCCAGGACATCCCACAGACTGGGGGAGTGGGGAGAAGAGAAGCCACTCAAGCCAAGTTGAAAAAGCCAGCATTCTAGGCCACGTGGTACTCACATCTGCAGTCCTGGCCTGACTCCTGCTCCCAGCATGTGTGCCATGTCATGCGCCTGGGCACGGGCCACCCCCAACACTAGGTGGGGTGGGTCCTTGGAGCACTTGCTCTTATAGCACGTGCCCTTTCTTTGCAAACCTTATCACAGCTATAATTATAAAGCTGTTTAATTACTTGATTAACGTGGACTTTTTTGATCACCACTGTATCCCCAGAGATTAGCACAGCACCCGGCACACAGTAAATTCTAAATAATCTGCTGGCTGAATGAACAGGCCGCTCATATGGCTTGAGAATTCCTCAGAGGCCGGTTTGGCCTGAATCCTGGCAACTGAATGAAGTTTGGTATACAAAGGTGAATGAACACTGCTCATGACTTGGGGCCAACTGGGGAACCCTGGGATGACTGGTCAAGGCCAGTGCTATGGTCTGAATGTTTTGTATCCCCCCAAATCCACATGTTGAAATCCTAATACCCAAGGTAATGCTATTGTGGGGCAGCGGGGCGGTGGTGCTGTGGCAGGTAAATAGGTCATGGAGGTGGAGCCCTCATGAATGGGATTAGTGCTCTTATGAAAAGGGGCCTGGTGAGATTCCTCACCCCTTCCACCATGTGAGGACACAGTAAGCCTCTGTCCAGGAATCAGAAAGCTGGCCCTCACCAGACACCAAATCTGCCCTTGCCTTCACCTTGGACTTCCCAGCCTCTAGAACTGTGAGAAATAAATTTCTGTTTTTCCTAAGCTGCCTAGTTTATGGTATGTTGTTATAGCAGCTCAAACAGACTAAGACAGCCAGAAACAGGAGAGCTGACATAGGCGGCAGGAGAAATCCAGGCACACCCAGGTACTGCTAATAGGTAAGGCAACAAATACCGTAGACATGCTACACTGTATTTTGGGTAAGAATGAAAAAAAGAATATATATTTGTGTGTGTTTGGTATTGTGTAAGGAAACTCGAGGGATATACAAGAAACAAATAAATGATTATGGGGGAGAACGCGAGGGAGGTGGGAGTGAGATTTTTTTTTTTTTTTTGAGACAGGGTCTCACTGTAGGCTGGAGTGCAGTGGCTCAATCTCTGCTCACTGCAACCTCTGCCTCCTGGGTTCAAGCGATCCTCCCACCTCAGCCTCCCCAGTAGCTGGGACTACAGGTTCACACCACCACGCCCAGCTAATTTTTATATTTTTTGGTAGAGACGAGGTTTCACTGTCTTAGTCAGGCTGGTCTTGAACTCCTGACCTCAAGTGATCTGCCCACCTTGGCCTCCCACAGTGCTGGGCATGAGCCACCATGCCCAGCAGAGATTTCAATTTTCAAATTATATTTATAAAACTGCAAAAAATATTAGAAGGAATCAAACTACTCAACAAGTTGATTTCCAAAGCTCCTCCCAGCTGTGGCATCCACCCTCTTCCAGGCCCCTAGGACAAGGGAGCAGGTGAGGCAGCCGGTCAGATGAACGTAGGGGCTCCAACCCAGGGCTGCTGATGCCTTCACATCCTTTCTTCTCCAGCAATCTTGCCCTGGGTTAGCAGAGAGGCCCTCCTAACCCCAGGCTGTGGTGTGGGCATGGTAACACCACTATTCAGAAGTTGGTCAGGGGCTCTACCACCTGGGTAAAAGTTGGGTTTATTCTAGGTCCCTGGGAAGGGGGACAGTCTGGTCGGGGCAGAGGCAGAGGGCAGGGGGAAGTTTGGGGCAAGTGGGGTAAATGACTCCTGGAAGTGCCTGGTGCTGCTGTGGGCAGGTTCTGGGGGTGTCTGAACAGATCCTTGTACAGAAGGGCCGATTACAGCTCCCACATCAAGCCAGCTGGGAGTGAGGTAAATCAGCCCCTGGGAACTGCAACTGCTGAGAACCCCAGAATTCCAGCACGGGACTTCCAGGAGAGTTCCTGGAGAACAGGAGTTCCAGGGCCCCTCACAGCCCTGCCTAGAAAAACCTTGACCATTGGCCTACCCAGAGTGTCTAAGGGCAGGGGCAATTTCAGGCTGAACTACATAAGAGTGAGGAGACATGCAGATCACAGGTCCTAAGCAGCACCTGTCACTCAAGCCCTGCAGGTAACAGCAGGAGCAGCAGAATGGGGTCTTCTCTCCTTTAAGACATCTATACATTAAAAAAAAAAAAAAAGCATAGTGAATATTGCAGAATTCTGGAGAATTGGAGAACTCTGGAGAATTCCCAGAGTTCAAGGACCAGCATAAGGTTCAGAGTGCTGTGCCTGACTGGGCTCTTCTCAGCAGCTGCTGGGTTTTAGAAATCAGTAATAACAGCAACAATAATTCACCTTAATAACAGCCTGGCCTCCTCTTTCATCTGCGTAACTCCCAGAGCTGGGAAAATGGTAATTACTGAGCAGATGCCACACCCCAGTGGTGATGCATGATTAATCCAGGAACACTGGCTGGGAAACTGAGGCCCAAGGAGAAGGATTTCCCCTCACAGAGAACTAGAGACACAGGCGCTGAGGGCTGCTGGGCGGTGGGGGGTGAGGATGCCAGTTCCACATCTGCAGTGTTTTGGGAAGGTGCTGAAGACAGGGGCACTCATTCCAGAGTCCTCCGGACTTGGGTTTGGGGAGAAGGTGAAGAAAGACCCAGATATGTGTCCCAAGCCCCCTCCTTGCTGGGCAGGGCCTGGTGAGTAGCCTTAGCTGGGAGTCAAGGCCTCTGTTCTTGAGCCCATGTCCCACCCTCCCAGAGTATCACAAAGCAGGATGACAGCTGCCTCAGGCACCTCCACATCTATACAGTATGCCCAG
Organism: Pongo pygmaeus; assembly: GCF_028885625.2. Lineage (NCBI taxonomy): Eukaryota > Metazoa > Chordata > Mammalia > Primates > Hominidae > Pongo > Pongo pygmaeus. The sequence continues at coordinate 47,455,158 of NC_072383.2, forward strand.
GCACCACAGGGTAAGTGAGCGCTCAGCCCTCCGAACAGCCCTACGCCACAGGCACAGTCCATGAAGTGGGAGAGGGGAGCACCTTACAGCCAGGTAGGCAGATCAGATCAAGAAGAGTCAAGAAATGGGGGAGACTGCTTCTTGGGGACCCCAGCCCATCTCTGAAGCCCCCTTGCATCCTTGGTATTGATCCTAAAATAAAGAGATCCTTCCTACAGCAAGGCCTGTCTGGCCAGTGCCGTAGAAACCTGCAGGGGAGGTCCAGTTGGCGTCTGCCCTCCAGGAGGGCAGAGGACGGTGGGCAAAGAATCCTAAGAGACCAATGACCTTTTCCCACTGTGTCCCTGGAGGGAACCAGTAGAGACTCAAACTAGGAGGGAAGGGTAAACAAAGATGGAGGCATTGCATATGCAGGTCCATCCACAGCCTGCTGCGTGCCTGGTACTGTGACAGATGCCGGGACAGACAAAATCTAAGCTCCCGAGAAACCACAAGGGCCAAGAAAGGCAGCAACAAATGACCTTAGCCTCCAACCTTCCAGGTCAGTGTCTGGGGGAAAATATTATGGGTCTTGTTCTCAGGGATTTGAAGCTGTTTTTCCTCAGCATGTTACAAAGCTGACCAGAACCCCTGGGGGGTCCTGCGATAACCCTCTGACTCTCCAAGGGCCCAGCTTTCTGCTATCTCAGGTTCAGAACTGGCCCTCTCTGCTTTAAATCCAGCCAGGCTACCTCATGCATAAAACATTAAGGCAGAATAGGACCCTGTAACAGAGCAGAATCAGGAGTCCTGCCTCTGACACTCACCACCGCATGAATCACTTCCCCCTCTGGACTTCAGTTTCCCCATTTTTAACACGAGGGCGTTGGACTAGACTGTCTCTAGGATTCCTTCCAGCCTATGCTCTGTGTTGTTTTGATGTAGTGGCAGATCCCAGATTGATTTACATAAATTTGCATGTTCAATCAGAAATCCCAAACGCCAAGTATAGAAAATCCAATCAGTCCATTAATGCAGCCAGACTGGGGCTCGGGGAACCTGCCAGGTTCGGGTGAGGGTTGTCGAAGGAGACAGTGAGAGTAGTGGTGAACTGGGGGAGGGGGCTGAGAAGCAGGGGCTAGAAAGGGCACTTGTTTTGAGAGATGCAGCTCTGGTGACTCAGGCATGATGGGGTCAGGGACCCCACTTTGGCTATCAGGCAAGGGCCCTTTCTCCTCCTGCTTCTAACGGGGCCTCTGGCTGGCCAGCCTCAGAGCCACACCCCAGGAGGGAACAGCAGCTTCTGCCTAGTAACAGCTGCATCCTTCAGTCTGACAGTGACTCCAGCATTAGCCACTTTCTGGGAAACTGACCTCCCTGGGAGCTTCCATTATCCATTCCAAGGGCTCACAGCGGTAAGGAAGGCTTCCTTGGGATTTAACCTAAACACCTCCTGCTGCAGCTTCACCCTCACAGGCAGCAGGGCTCAGGGCAGAGGGCTTCCCAGGCCCAGGAGAGCCAGCAGAGGGAAAAGTAACCCAGTGAGAATGTGCCCCTACATGAGCAAACCCAGGGCTTCCTTAACCATCACCTCTCCTTCAACATTTCCCTTCACCTGGGAGACCGAGGATGAAAACAAACAAGAAGAACTTCAAGACCTCTGGCTCTTGGGCTGGAAAGCAAGTCCCAACCTGGAGAGCCCAACTCCTGGGAATTCCTACCCTGGGGAGGGAAGGGGCTGGGAAAGGTGGGGTGGGGGCGGCTTCTCCTCACTGCTGCCACTGGCTGGTATAGCAGGGCCTGGGAGGCTGGCTGGGCTGGATGAGGGCGGTGGGGAAGATTCCTTAGCCCCTTGCCCGGGACCTGGGGGTGTGAGTACAGCAGTGAGGTGGGCAGGGCTGGGGGTGGGATGGGCAAAAGCAGTGGGGCCCTCCTTGCCCTCCTCCTGTAAGAGGGCGGGTGGGTGAGTGTGTTGTGCTACCTGGCCCAGATCCTAAAACAAGTCCCAACAGCTGAGATGTAAACTGTCTCCTGGGAATCTGCTTACCCTGCTGGCCCTTGGCTGCCTCCTCCTCTCTCAGCTCCTCTTCAAAGGGCCAGGATGTCTCACCACAGGCGTGATGGGTGGGCCAAACCCAAGCCAGCAGGAGCAGGAGTTCATATCCCAAGGCACCAGTGGTGTGTGGGACAAGGTCTACTCTCAGGCTTAGAATAAGGGAATCTGTTCTCTCTACCCAGGGTTCTAATCCTAAGTAATTGCAATTTAAAGCACACCCAACACGTTAGCTCTCTCTAAATGGAACCATTCTGCCAGAGGACCTTTCTCCCCTATAGATTCACCCATCAGTGGAACCATTCAATGTCAAAAAGTGGAAGGGAATATTAGAGCTATCTAGTCCAACTACTGAGTTTTAAAGATGGGGAAACTGAGCCCCAGAGAGCAAACTGTCTTGGCCAAGGTCATACAGCAAGCTAGGAAAAGTAGGGACCAGAGCTTCTGACTCTGTCTTTATTGATACCCGCTTGGTCCTCAAACACTTAAGTCTTCACCGGCCTATCATGAAGATCCTTCTTCCCTGCCAACCACGGCACCTGCCCCTCCAGGTCTTCACTCTCTTTGTGAGGGCCAGAGCTGGAGAAAGATGCTGGAGGGACGAAGCCACCTCATGCACAGACCATAGACTTTGAAAACAAGCTTGAACATGGGAATATCTCCCCAGACAGGAATACACACGGTTTCCTTGGGATAGGAAACCCACTAATCCCAGGTTGTTTTTAGGAAGATGGGGGGACCAATTTGAGAAGTGAATTTTCCTGTCACACAAGGAGTCTCAGAGAACCAGATGGTGTAATGTCTGCAAGGGAGGGTCTGCAACAAGGCAAATGGACTATGTTCATTTTCCCCAAGTACTGACCACAAAACGGTTAGGCATTGACACTCTTTCTACTGCTCCCCAGGCTACCCCTGCCCGGGCCACTTCCTCTGGCTGACCATTGTGCTTAAGAAGGAGGACCCATGAAAGAGGGGGAGAAGTGGGAGGGAGGGATTGCCTCTACAGCCAGAGAACTCCTTAGCCCAAGACCCCTAGCTCCTCAGCAAGGCAGGCCTTTAAGTAGTAGCAGCTGGACAGACTAGGTGGACTCGGCTGATCCAGCCCTGGGATGCCTGGAAAACCAGGCCTGTGGGAGGTGAGGGCCCTCTGTGCCCTTGGGGCCGTGCCAGGACTGGAGACAACGCGGGACCTGGGGCCCAGGACAGAGAGAGGGGAGCTAGGATCCGGGCAGCCGCTTTCTTAGTGGGGCTAAGCCAGGGAAGCGTCGGGCACAGATGAATTCTCTGCATTCTTCTGGCACCGCAGCCAGCACCCGGAGGGCCTTTTCTGCAGGCGCTGCCCTGTCCCTGCTCCCTGCCCAACCAACCCTTCTCCCTCCCTTAGCTTCTCTTCAGCGTGCAGCCCACCAGGTCCTTCCTCCTTCCCGCAGCCCCTCAAAGCCTTTGAAGGGCTGTTCTCTAGGAGACCCGGTCTTTCCGCCTCTCCCCGCCTTCCCCAGGCCCTACCGCCCCAGGCCACGGGGAATGGAAAGAGTGCGAAAGGGAGCCCCAGGCTCGTCTCCGCGCCTGCGCTTTGGGGAGAGAGCCCCTCCCCCCGCAATAACCCGGCACCGCTAAGCGGCACCCGGACGGTGGGATGCGGGTTGGGTGGGGTGAGCAGCTGGGGCAAGGTCAGTGCTTACAAAGAGGGAGGGGAGCCCGGCCCCCGGAACATCCCCCACTCCCGAAAGTTTCCCTTCCGGGGCCACGGAGTGTGCGCGAGGATGGCGCGGGGGGCGGGAGGGGGTGGGGTGGGGGTGCACAGAGTCGCAGCCGGACCCCCGAGGAGGGTGCGGCTGGAGGGAGGGACGGAGGGGCGGGCAGCAGGGTTTGGGCAGGAAGCCGCGACGCCCTCTCCGACCCTGTACTGCCACGAGAGCCTTACCCTCCACACCCCACTCCCCCCGGCCCGGAGCTACAGATCGCCCCCCCGCACTCGCCGCCCTTTCAATCCCAAGTAGACCCAGAACTCACCGAAATCAGGTGTTCAGCTGGGCCAGGGCAGGTCGGATCCGCCAGGTCCATGGCCGCGGATTGGGGGCGGGGGGCAGAGAAAGGGGGGTGCCGGAGCCGCCTCCTGATGTCAAGGCTTTAAAGGGGCCGGGGAGCCCCGCCCCTGACTCTGACCCCGCCTCCCTCCTCCCTAGCAGCCAATCCACGTTCAGCCTGGATGCGCGCCCCTCCCAGCCCCCTCCAGATGTTCCCAGGACGCGAGCTAAGTCCGCCCGGCCGGCGCGCGCCGCTTCCGCTTTAGTGGGAAGGACCTCCTTTCCTCCTTACAGAAACACTTTCTCCAGGTCGGGCCGCGCTTGGTAAACTTCAGCCGTGCCTAGGTACAGGACGCCGGGCTAGGCCGAGCGGGGGTGGAATGAGGGCGTCTGGAACAGAGAAAACTAAGTAGGTGCGCGCGGGCCCACAGGCATGCGCGTTTGCTTCTGTGGGGCTGGGCGTGCACGTGTATGTGTGGTTGTGAGCGTCGGTGTTTGTAATTTGCCTTTCTGCATACGTGTTGGGTGTAAATCCATGGGGGAAAGGCTTGAGTGCCTCTTTGGCCTTAAATGCTCCCGCCTCTCTCTTCCTTCTCTAGGATGGGGTCGTCCCGCCAGTAATCTGGAAAACAGTGATAGGAACAGGCTCCTCTCATCAGACGGCAGTGCTGGCCGTTTCCTCACTGCTTTGTGGGGAAGGCTGGGCAGAAAAAGGATACGACCTTGTTCTCAACCACTTGCTATCTCGGTGAGGATAAGGAAAAGCAAACAGCCCATCCAGGCCCCTGCAGAGCCTCAGAGCTTTCAATATCATTCCCATTAGTCCTTAATTAAACACCTATTTGCTCTCGCCTAAATACCGTATAACCCTCACAACCTGCATTGTAGTGACTGCCTCAGAAATGTAGGTTATCAACTGGGTTCTGCAGGGAAATACGAAGGAATCCCTAGGTATAGTCTCTGCCTACTTCATTAAAATTTCTTTTGTTGCGGGTATACAAAGGATGCAGCTTAGAGTATCATATTAGTCCAGTAAAGGAACATAAAAAGTAAGGCAATTTAGGGTGCTCAGATTGGCTAGGATTAAGAGTTCTTTTCTGAAGGAGGTTTATTTAAATACGGGATTTGAAGGGCAGAGAGAGCTTGAGTAGGGTCCAGGCAGAGTAAAGGCCACAAGGAGACTCAGATAGGAAAGAGCAAATTATCTGCATGGGACCGTGAGCAGATCACCGTGGTACGTTGGGAAGTGGGAGAAGTTAATGGAGGAGGTTTCTTATGGAGGAGAGCAGAATAAGGATATGGATGTGACAAGACATAAGATAAAGAAGTCATTTTGGGTTCTTGAGCATAGAGGTAGTTTGATGAAAAGAGTGCCCAAGGACAGCTATTACTAGAACCTAAAAGATGTCTTGATGATTACCCCCACCAGCTTTCTCATTTTTTTGCTTAAAAAATATTTTATTCTTTTCTTTTCTCTGAGATGGAGTCTCACTCTGTCCCAGGTTGGATGGAGTGCAGTGGCACAATCTCTGCTCACTGCAACCTCTGCCTCCTGATTTCAGGTGATTCTCCTGCCTCAGCCTCCCAAGTAGCTGGTATTACAAGTGTGCGCCACCACACCTGGCTAATTTTTGTATTTTTAGTAGAGACGGGGGCTTCACCATGTTGGCCAGGCTGGTCTCGAACTCCTGACCTCAGGTGATTTGCCCACCTCGGCCTCCCAAAGTGCTAGGATTACAGATGTGAGCCACCATGCCCGGCCCTTAAATTATTCTTAACATGCAATAAAATGCACACATCTTAGGTGCTTTGTTTGGTGAATTTCAAAATATACACCTATGTAATTAACACCCAAAACAAGATACGGAACCACCACCCTATAAAGTTCCCTCATGCTCCTTTATAGTTGATCACCCCACACCTACCACCACCTTCCCCTGGCAACTTCCTGAATTACAGCACCATAGATTTGTCTGCATTTGTATTTCACATATATGGAGCTTTACGGTATGTACTTGTGTCTGTATCGTTTAGCTTAGTAATGTTTTTGAGATCCATCCATGTGTATCAGTAATCTGTTATTTTTTATTGCTGAGTAATATTGCATTGCATGAATATATCACAATGTGTTTATCCATTCTTCAATTGATGGATATTTGGGTATTTCCAGTTGGGGTTGTGATGAATATGGCTGCTATTAACATTCTGGTGCAAATATTTTCATAGACATGTTTTCATTTCTCCCTTTCACCTTATTTCTTGATGATAGTGGCATCTTTGGAAGCCTACAGCATTGTGAATTCTTATTCAATCATCTAACATTTATTGAATAGGGATCAGTGAGCTAGTTCTGGGACTACAACAAAAAGTAGACATGGTCCTTTCCTCAAAGGGCTTGAAAGTCCAATAAAACTCCATGTACCTGTTGTATTCCTAATATTGTCTTGTATTCCTAATTCTGCCTTGAGGTAGAAAACCTTAAAAGTATGCCAGGCATTTCTAACTACTTTTGGATGTTTCCAAATAACTGAATTATTGGAAGTAAACAGAACATCAAGATGATAATTTACTTTCCTTTTTTTTTTTTTTTTTTTTTTTGAGACAGAGTCTTGCTCTGTCACCCAGGCTGGAGTGTAGCGGCAGAATCTCAGCTCACTGCAAGGTCTGCCTTCCAAGAGGCAATTCTCTTGCCTCTTGCAATTCTCAAGCAATTCTCCTGCCTCAGCCTCCCAAGTAGCTGAGATTACAGGCGTGTGCCACCACACCCAGCTAATTTTTGTATTTTTAGTAGAAATGAGGTTTCACCAAGTTGTCCAGGCTGGTCTTGAACTCCTGACCTTAAGTGATCTGCCCACTTCAGCCTCCCAGAGTGCTGGGATTACAGGCGTGAGCCTCTGCGCCCAGCCAATATTTTACTTTTCATTTAGATGTTTACGCTTGTTTAATAAACACAGCCAGAACATCTGTATTTGTCAGAGCAAGTATCTGCGCTCCTTCCTTAAAGGCTATTGTGCACTTGATAATTTCAGCATTCAGATTTTGGCAGAGTCTCTATGCTTCACAAACCTTCATCCTCACTGACAGGGGTTGAAAGAAGTGTAGCTACTATTGCTTCAAGATCCCTTTCAGTCTTTTGATGAGGCTTAAGGCACTTTCATTCCTTAGTGCTATTATTTGCATAAATTAAAAATGACACAGAAGTCCCAAAGTTTGTTCTTCACTCTTATGATATACCACTAATCATATATTGTTATTTACTTGAGTCGTCTGTGTAACAAAACAGGCTAGGCCTCTTAGGTCTCTGGTAGCTGCAAGCTGTTACTACTGGTTTATTATCAAACCAGTTTGGTGGTATTGTCTAACTATGCATGTAGTGCTCATGCCTGATAGATGGATTCTCAGAGAGAACCACCCCGTCACTGCTAACATCAGTACTTTGAATGGGGTTCCCTGCTTTAATACTGTGTGGTCATTCATTTAATGTTGGAGCACCTTCAATTCTCAGGGGTTGAAACTGTAGCCATTTAGCCATTGGTTGATAAGCTGACTCTAGTTTAGAACTCCTGGCAACAGGAGATAGTCAGGTTGGTAACTAGCCTCTCAAAACATTTTTTCTTTTTTTTTTTTTCCAGATAGGGTCTTGCTCTGTCACCCAGATTGGAGTGCAGTGGTGTGATCACAGCTCACTGCAGCCTTGACTTCTAGGCTCAAGTGAGCCCCCACCAAGCAGCTGGGACTACAAGTGCGCACTACCATACCCAGCTAATTTTTTCATTTTTTGTAGAGACAGGGTCTCACTGTATTGCTCAGGCTGGTCTTGAACTCCTGAGATCAAGCGATCCTCCCACTGTGGCCTCCCAAAGTGCTGGGATTATAGATGTGAGCTACCATGCCTGGCCTCAAAACATTTTTGTAATCTGGCTGTTTTCCAGTTGGATGGACTCTGAGTGCAATCTCAATGTCTTTCCTGATCAGTAAGAGGAAGAAAGGAGCTGTTGTATAATTTTTGGTCCACTTGCTATATAGGAATAGATCTTTACTGCTACAAATACATAATTCTGTATGGAACAGTCATGTTCCTTGGATTCTGACAGCATCGCCAATATGTGCTTTGAAACCTCCTACCTGGCACGGATATGATGAATCTACTCATATCCTTGAACCTCTTTTTCATCACTTTTCATCATTCAAACATTTTTATTGAATCTATATGCTAAGCACTGTACATAAAGTATTAGATAACTTGTACAGAGTTCATGCGGGGTATGATAAACAATGAGACTGGAAAGGTAAGCAGTGGGTAGATCATCGTTTATCCTAAGAGCAGTGTAGCCTTTGAATGGTTTTAAGCAGGAGGGTAGCATAATCAGATTTGCATTTTGGATCCGTGTGGTTGCAGTGAGGAGGATAGAGAGAGCAAGACTGAAGTCAGGGGGGCCAGGCAAGGTTTTTGTAGTACCTGAGGAGAAAAACGAGAAGTGATGTGGTCTGGACTAGGAAAGTGATAGTAGTGATGAAGAGGACATAGAAATGCCCAGGGGGCATCCAAGTAGAAACATCTCTCCAACTCGTCAGAACTTCCCAACTGTGTGCCTCAGGAAGAGGTTACACTGGTGCTGCATAATGGGCTTCACAATTCTCAGGGCAGCACAAGCTTCCTGAGTCAGAGAGCAATCTTGGTTATGCCAGATTGCATCATCCAGCATATAAAACACCATCATTTTCTATGTGTGTACTGACATGGAAAAGGTTGGGAAGCACTGATGTAGGCTGTGGGATAAATAATTCTGAAGCTCAGGAGAGGAATCGGGATGATAGATAAGAGATTTGTGAGTCCGCAGAACGTTGGTGGTTACTGAAGTCATGGAGTTGAGGAGATCATGCAAGGAGAGAAAAGAAAGGCTGGAACAGAACCCCAAGGAACATCAACATTAGAGGGGGGTCTCCAGAGAAGGAGAAAGAAAACTGAATGAATGCTGTCACCAGAACCCAAGAAAGGGATTTCCAAAAAAAAGACCAAATACAGTCGGTCCTTCTTATTGGTGGCTTCCACATCCATGCACTCAATCAACCTCAGATCATAAAAAACAAAAGAATAAAAACTACATTTCTGAAGACTAGATCAGAAAAAAAATAACTACAGCAATAAAAATACAAAATTTTAAAAATTTAGTGTTAACTATTTACATAGTATTTACATGATATTACATATTATAAATAATCTAGAGATGATTTAAAGTATATAGGAGAATACCCCTAGGTCATTTGCAAATACTATACTATTTTATGTAAGGGACTTAAGCATCCGTTGATTTTTGTGTCCTTGTGGGTCCTGGAACCAATTCCCCATGAATAGGAAGGGATGATTTTTTTGGCCCCGATGTTGCTGAGTCAAGTTGGATCAGGACAGAGACATCCCCACTGACTCTGGCTACATGTCATTGGAGACTTTGATAAAACCAGATTTTATTTGTTTATTTAAAATAGAGATGGGGTCTCACTCCATTGCCCAGGCTGTTCTCGAACTCCTGGGCTGAAGCAGTCCTCCCCTCTTGGCCTTCCAAAGTGCTAGGATTACAGGCGTGAGCCACCATGCTTGACCTGGCAAAACCAGATTCTGAAGGATTGAGAAAAATTTACAAAGTAAGGAATGGAGACAGGAGGTGTTTAAAACTTTTTGGCCGGGCGCAGTGGCCCACGCCTGTAATTCCAGCACTTTGGGAGGACGAGGTGGGTGGATCACCTGAGGTCAGGAATTCAAGACTGGCCTGGCCTACATGGTGAAACCCCGTCTCTACTAAAAATACAAAAATTAGCTGTGCGCGGTGGCACATGCCTGTAATCCCAGCTACTCAGGAGGCTGAGGCAGGAGAATCGCTTGAGCCTGGGAGGCGGAGGTTGCAGTGAGCCGATTGCGCCATTGCACTCCAGCCTGGGTGATAGAGTGAGACTCTGTCTCAAAAACAAAACAAAAACACAAACAACAAAAAAACTTTTCTAAGATTTTGGCTATGCTGTGAGGGAAAAATTAGGCAGATAGATGGGTGGTACAGTGAGAGTTATTTTAGAAAACACTGGCTAATTTTAAAAATTATTCAAGATTAGTTTTTATAAAAAGTAATATGTCCATATGGTTTAATAATCAAATAATACAGAAGCAATTATTTGCTGCATTTCTTGCCTCCAGCAATGAGCCATTTTAACTTTTTGGCTGATTCTTCTATATGGCTAAATATGCTTATACTGCCATTCCTTTTTTTTTTTTTGAGATAGAGTCTCACTGTGCTGTCCAGGCTGGAGTGCAGTGGCACGATCTCGGCTCACTGCAACCTCTGCTTTCCAGGCTCAAGCAAGCAATCCTCCCACTTCGGCCTCCTGAGTAGCTAGGACTACAGGCGCACGCCACCATGTTCAGCTAATTTTTAAATTTTGTAGAGATGAAGTCTTATTGTCTTACCCAGGCTGGTCTGTAACTCCTGGGCTCAAGTGATTCTCCCGCCTTGGCCTCCCAAAGTGTTGGGATTACAGACGTGAGCCACCGCACCTGACCTGAGGACCTCATTTTTATGGGCACTAATTGCACATCCTTTTTGCTTTTTTTTTTTTTTTTGAGATGGAGTCTCGCCCTGTCGCCCAGGCTGGAATGCAGTGGTGTGATCTCGGCTCACTGCAACCTCCGTCTCCCGGGTTCAAGCGATTCTCCTGCCCCAGCCTCCCAAGTAGCTGGGATTACAGACGTGCGCCACTACGCCCAGCTAATTTTTGTATTTTTAGTAGAGATGGGGTTTCACTATGCTGGTCAGGCTGGTCTCGAACTCATGACCTCGTGATCCGCCCGCCTCGGCCTCCCAAAGTGCTGGAATTACAGGCGTGAGCCAACGTGCCCAGCCAATCCTTTTTGATTTTTTTTTTTTTTTTTTTTGAGACGGAGTCTCGCTCATGTCGCCCAGGCTGGAATGCAGTGGTGCGATCTCAGCTCACTGCAACCTCCGCCTCCCGGGTTCAAGCGATTCTCCTGCCCCAGCCTCCCAAGTAGCTGGGATTACAGGCGCGCACCTGCACATCCTTTTTGAAACTAACTGCCACAGACATGAAATACAGTGGTTCCTCCCAACAGGTCAGGTAACTGCTCAGCCAATCTGTTACTAGGGAACAGGTCATGTTTGGATGCTGAAGCGTCTCCCAAAGCTTTTAGTTATTGAGGATTTCTTTTTTTAAGACAGTATCGCTCTATTACCCAGGCTGGAGTGCAGTGGCATGATCTTGGCTTACTGCAACCTCAGCCTCCTGGGCTCAAGTGATCCTGCACCTCAGCCTCCCAAGTTGCTGGACTACAGGTGCGTGCCACCACTCCCAGCTAATATATATATATATATATATATATATTTTTTTTTTTTTTGCAGATTCAGGGTTTTGCCATGTTGCCCAGGCTGGTCTCAAACTGCTGAGCTCAAGTGATCCACCTGCCTAAGCCTCCCAGTGTTGGGATTACAGGCGTGAGCCACTGCACCTGGCAATTTCTTAATTAGCCATGTTGGACAAAGCCCCTATGTATCCTTCTGCTCACTGAGGTTATTTTCTGTTAACAAGGAGTTATCTGGGAAAGGTGCCACTTGGCTTTGTAAGCCAGTCTCACTGTAGTCAGAACCCATGTATTAGTTTTATAGTGCTGCTGTAAGAAATCACCACAAAACTTAGTGGTTTAAAATACTGATTTATTCTCTTACAGCTCTGGAGATTAAATCTGAAATCAAGGTGTTGGCAGGGCTATTCCTTCTGGAGGCTTCAGGGGAGAATACATTTTCTTGCTTTTTCTAACTTCTAGAAGCCACCTGCATTCCTTGACTTGTAGCCCTTCTTCACATCACTCCAACCTCTTGCTTTTGTCATTACATCTCCTACTGTGGTCAGCTCTCCCTCTGCCTCCCTATTATAAGAACACTGATGATTGCACTTAGGGTATATTCTGATCATCCAGGTTAATCTCCCTATCTCAAGATCCTCAATCTCATTTGCAAAGCCCCTTTTGCTAAAGGAGGTGGACATCTTGGGGGACCGTTATTCATCCTACCACAGCCCCACGTATGTTTCTGTGCACTGCCTTGGTGGAGTGAGAGGAGAGAGCACCCAGCAGGGTTACAAGGTTTCAAAGTGTTCCTAAATTAAGGTCTTGTGGGTAAACTCAGCTCTGTAACTACTGTGATAACTGAGACCATCATAAACTAGCCTCATTTCCATTAGCTCCATATCCCTCCCTCCCAACACTGATTCCTTTAAAATGCTCTGTAGCACTGAGGCTGGACTCCTTATTACTTCATCATCCTGAAAAACAAGTTATCAGAGATAGTAAGATGCATGTTTTCTACAAGGTGAGATATTTTTCTCATAAACCTCCAGTCTAACAAGTGCAGTTGTGGTCTGCCGCATGCTCACACAGTGTAACAGCACCTTATTTTTCTTTATCACTCTATATTCTGCACAATACCTTCACATCCTTAGCTCATTTGGGCATAGGAACAGGAAAGTGGTGTTATTTCGTTGTACAATGAGTAAACTGTGGCTGTAAGGCAGATAATGGATTGGAAGGTAGATGACTTTAATATAGGAACCTCCCACCAGGCACCGGACACATGGATGGAATGAAACTTATAAGTAATTGATAGAATTTGCTGCTGGACTTTGAGAGCATTTCAATGTGGGGAATGTAAGTGAGAAAATCAACTGGTTTCTAGCTTAAGCAATGATTACTATCAAATGAGACAGGACTAGGTTTTGAATGAGGGTAGTGAGCTTGCTTTTGAGATCTTTTGACTCTGATGTACCTAAGAACTAAGGGATATAATGACAAAACAGGAAAAATGCTAGTCTGGAACTGTGGATGTCGGGCTACCAATGTATTTGGGGACCATAAGCATGTAGGTAGTTGTTAAAATCATAGGGAATAACTCACCCCAGGAAAAATACATAGAGGAGGACTGAATGGAACCGTAAGCACTCAAAGTATGGTCTACCTCTGCTTGCCTCAGAATCATCTGGGGGAGCTGTTAAAAACAGATGCCTAATTGTGAATGTACTTAATGTCACAAAATTGTATACTTAAAAAAAATTATCAATTTATCTTTTAATTTTTTAATCCAATTTTTGATGGGATTTCCACGTTCTGAAAAACTGTACTTAAAAACGGTTAAAATGGTAAATTTTATGTATATATTATAATAGAAGAATGCAAAAACAAACAAACAAAAAACAGAAAATAGATTCCTAAGCCCCATTCCAGACCTGAATTACTAAGGTTTTGCCCAAAGGCAGGCCTAGCAAGTCCGGAAGCCTGAAGAAACCAGGTAAGATTCAGAGAGCCCAGGAACTGATATATTTTAAGACTAGCCTAGTCTGATCTTTATAAATAATCCCCAAAAGAGCCCTCTCCATAACCCATAACCAAGACCACTTTTCCTAGGCCATCTCAATCCAGATATCCTAGCTCATCACTCCACAGATTCATTCTCCTCAAGATTTGTTCCAAACAATGAGGAACAGATACTGATTCTTTCAATTATGTGCCTTGGACATTTTACCAAAAGCTCCTGCCAGGTTTTGTGGCTGCCTGATTGTTAAGGAGTTAAGGAGAGTGAACATAATTCTCAATATAAAACCCTTTCAATATATTTCTTGGTCTTCTTGCCCTCCCATCTCACTGCTTCTGGAAACTTAATCTGTTCTTTTCTTTCCCTTTTTCTATCAGTGATTCAGGGATTGGATGAGTCTCTATGGTTTGTTTTGCCCTGAAGAGCAGAAGGCTTCTGTCCCAACTGGTGTTGCCAAAGCAACATATTAATTCCATGCCATGATCCTGGGTCAAGATCTGCACAATCTGATTGGGCATATCACCTCGGATGGTAAGGGAGTGGAAGTGGTCAAAATCATGGAGTCCCAGCTTTCGGAGACGCCTTGCAGCTGCCCGGTAACACTTCCAGGGTTGGGGCTCCACAAGAAGGTAGCGGCAGAGGGAGGAAAGATGGGCCAGGAACTCCCACAGGCCATGGTCTCCATGATTCAGATGAATCCACATGGTTATTGACATGCAGAAGCCAATGTCAAAAACTGAACGTCCAAATTGGCTTAAGAAAGAGCTTAAGAGAACCTTCCGGGTCCTTTGGTTCATGAAGTCCAGGGTGATAAAGGTCAAGGCATCAGGAAAAGGACATTCTTTTTCAGCTCGCTTCACCAGGACTGGATCTATGTCGCAGCAGAGGAGACGGAATTCTCTTGAGGCATCTGAGCAGGTCTTCCCGTCAGGTAGGGAGAGGAAGTGTTTGTATAGAGCCACACTCAGATCCTAGAGGAATCCAAAACAGCTCTGTCACTGCAGTTCTCAATCAGTGAATGGAAGAGAAATTTGTATCATTCTCCCACTGAGAATGCCACTTACCTCTGGCTGTATAGGATGTGAGGTTCCTAAACCATAACCTAAAGAGGCTGTGCAAAAATTTCCCACAGAGTAGGCTCTCAGTACCCTCCAGGGGTCACATGCTGTAATGCATCATCCCCATATTTTCCTGACACTGATGATAGATTGGGTTGTATAGCTGAAAGTTACAGCCAAATGGATGCAGCAAAGGAGCCTACAGCAGTATTTCCCAGCTTAAGTAATATGCTGATAAACTCACTCTTTTTCTGGGTATCTCAAGACCCCAGGGAGGAGGAAAGGGGTCCAGAGGCATAACCAGCGTCTCTTACCACCAGGAAAGTGACGAATACAGCAAGCACCATCTTATAAAAACCTGCTTCTCAGACCCGCAGTGGGGGAAGTCTGGATTCCAAAGTCCTCATTCAGCCTTCACTATAGCTTCAATTTTACTGTCTTAGGATTCACCACCTCCTTCTGAGACATTCTGCTTCTATAACCATCATTGCTAAAAGTCACTGCTAACAACCTTCTAGACAAGTCCAATGATTTGTGATTTTTACCACATTAGCACCTTTTTTACTCTTAAGTCACCATCTCCTTTCTCTAACTTTGAATTCTTTTTTTTTTTTTGAGACAAAGTCTGGTTCTGTCGGCCAGGCTGGAGTGCAATGGTGTGATCTCAGCAACCTCTGCCTCCCAGGTTCAAGCGATTCTCCTGCCTCAGCCTCCTAAGTAGCTGGGATTACAAGCACCACACTCAGCTAATTTTTGTATTTTTAGTAGAGACAGGGTTTCACCATGTTGGCCAGGCTGGTCTTTAACTGACCTCAAGTGATCTACCTGCCTCGGCCTCCCAAAGTGCTGGGACTATAGGAATGAGCCACTGCACCTGACCTCTTTGATTTCTATAACCATTATAACTAACTGAAATTTGTTTTTCCACATAGTATTTTCAAGGCATTTTTCTGTTTACTACTTTATTTGCTTGGTGTAACAAGCATGTGAGGAAAATATTTATTTATGCCTTTTGTGCAGGTGAAGAAAATGCACAATGGAAACCACCCAGATGTCCAATGATAGTGGCATGGACAAATAAATGTGGTATAATCATGAAGATAGAATACTAAATAGCAGTAAAAAATGAAGGCACCCAGCTTGGTGCACAACATGGATGATTCTCACAAATACATAATGTTGAGAAAAAAAGCAAGCCATAACAGAAAATATATGACAAGCATCCATTTACATGAAGCTCGAAAATGGGTGAAATTAAAGTACATCGTTCAGGGAAGAAAAACAGTACACTATAAAGAAAAGCAAGGAAACAACAGAAGGCTAGTTGTTACCTCTGGGTAGAGATAGACGTTTATGAACAGGAAAAGGCATATAGGGGAAGTTGTGGGATGCTGAAAATGTTTATTTTTTATTTATTTATTTATTTATTTTTGAGACAGGGTCTTACTCTGTTTCCCAGGCTGGAGTACGTGGCGTGATCACTGCAGCCTTGACTTCCCAGGCTCCAGAGATCCTCCTACTTCAGCCTTATGAGTAGCTGGAACCACGGGTGCACACCACCATGCCCAGCTAATTTTTGTATTTTTGGTAGGGATGAGATTTTGCCATGTTGCCCAGGCTGATCTCGAACTCCTGAGCTCAAGCAATCCACCAGCGTCAGCCTCTGAAAATGTTGGGATTACAGGCATCAGCCACTGCGCCCAGCAGTCTTTTGGGTTTTTTGTTGTTGTTTTATTTGAGACAAGGTCACTTTGTCACCCAGGCTGGGGTATGTGGCACAATTAAGGCTCACTGCAGCCTCGACCTCCTGGGTTCAAGCGATCCTCCTCCCTCAGCTCTCTAAGTAGCTGGGACTACAGATGCCCACCACCACACCTGGCTAATTTTTTTTAGAGATGGGGTTTTGCCATGTTGCCCAGGCTGGGAAAGGAGTTTTTAAAACTGAAAAAAAAAAAGCACTCATAAATTATGGTACATCTATCCAATGAAACATTAGGAAGCTGCTAAAAAAAGAATGCGGTGATATAATCTCAGAATTAAAAGCTACTAATAGTGTGTTACCATTTGTAAAACTAGAAGGGGGGTACTTATATGTACATAAATGCTGGTATACACACAGGACTGATACCTAATAAATTATAAACAGTAGTGCCACTATGTGGGGGAAAAGGAGGATTTAGGGTTGGGAGTAGAGACTTACTTTTGACTATATACCCCTTTGTAGTTTGAATTTTTTTGTTTTATCAAGCGCAAGCATTTTTTTCCCTTTTCTGACTACAAAGATCCACAAGAAAAAGCATTTTTTAAAAACTGCAAAACAGAAAGCTCCATAAACGTACAGCCAAGTTTGGGAACCACTACCCTAGTTAGCTGCCAACTATGTCTTTGCCTCTCGTGTATACTACTCTCAACTTTAAAATCTCTGGTGGTTTCCTAATGCCTTTTGTGAAATCCCAATCCTTAACCTCAGTCTCTCTTTTCCATTGTTTTTACCCTCTGACTTCCCGTATCATCACAGCGGAGAAATTTTGCAGGTGACACCGGACATCAACCCATCTCCTCATTCCAGTCTTTGAGACTATCCAAATGTCCCCTTCCTACTTATCAGCTGAGTCCCACAAGGTCTGAAATCGTCCCCCAAAGTCTCTTCTGTGAAAGGACAGCAACACAACAGAATTGTCCCCCACCCTCCAGATGCTGGACTGGAGTGATGGAGGGAGCGCACAGAGGGTACTAACTTTTGAAGCATTTGCCATGGTAAGTTCAGACTGCCTGCTAGTGTAGAATATCCCAGTGGCTACAAATAGGTGTGGGAGAGACATTTCCTTATTTTGCATGTGGTTTGATTATAATCATTATATGCCTAAGAATAGTTTGCAGCAAGAAGAGTGGCAGTGCCACCCTTCTCCATTCCCTTGGGCAAAATGCTCTACTTGCTTCTCGATCCTCTCCACTGTACTCTGTCAACTCACTGTTTTTGTTTTGTTTTGTTTTTGGAGTGCAGTGGCACTAGCTCGGCTCACTGCAAGCTACGCCTCCTGGGTTCACGCCATTCTCCTGCCTTAGCCTCCAGAGTAGCTGGGACTGTTACAGGCGCCCGCCACCACGCCCGGCTAATTTTTTGTATTTTTAGTAGAGACAGGGTTTCACCGTGTTAGCCAGGATGGTCTCGATCTCCTGACCTTGTGATCCACCCACCTCGGCCTCCCAAAGTGCTGGGATTACAGGCGTGAGCCACAGCGCCCGGCCTACTCACTTTTTTTGAAATAAACATGCAGGTCCCAGGGTCTGTCCTGCACTGTATAGCACACATGAGTCTCAATATCAGGCATGATTCTGTCACCCTTGGCTCTTCTCTCCCAGTAAACCAAACCTAACCCCATGTTCCCAAACGTGTGTCTCTGGAAGCCCCCTTTCCCCAGCTAAAGCGCCAGGCACGCTGGACAAAGGCCACTCTAGATACAAGGACCGTTCCCACCTGGGGTCTGGCCCTGAAAGAGAAGTGGGAACGTAGTCGACAAGGACTCCTCTCCAAGGGAGATTCCTAAGACAGATGGTGGAACCCTGGCGGGCAGGCAGCAGCGGCACTGGCTCAGTCAAAGCCAGGCTTTATACTCGTTTTGGGAAAGTTTCGATGGGTGTGAGCCCAGGCCAAAACCACAGTGGAAGTGTAGGCAGCCTACCACTTGGCTCCGGATGCTCCAATCCCTCCCGTCACTCACCCCGGAGTTACACCCCACGTCGAGCCCCAGAATCGGCCCGTTCTCGGGACTCTCAGGAAAGAGCTGTCGAAGCAGCTCCGGGGGCAGGAGGCGGAGCCGTTGCTCCGGAGGGTGGAAGCGAGAATAATGAGGAAAATTTCCGAACGGGGCGGCGCCAGGTTCCAGAACTCGCGATTCCTTTTCTGCTGCGGTCTCCTTAACACTCCCTCCATGCAGTTCCGTGGGCACCGCCATTAGCCTCAACACCGCCTCTGGGCCCTGGCGGAACCGGAAGTCGGGAACCTGCGGTCGGCGTGGGCGGTGGCTGTGCCAGCGCGCGTGCGCCGAACAGCGAGGGCGGGTGGCTAGAATTCTAAGGTGAAGCAGAAAGGCTGTCCTGACTTCCTCTCGCTGTATACCTGGAGCCGGCGAGCGCCTGGGGCTTGCCTTGTATTATTGAACCCTCATCACAACACTGGGAGGGGATTAGCAATATCATCCACGTTTTACAAGGATGAAACAAACTCTAAGGGCTAAATGTCTTGGCCAAGCTGACATAGTTTGAAACTTGGGCTACTTGACCCAAAACAAGTATACTAGTTTGTTGGGATCTTGGAAATCAATTTTAGTCCAATTTCCTTTCTTTATAAATGCAAAAAGTGAGACCGAGAGAACTTACTTGTCTAGGGTCATACAGTGAATCTGTGACTCAAAAACTTCCACCCGGTTCAGGAAAGGGTAGCCAGGAGGTGCAGGTCACTTGGGAAGCCAGCCGACTCAGCCCTGTTCCCCAGGGGCAACTGTAGACCATGAGCTCCTTGAGAGGCAAGGACCGTGCCTTAAGAGCCAGCACTTAAAGAGTGCTTACCAGGCACCAGACACCCTTGTACGCTCCTTAGTCAATCTTCTTACCCCGTGAGAAAATGACCGTATTATTATTCTTTTTATACAGATGAGGACACTGGAGTACAACAAAGTAACTTGTCCAAGATCCCACAGTTAGAAATGATGGTACTAGGATTCGAACCCAGGTAGTTTGGATCCAGAGGATGTGCTTGCAACGCTGTGTTATTCTCAGCCTTGAGTCTCCTATACTCACCATGGGCCTGGCACAAAGATGCTCAACAAATGTTGAATGAAAACTCAATAGAGGATACAATAAGGCCAGATCTGTTTGGGGAAACTTTAAATGGAAGGGAGAAAGGATGCGAACTGAAACAGACATAGTGGAATGGATTTGGGCAAGATGTGAGTCAGATATTGGAAATAACAAAGCTGATAAGGAGAGGAACTGAAGGGTCAACCTAGGTAGCAGGTTCCAGTCAAAAGCCAGGATGGCCGAGAATATCCGTCAGGGTCATCCAAGCATCAGCAGAGTTGTGCAGGACCCCCAATCCCACCCCTGCACCTGGCCCACCCATCTTAAAGGGGGTATCCTGCTCCATGAGGCTGGCAGTTCGGTAAACTTCTTATAAGGCACTGGAGCATGACTCCTGCAAACAGTACCATCAGGAGTTAAAATAAGCGCTGTTTTCCTCTCAGTTTTTACTTTATGTTTTCTTTTTCTTTTTTCCTTTTTTTGAGATGGAGTTTCACACTATTGCCTGGGCTGGAGTGCAGTGGCACGATCTCGGCTCACTGCAACCTTTGCCTCCCAGGTTCAAGTGATTCTCCTGTCTCAGCCTCCCAAGTAGCTGGAATTACAGGCACCTGCCACCATTCCTGGCTAAGTTTTTGTATTTTTTAGTAGAGACGGGGTTTCACTATGTTGGCCAGGCTGGTCTCGGACTCCTGACCTCGTGATCTGCCCACCTCGGCCTCCCAAAATGTTGGGATTACAGGCAAGAGCCACCACGCCCAGCCTTTACTTTATATTTTCATCTCTATCTGGCCTGCTGTTTCTCTAGTTTCACTTATTTGAGGACATGTTAATAAAAGTCACTCTGGAATTTAGTAAACCACAGTATTCTGCACAATTACAGAAAAGGAGAAAAAGCTGCACCTTTTTGACAAATTTTGGTGAGCTGAGCTGAACTTACGTCTTTTTGTCACTAGATGACGCTAGCACAAATAACAATTTTCAAGGAGCTGGAATCACCTTGCTTCCGGGACAGTGAATGGCAAGAACTCCTGACCCTGGGGTTTCTCCAGAAGCAAAGATAGGCCCTGGTAACATTACTGGTGATCTAAAATGCCTGAGAGGTGACCTCATAAAGAGGTGTTTTAATTTGATCCACTCTGGTGACTTTTCTAACCTATGACCACTTTTCAGAGCCTGAACAGCACAGGTGTCTTGACAATACTTGACAATACCAGCCCCAGCACCTTAAATAGCTGTAGCAGCACCTAAGAGCTTGCTCTGCACTGTGGTCAGCCAGGTTTTATGGAGTGAGATGTATATATAATTCCAAGGGAAAGGGGAAGAAGGGGCGCCCTGTTTAAGGAAAAAACCCCCACCAACTTACAAATATAAAGATAGGTATAAAAGTGAATATTTATTTATAATGAGAAATCACAACAAATTACAAATTTTGAAAAGCTGACTACTAAAAGCATCACAAAAAATTTTCTATAATAGTTTGATTGACTAAATGCTAGTCACACTTGAATATTACTTTTTTTCTTACACTTTTGGCTGCATACTCTTTGATTGCTTCTTCACGTGACAATCACTTGATAATATCATTTTAGAGAGAGACCAGGAAGGTAATTCAGTCTTTTCTAAGCGTGGTGGGTCAAATTTGTCTTTTATTATTTGTCTTTTATTATTTATTATTTTATTATAAAAGTTTCTTTTAAGTTCACAAGTTGTTATTGGCAATGTCATGTAAATTTTTTGGTTTGTTATCAAATTGGGGGAGAACTTTGATTAAATTTCTTTCATTTATTAGCTGGAAGATTTCAGAGCATTTCAAATTTTCTTGTGCAAGAAATAATCTTAGATCTACTCTTCAAATGGACTATATTCATTAGCCAATTTGTCGTTGAGAACCTCATTATGAATGGTGCATTATAAAATTTTTATCATCTGCATTGATAGCAGTAATTTGTGTCAAGTCAGCAAAATAATTTAAACATAGGGATTCTGATAAATTGTGTACTGTACAATTCCCATCAAGAAATAAAAGAATGCATGGTGCATTTATAATTATATATGTTGTGCTATTGAGTTACTGGACAAAATTTATAATTTATAATTTATAATTTATATATTATAAATTATATAATTATAATTATAATTTATAATTATAATTATATAATTTATAATTTATAATTATAATTATATAATTTATAATTTATAATTATATATGTTGTGCTATTGAGTTACCAGGACAAAACTTGTTTTGACTGGTGTTTAATAAGAGACAGAATCTTCTGCTTATGATTGGAATAATTTTCTTCAGACTAGCTTCTGACTTCATATATTTTCAAATCTTTAGGCCCACATAACTTCAGGTGCCAGGTGCTATGGGACACATTTATATCCTGGTTTAACCTAAGCCTTTTTTTTTGAGACGGAATCTTGCTCTGTCGCCCAGGCTAGAGTGCGGTGGCGCATTCTCGGCTTACTGCCAGCTCCGCCTCCCGGGTTCACGCCATTCTCCTGCCTCAGCCTCTGGAGTAGCTGGGACTACAGGCGCCCGCCACCACGCCCAGCTAATTTTTTGTATTTTTAGTAGAGACGGGGTTTCACCGTGTTAGCCAGGATGGTCTCGATCTCCTGACCTTGTGATCCACCCACCTCGGCCTCCCAAAGTGCTGGGATTACAGGCGTGAGCCACCGCGCCCGGCCGCTCTTCTACCTACAGGTCACAATACCGGGTAAGTCAGCTTGGTGGATGAATAAGAGTACTTCTGGAAGGTATTCCTGTGTCTGGGTTGCAGGTGGTAGCTATGCATGGAAGTGTTGGTATGCCATATGAATAGATACCAAATGGAGTCTATTCCCAACTCAACTTCCCTGTAGCTTTTATTTCCCAAAAATGCCTGTGGCCACTTCAGTACCATCTAACACAAGGGAAAATGTGAAGGAGGGGAAGTCAGAGCAGAAATAGACAGCAGCCTTAACCAACTGCTGTTAAGATATCTTACTTTTTCCAATTTTACAAAAACAAATGACCTGGTAAACACATTGCAAGGGCCTTGGAAAGGTCCTACATGGGAGTGAGGACCTCGAAGCCTCTGGTTCATTAGCTTCATGGTAAATCTATCTCTGCTTTGCACAGAACGTGTACCCAAGCACAGTTAAAAAGAAGAGGTAGACCTAGAATTGGAAATATCCAATTTAGCAATGATTCCCATGTATCATGGCTTCCACTTCCTCCCACAGGAAGCTTGTACAGCTGACATCCTGGCCCATGGTGCAGCCCATCCTACCCTCCTGTCCCTCTCTGATCACACCTCAGAGCCTTTGCTCAGCTGCTGCTTGCCTATCTCACTCACTGCTTCCAAGGTAAGAGCTTAGGGGGCCTCAGAACTGAGGATGAAGCAGGAACCTATGTATATGTTTAAAAATTGAATCTGGCCAGGTGTGGTAGCTCACACCTGTAATCCTAGCATTTTGGGAGGCCAAGGCAGGTGGATCATGTGAGGTCAGGAGTTTGAGACCAGCCTGACCAATATGGTGAAACCCCATTTCTACTAAAAATACAAAATTAGCTGGGTGTAGTGGCACATGACTGTAATCCCAGCTATTTGAGAGGCTAAGGCAGGAGAATCACTTGAACCCAGGAGGCCGAAGTTGCAGTGAGCCAAAATTGCACCATTGCACTCCAGCCTGGGCACCAAGAGTGAAACTCCGTCTCAAAAAAAAAAAAAAAAAAAAAATATATATATATATATATATATATATATGTTTTCACAGAAACAATGCTCCAACAAGGAACTCGTACCTGAACTTTTGAAACACAACCCATGTATAAATTGAGAATTTAGTCTTTATTATAGTCGAGAAATTCTACATTTAGTCCTTGTAGAGTTTTAAACCATTTGGAAAGAATAACCATAGGATTTATAAATGCAGTGTTATAGCTCATGGCAACCAAGAGCGCCCCTATTCTAAATTCCTCGTTTTCTTTTTTCTTTTTCAATATCCCAGGTCCTGCTTTGACCTCATTTTCAGATGAAGAAACTGAGACCCAGGAGGTAAAGACAATTTCTCCAAAGATAGGGCTGAATTATTCAGGGTAGGCTAAGTGCTATAACAAGCAATCCCCAAATCTCGGTGACTTACTCATCCAGTATCATGGTTCAATGTGGGTCACTGGGAGAGTGGGAGAGGGCACTCTGTTTCTCAAAGACTTCATGGGCCCATCTAGAAGCTCTGCCTTTTCTATGAGACTGAGTCCTCCAGTGAGTCCTCTGAAAATCCTCTGAACCTGGCTGCAGATGAGGGAGAAGAGAGCCTAGAGAATCTCAAGGGAAGATTTGGGGCCAGATCCAGAAGGGGCATTCCTAACTCTTCCTAACACATTCCATGAGTTGGCCAGAACTCGGTCTCGCAGTCCACCTGGATGCAAGAACGGTGGGCTAGCAGTGTGTCCAGGAAGAAGAAAACACGGGTTTGTGAGAAAACGAACTAGTTTATGTCTGGGAAAAACAGGAGAGGAGAAAGGCAGTGAATATTTGTGAAATATTGACCAGCCAATTGGCACTGGACTTTATACATTATTTCATTTAATCTGGTCTAGACTTTGTGTTGTCCTTATTCCCGTGACATTTTTTCCCGTGGTATTTTTTTTTTTTAACCTCAATCCCATATGGAAGGTAAAATGGAAACAAGGGTATTTCTCATCCTCCATTTCTCTCCCAAGATACGTTTTAGACCTCAAGGGTCTCATTAAGCCAACAATCTGTCTTCCCTAATTACTGAGAAGAGGATCTTTTGGTCAGGTATTCTCTAGCCTATCCTCCACAATATAAACCATTTTCTTGTCCCCTTTGAAATCCCACAGGTCCTGCAGGTGATTAACAGCTAATCTTATCAGCTATTTTCAGAATCTCTCCCCTTTATCTTCTGACATAAACTATTTTCATTGTATCAATTAGAGTTCTTGGTTGCAAGCAACAGAAATTGGCTCTGGTTGATAAACAGAAAAGAAATTTGTTGAAAGGATATATAAGAATTCACAGATTGTAAAAGGAAAACAGGAGAACTAGGCTTGAAAAGGGCATAAGAGACTTCCAGTTAAAGGTGGGTGGATTAAGCCATATGTCCTTTAGCCCCTTTTTTATTTCTCCCATCCTGCTGCCTGAAACTTGGCTATAATGGTTGCATCTCCAGCAGCTATTTTGTGAGCATGAGTAATCATGGCAGACAGAAGCAAATACTAAGGATAGTGGATTAAAACATAGAAGGAACCTGGGTACTGATGACCATGAAGCCATCATACCAGTACTGGACTACCTTCCTCCAGAAGAACAGACAACAAAAAATGGATTAAGGCACAAGACCACCAGCCTGTGATGGCTCAACCTGTGTTCTTCTGCTTGATTGATGGAGACCCAGAATTCCATAGGAATTTGCAATGGCTTTGCACTGAGTTGAAATTATGACTGCAAAACACTGGTTACTATTACAGAAAAAGCCCAGACGAAGAAGTAATCAAAGGCTACGGTCTTTTCAGGAAAAGTAGAAGTTTTTGCCTGCAATGAAAAGATGAATGGATTATAAATGCTGGCAATAGGCTCACTGAGTGAGAACTATTCAGAACAATCATTAATGGAGGTGCTGGCATTAAGAAAATTCTGAGCCCAGGATGTTACTGAGTAGGACAAAGATTTTACATGAAGAATCCTGGGAATGGAAAGTATTATTCTTTTAAATATTTTTTAATTTTTAATTATTATGGATACAGAATAGTCATGTATATTTATGGGGTACATGTGATGTTTTGATTCAGGTATACAGTGTGTAATAATCCAATCAGAATAATTGAGATCCATCACTTTATGCGTTTGTCATTTCTTTGTATTAGGAACATCCCAATTTCACTGTTTTAGTTACTTTTGAATATACAATACATTATTGCTAACTACAGTCTTCAGATTGTGCCACTGAATACAATATCTTATTCATTCCAGCTAACTGTATTTTTGTACCCATGAAAGTGATATTGGCCAGGCACAGTGGCTCATGCCTCTAATCCCAGCACTTTGGGAGGCCGAGGTGGGCAGATCACGAGATCAAGAGATTGAGACCATCCTGGCCAACATAGCGAAACCCCGTCTCTACTAAAAATACAAAAATTAGCTGGGTGTGGTGGTGTGTGCCTGTAGTCCCAGCTACTCAGGAGGCTGAGACAGAAGAATGGCTCGAACCCGGGAGGCAGAGGTTGCAGTGAGCCAAGATCACGCCACTGCACTCCAGCCTGGCGACAGAGACTCTGTCTCAAAAAAGAAAAAAAAAAAAGGATATTCCTGATGCGGGCTGACTCTGTCTGTGGCTCAACTGGACATTGTCAGTAAATTCAGGGGGGTTTTCTTTCTTTTTTTTTACTTTGTTTTTTCTTTTCTTTTTTTTTTTTTTTTGAGATAGAGCCTCGCCCTGTCACCCAGGCTGGAGTGCAATGGCACAATCTTGGCTCACTGCAACCTCTGCCTCCTGGGTTCAAATGATTCTCCTGCCTCAGCCTCCCGAGTAGCTGGGATTACAGGTGTGTGCCACCATGCCCAGCTAATTTTGTATTTTGAGTAGAGACGGGGTTTCACCATGTTATCCAGGTTGATCTTGAACTCCCCACCTCAGGTGATCTGCCCGCCTTGGCCTCCCAAAGTGCTGGGATTACAGGCGCGAGCCACAGTGCCCGCCCGGGTTTTCTTTCATAAACACTTTCTGTTTGCATTTTGCTTTCCATAAACTGCTCATTTGCTGACAATGACTACGCTAAAGTGAAAAGAACAAAAAGTGATGTCTGAAGTATTTTTAAACTCTTAGACCATATTTCTGGCTGTTCTTTCATTTCTTACGAGAAAAGTTCATTTCGTTTCAGGCATGTATGAATTATCAGCTACTTTTCAGCAACTGAAATACTGTGAGATCTAGAGGACTTCAGTTAAATGTTCAGAACCTTAAAGCTAGGAAGAGTTCCATCATTACATACTTTATTCCTTATATAACAGGAGAACAAACTGAAAACAACCAAGAAGTTCAACAATAAGGAACTGGTTAGATAAATTATGCTATCTTTTCCACCACGCCTGGCCTTGTAGCCAGAGTTTTAAAAAGAATTCTTACCTTCTCTAAATAGTCATTTAAACATTTACAGGTAAAATGATATAATGCTTCAAAAGAATGGGAGAGAGGAAGATGTATAAGTAAAACAAGATTGGCTATGAGTTGATAAACATCGATCTGAATACAGGGAGAAGAAAGTGTCAAGAAAAGCCCCTGAAATATCAATATTCTCTAATACTGCATCCATGAAACAAGCTATAAAAAGAACATTCAAGCCAGGTGATGGTTATATGGGTGTTTGCCATAAAATTCTTTCCACTTTTCTATGTGTTTGGAAATTTTCATAACAAAATATTGGAAAAAAAGAACACTTAATGCACAAAAAAACCCTCTTGAAAATTAACAATATAATAGCAGAAATGAAACACTCCATAGAACAGTTGGAAAATAAGCTAGAGGCAATCTTCCACAAAGTAGAGCGAAAAAAGCCAAAAGATGGAAAATGGAAAATAATAGACAAAAGATTAGGTCCAGCCTAGGAGGTCTCACAAAATAGGAGTTCCAGAAAAGAGAAGCAGAGAGAACTATCCAATTATCCATCAAATAACTACTATCCAGGAAATAATTCAGTAAAATTTCCTAGAGCTGAAGGGCCCATCAAGTGTCAAGTATAATGGATGAAAATAGTTTCACAAATGACAAAACATAGTGAGTTTTCACAACACTGAGGACAGAGAGGAAATCCTCCTATATGTTTTCAGAAAGATTAAAAATAAACAAAAAGACAGATTTCATACAAAGGATCAGGAATCACAACAACAGTGGATCTCTCACCAGCCACACTGGCAGCTGGAAGGCAACAGAATAATGCCTTGAATGTTCTGGAGGAAAATGATTTCCAATCTTCCCTTCTATACACAGCCAAATGATTAATTTAGTGTGAAGACAGAATGAAGGCGTTTCCAGACATGAAAGAAACCAAACCCATTGTCTTTAATGAGCTCTTTCTCAGGAAGCTACTGGAGAAAATTTTCCACCAAAATGAGGTAGAAGAACCAGAAGTGAAAGTGTATGGAACCTAGAAAGCAGGTTTTTAACAGAGGAGAGTTGAAGGAAATCCCCAGGATGGAGATGGAAGGTTACTGAACAGCAGCAGGGCAGCAGATCTTCAGAGTGACCAATGCAGGCTACAGCAGTCAGAAGATTCCAAGAGAGATGATAGCATCAACAAGATGAAACTGATAAAACATTTAATGGGCTGGGTGCAGTGGCTCACACCTGTAATCCCAGCACTTTGGGAGGCTGAGATGGGAGGATCACTTGAGGCCAGGAATTTGAGACCAGCCTGGCCAACATGGCAAAACCCATCTCCACTAAAAACATAAAAATTACCTGGGCCATGGTGGCACGCACCTGTAATCCCAGCTACTCAGGAGGCTGAGGCAGAATAATTGAACCCTGGAGGCGGAGGTTGCAGTGAGCTGGGATTGCACCACTGCACTGCAGCCTGGGGGACAGAGTAAGACCCTGTCTCAAAGAAACAAACAAACAACGACAACAACAACAAACCATTTAATGTATCTGAATATATTCAGAGAATATTTACCCACTTAGGGAAGAGTTAAGAAGTTACTAATAGGCTGGGCGCGGTGGCTCACACCTGTAATCCCAGTACTTTGGGAGGCTGAGGCGGGCGGATCACCTGAGGTCGGGAGTTCAAGACCAGCCTGACCAACATGGAGAAACCCTGTCTCTACTAAAAATACAAAATTAGCCAGGTGTGATGGTGCATGCCTGTAATCCCAGCTACTCGAGAGGCTGAGGCAGGAGAATCACTTGAACCCGGGAGGCAGAGGTTGTGGTGAGCCAAGATCGTGCCATTGCACTCCAGCCTGGGGCACAAGAGTGAAACTTTGTCTCAAAAAAAAAAAAAAAAAAGAAATTACTAATAAAGACATTAAAAAACTAATCAATTGAACATAGAACTAACAACAATGATCAACTCCCAGAAAAGCAAAATGTTGTGCAAGAAAGGAAAAGTAATCATTGTATACTACATAGTTCAGTGGTCAACGGGGTTTACAGTCTTGATAATGTAAACATTGAATATTGATCAATCTGCAATCACAGTTATAACCAAATCAGAAGGACAGGGTAGGAGTGGCGGGAGGTGGGAAGAATATGTGTGTGTGTGTATGTGTGTGTGTGTGTGCACGCATGCATGCCCTTGATTTCCTTCTCTGTGTTTTTAATCCCTTCTGATTTTTTCTCTGACTGACCTTTTGTTTTCTTGTTCAAACTAATGTATTTCCAAGCTTTCTAATGCACATATATTAGTTTTATAGTCAGAAAAAAACCAATACAGGTTATTATCAAGAAAAGGTTAGGGACCACATCTCTGCATCCTGTTTCCCTTCTTAACTCACCATGGATTTACTTTTGTGAATCTTTCTCAATGTTTTTTGAGCCTACTTATGTTTTCAGCACGTGCCACTGCTTGGGCATAATGAATTCCACAAGGTCATCCTGCTGTGCAAAGTATTTCATAGAATCATAGAATCTTACATTTTCATTTATCATTGTTCAAACCCAAGGGATTCCCTGCACTCAAGAATTATACAAGGTGTGTTCAGGGCAGTGAGGCTGAGGAAAGGTCTGTGAAGGCAGGTAGTGGATGGAGGACTGGAGTGTTTGGGGTTAGTGGGTGGCAGAGGGGCTGATGAAGAAACAGGTAAGGAGAAGACTGGGAAGAGAAAATGAAGAACCATCCCCTGCTGCGGACACCAAGGAAGGAGGTCAGAACAATTGTGTCCTGCCCCTGCTGAAAGCCCTCAAAGGCTCCTCGGTGTCCACACAATAAAGTTTGAAGGTCTTAAGTCAGAGCAGAGCTTCTTGAACTTGAATGCACAAAGGAATCACTTGAACCTCTTGTTAAAATGTAGATTCTGTTTTTGTTTGTTTGTTTGTTTGAGACAGAGTTTCGCTCTTGTTGCCCAGGCTGGAGTGCAATGGCATGATCTTGGCTCACCACAACCTCCGCCTCCCAGGTTCAAGCAATTCTCCTGCCTCAGCCTCCTGAGTAGCTGGGATTACAGGCATGTACCACCACGCCCAACTAATTTCATATTTTTAGTAGAGACAAGGTTTCTCCTTGTTGGTCAGGCTAGTCTCAAATTCCCGACCTCAGGTGATTCACCTGCCTTGGCCTCCCGAAGTGCTGGGATTGCAGGCATGAACCACTGCACTCGGCCTAAAATGTAGATTCTGGCTGGGCACAGAGGCTCATGCCTATAATCCCAGCACTTTGGGAGGCCGAGGCAGGAGTACCCCTTGAACCCAAGAATTCAAGACCAGCCTGGGCAACATAGCGAGACCCTGTCTCCACAAAAAATTTAAAAAATTAGCCAAGCATGGTGGTGCACGCCTGTATTCCTAGCTACTCAGGAGGCTGAGGTGGGAGGATCACCTGAGCCATGATTACACCGCTGCACTTCAGCCTGGGCAATAGAATGAGACTCTGTCTCTAAATAAATACATGTAGATTCTGATTCAGAAGGCCTGTGGTGGGCCTGAGAGTCTGCATTTCTGACAAGCACACAGGTAATACACTCTTTCTGAGTAGTGAGGCCTCAGAGGACTCAAAAGCTCCTCTGAGACTGACTTCCTGTCTGTTCCTTCACCTTCCACTGCACTCCCCACCCCATCCCAACGTCTCTGTTCCAGCCATGCTGAACCACTCACAGTGCCCTGAGTGTGCTGGGTGGGAACTCCGTGTCCTCGCATGTACTGTTCCCTGTGCCTGGAATCTACCCTCCATGCACAACTCCCACTTTCCTCAAGACCTAGCTCATGGGTGTCCTCTTTTGTGAAAACTTCACCAGCCACTCTCCTTCAAAGAGAGTGAATATTTTCCTTCCTCTGTCTACATGAATGTCTGTTGCTGCATTTGTCACACAATACTGCAATGTTTGATTTACCATGAACTCATGGGAAAGAGTGACCACATATAGCCTTTGTATCCCCTGCATCTGGCACGATGCCGGGCAGCTAAAGGAATGTCACCTTAATGGGTGGAGGCTCTTTATACATAAAGAAGGAACAGGTTCTCAGTAATGTACAGTTTTACAAAGGGAAGAAAAAATAATTCGCAGAAAAGGACATCTGATGTCTCAAGTAGGTGATACATGGTGAGTATCACTAATTACCTGTATTCCTTCCATCATCCTTCCCTCCTTCTTTTGCCCTTCCCTCCTTTCCTTTTTCTCTGTTTATTTTTTGAGTTTCTCTTTACAGTATATTTTAATACCCAAGTTATAGAATTCTTTCAGTGTAGAAAAATTAGTAAACCTAGATAAGCTACAATAAAAGACCTATTCTTACCCAACCTCTGGAGATAATAATTAACCATAAAATTTTTTAAAAATTTGTAGGTACATAGTAGGTGAATGTATTTATGGGGTACATGAGATATTTTGATACAGGCAATAATAATCACATCAGAGTAAATGGAGTATCCATCAATTTAAGCATTCATCCTTTGTATTTCAAACAATTCAATTTTAGTTATTTTTAAATGTACAATAAATTATTATTTTAGTTATTTTTAAGTGTACAATAAATTATTGTCAGCTACAATAACCCGTTATGCTATCAAACACTAGGCCTTCGTCATTCTAATTATATTTTTGTACTTATTAACCATCCCCACTTGCACGTCCCCCACTACCCTTCCCAGCCTCTCATAATCATCCTTCTACTCTATATCTCTATGAGTTCAATTGTTTTAATTTTCAGCTCCCAGAAATAAGTGAGAACATGCAAAGTTTGTCTTTCTGTGCTTGGCTTATTTCCTTTAACATAATGACCTCCAGTTCCATCCATGTTGCTGCAAATGACAGGATCTCATTCTTTTTTATGGCTGAATAGTACTCCATTGTGTATATGTACCACATTTTCTTTATCCATTCATCTGTTGATGGACATTTACGTTGCTTCCAAATCTTTTTTTTTTGAGACAGTCTTTCTCTGTCGCCAGGCTGGAGTGCAGTGGCCTGATCTTGGCTCACTGCAGCCTCTGCCTCCTGGGTTCAAACTATTCTCCTGGCTCAGCCTCCCGAGTAGCTGGGACTACAGGCGCGTGCCACCATGCCCGGCTAATTTTTTGTATTTTAGTAGAGATGGGGTTTCACCACGTTGGTCAGGCTGGTCTGGAACTCCCGACCTCAGGTGATCAGCCTGCCTCAGACTCCCAAAGTGCTGGGATTACAGGCGTAAGCCACCGCACCCGGCCCCAAATCTTGGCTATTGTGAAAAGTGCTGCAATAAACATGGGAGTGCAGATATCTCTTTGATATAATGATGTCCTTTCTTTTGGTTATATACCTAGTAGTGGGATTGGTGAATCATAAGGTAGCTCTATTTTTAGTTTTTTGAGGGCCCTCCAGACTGTTCTCCATAGTGGTTGTAGTAATTTACATTCCCACCCACAGAGTGTGAGGGTTCCCTTTTCCCCACATCCTCACCAGTATGCGTTATTCCCTATCTTTCCGATGAAAGCCATTTTAACTAGGATGAGACGATATCTCCCTGTAGTTTTGATTTGCATATTTCTGGTGATCAATGATGTTGAGCACCTTTTCATATACCTGTTTGCCATTGTATGTTTTCTTTTGAGAAATGTCTATTCAGATCTTTTGTCCATTTTTAATTGGATTGCTAGATTTTTTCCTATTGAGGTATTTGAGCTCCTTATATATTCTGGTTATTAATCCCTTGTCAGATGGATCGTCTGCAACTATTTTTTCTCCTATTCTGTGGGTTGTCTCTTCACTTTGTTCATTGTTTCCTTTGCTGTGCAGAAGCTTTTTAACTTGATGTGATCCCATTTGTCCATTTTTGCTTTGGTTGCCTGTGCTTGTTGGGTATTACTCAAGAAATCTTTGCCCAGCCCAATGTGCCGGAGAGTTTCCCCAGTGTTTTCCTTTAGTAGTTTCATAGTTTGAAGTCTTGGATTTAAGACTTCAATCGATTTTGATTTGATTTTTGTATATGTTGAGAGATGGAGGCCTAGTTTCATTCTTCTGCATATGGATATCCAGTTTCCCAGCATCATTTGTTGAAGAGAATGTCCATTCCCTAATGTATATTCTAGGCAACTTTGTTGAAAATGAGTTCACTGTAGATGTATGGATTTATTTCTGGGTTTTCTTTTCTGTTCCATTGGTCTATGCATCTGTTTTTATACCAGTGCCATGCTGTTTTGGTTACTATAATGGCTCTGTAGTATAATTTGAAGTCAAATAATGTGATTCCTCCAGTTTTGTTTTTTGCTCAGGATAGCTTTGCCTAACTAACATTTTAATGTATATCCATCTAGGGTTTTTTCTATTCATAAGTAAACATAAAATGTGTGTGCACATATATATTTAATCAACATTAAACAAATTAAGTAGTTTTAATATTACTCACTCAAATATTACAACTGTGAGTATAGCTCCTTTGGAGATGCCACCAGAAGCCTACATTTCAGAACATTTTTGAGGAATACAGGCCATTTAGTTTGCAGAATATCCTTCAATTTGTTTTTTTTTGTTGTTGTTGTTGGTTTTTTTTTTTTTTTTTTTGAGACGGAGTCTTACTCTGTCGCCCAGGCTGGAGTGCAGTGGCGTGATCTCGGCTCACTGCAACCTCCGCCTCCCAGGTTCAAGCAATTCTCATGTTTCAGCTTTCCGAGTAGCTGGGACTGCAGGCATGTGCCACTATGCCCAGCTAATTTTTGTATTTTCAGTAGAGACGGAGTTTCACCATGTTGCCCAGGCTGGTCTCAAGCTCCTGACCTCGAGCTTCTGACCTCAAGTGATCCACCCGCCTCAGCCTCCCAAAGTGCTGGTATTACAGGTGTGAGCCGCTGCACCACCCTCAATTTGGTTTTGTCTAATATTTCTTCATGATAAGACTCAGGCTTTGCTTCTTCTTTTCTTTCTTTTTTTTTTTTTTTTTTGAAATAGGGTCTCACTCTGTCGCCCAGGCTGGAGTGCAATGGCATAGACTTGGCTCACTGCAGCCTTCACTGCTTGGGCTCAAGCAATCCTCCTGCCTTGGCCTCCCAAAGTGCTAGGATTACAGCTGTGAGACATCCTGCCAGCCGGCTTTGCATTTCTTTGGCAGAAGCGTTATAAAGTATATTTTTGTCCTTCTTAGCACATCATATCAGAAAACACGTAGTGTCAATTTGTGCCATTCTTTGTGATTCATGATTAAGTTGGAACCTAACAGTTTTCTCTACTGTAGTGTTATCATTTTTTCCTTTGTAATTTTTTTTTCAGACAGGGTCTCGCTCTGCCCAGGCTGGAGTGCAGTGGCATGATCTTGGCTCTCTGCAACCTCTGCCTCCCAGGCTCCAATAATCCTCCCACCTCAGCCTCCCAAGTAGCTAGGACTATAGGCACGTGCTACTCAGCTAATTTGTGTATTTTTAATAGAGACAGGGTTTCGCCATGTTGCCTAGGCTGGTCTTGAATTCCTGGACTCAAGCGATCCACCCACTTCAGTCTTCCAAAGTGCTGGGATTACAGGTGTAAGCCACCGTGCCAGACCTCTCCTTTGTAATTTAAAAGTAATCTGTGAACATGAAAAAAAAAGCAATCTATGCACATGAAAAGATACTAAGCATCACTACTCATTAGGGAATGCAAACCCAAACCATAATGAGATACCAATTCACATCTACAAATAGGGCTAAAATTTAAAAGACAGATATCAACAAGTTGGCAAGGATGTGGGGAAACTGGAACCCCTCATCCATTGCTGATGGGATATAAAATGGTGCAGCCCCTTCGAAAAACAACTTGGCAGTTCCTCAAAAAGTTAAACACAGGTACATATGACACAGCAATGCTTCTCCTAGGTATATACCCGAAAGAACTGAAAACACATCCCCACAAAAATCAGGAATGTTTATAGCAGTATTACTCATATAAACAAAAGTGAAAACAAATGTCCATCAATTGATGAATGGATACATAAAATGTGGTCCATCCATACAATAGAATATTATTTGGCAATAAAAAGGAATGAAGTGGCCAGGTGCAGTGGCTTACATCTGTCATCCCAGCACTTTGAGAGGCAGAGGTGGTGGATTGCTTGAGTCCAGGAGTTCGAGACCAGCCTGGGTGACATGGTGAAACCCCGTCTCTACAAAAAAACAAAAAACAAAAATTAGGCTGGGTGCAGTGGCAGATGCCTGTAATCCCAGCACTCTGGGAGGCTGAGGACGGCAGATCACTTGAGTCCAGGAGTTCAAGACCAGCATGAACAACATGGCAAAACCCTGTCTCTACAAAAAATACAAAAATTAGCCAGGCATGGTGGCGCATGCCTGTAGTCCCAACTACTCAAGAGGGTGAAACGGAAAGATGGCTTGAGCTCAGGAGGTGGAGGTTGCAGTGAGCCACGATTGTGCCACTGCACTCCAGCCTGAGTGACAGAGCCAGGCCCAGTCTCAAAACATGAACAAAAACAAAAATAAAAATTAGCTGGGCACAGTGGCGTGCACTTGTGGTCCCAGGTGCTCAGGAGGCTGAGGCGGAAGGATTGCTTGAGCCCAGGAGGTGGAGGTTGCAGTGAACTGAGACTGTGCCACTGTACTCCAGCCTGGGCAACAGAGTGAAACTCTATCTCCAAAAAGAAAAAGGAATGAACTACTAACACATGCTACATCATAGAGAACGCTGGAAAACATTATGCTAAGTGAAAGAAGCCAGTCACAGAAGACTGTATTGTATGATTCCATTTATGTGAAGTGTTCAAAATAGGTGCATTTCTAGAAACAGAAAGTAGATTCATGGTTGCCAGGGGATAGGGGAAGGAAGGGAATAGGGACTAATGCTAATGGGAGAGAGAGACGAAAACATTCTAAAATTAGATTGTGGTGATAGTTGCACAGCCCTTTGAATATACTAAGAAAACACTGAATTGCACATTTTAAATGGCAAATTATATGGCGTTTGGATTACATCTCAATAAAGCTGTTTAAACACAAAGAAAGGCCGGGCATGGTGGCTCACACCTGTAATCCCAGCACTTTGGGAGGCAGAGGCAGGTGGATCACCTGAGGTCAGGAGTTTGATACCAGCCTAACCATCATCGTGAAACCTCATCTCTACTAAAAATACAAAAATTAGCAGGGCTTGGTGTCAGACGCCTGTAGTCCCAGCTACTCGGGAGGCTGAGACAGGAGAATTGCTTGAACCCGAGAAGTGGAGGTTGCAGTGAGCCGAGATCGTGCCAGGGAACTCCAGCCTGGGCAACAGAGTGAGACTGTGTCTCAAAACAAAAACAAAAAACAAACACAAAGAAAAAAGAAGTCTGTGTGGAGGCATGTTTAAACTATATCAATACTCTGTTCCCTATCAAACTTGCACCTAAGAGTTTTAGCATCCATTGATGATTCTTGACTGAATCATTACTATATTGCAAAATGGTGATTTTTCTATCATTACTCCTTCATCTACTAGTTGGCATTTTACTATAAGGAAGAGCCATCAAAGATATTTTTAAAAATAAATGGGATAATACTCAACATTAATGCTTCATAATTTGCTTTCTAATTTAATATTATTCAGTACTGTGATTCTGTATGTAAATATTTACCCATGTCCTCATTTTTAGTGGCTGCTAAGTTTTTTGTTTTTTGAGACAGGGTCTTTCTCTGTCACCCAGGCTGGAGTGCAATGGTCTGATCTCAGCTCACTGCAACCTCCGCCTCCTGGGTTCAAGCGATTCTCCTGCCTCAGCCTCCTGAGTAGCTGGGATTACAGGCATGTGCCACCAAGCCTGGATAATTTTTGTATTTTTTAGTAGAGACAGGGTTTCACCATGTTGGCCAGGCTGGTCTCAAACTCCTGACCTCAGGTGATCCTTCTGTCGCAGCTTCCGAAAGTGCTGGGATTACAGGCGTGAGCCACTGCGCCCGGTCTCTATGAATCTTATTGGAGGATTATTCCGTTAGACAAAAATCACACTGATAAGTCTCTTTAAGACACGGTCTTCTCTATCTTGGGTACCCAGTGAGGCTGCGGAGGAATAATATCCTTAAGATCCTTAGAAGGTCTTTCTCTTCCTGCCATCTTGAATCCTGTGGAGGCTTGCTGGGAACAGGACTTCTAAAAGGAAATATGTCTGGAAGGCTGTGGCCCGAGGCCATTTTTGCTGGCTATAAGCACAGTCTCTGGAATCAAATGGAGCACACAGCAGTTCTTCTTAAAATTGAAGGTGGTTTATGCCCGAGATGAAACAGAATTCTATTTGGGCAAGAGATGTGCTTATGTATACAAAGCAAAGGACACCACAGTGACTCATGGTGGCAAACCAAACAAAATCAGAGTAATCTGGGGAAAGGTAACTCGGGCCCACGGAAACAGTGGCAAGGTTCGTGCCAAATTCCGAAGCAATCTCCCTGTTAAGCCCACTGGACACGGAATCTGAGTGATGCTGTACCCCTCAAGGGTTTAAACTAATGAAAAGTCAACAAATAAAGTGGATTTGTAGGGGGAAAAGATCCTTAGAAGTCCTATTGTTTAACAGAGTGGGTCTGCAACAAACGCCTGTGGGATCCTTAGGAGTACTTCTGCCTGTCTGAAGGATTCTGAGGCACCTGCTTAGATCTTTCTGATGCTTAATGACTGCTTTCACAGTCACAGCTTTGACTTCATCTTTACCCAGAGACTGTGTGTTCCTGACAATGCTCTGGAGTTGATCTTTGCCCCGAGGCTTTTTTATTACTTTGACAATTCTTTCTTGGCTGGAAAGATTATCCTGGGCTTTTTATATCTCCTCCAAATTCTGCTTAAAAAACAGAATAATTCTTTCTTTAGCTTTTTTCTCACTATCTGTATCCTAGGATGCAAGGCTCAAATAAGTCAAACACACTTTCAACCCTCTGCCTGAAAATCCTAGCCAGAGTCATCAGTTAATTAGACCTTTTTTATCTTTCACATTAGTACAGATGAAAGTTTCACTCAACTGTCCACCACTATATCAGAGTCTCTGTTCCTCCAGATTCCAGTAGTGTTTTGCTCAACTTTCCCTGGAGCCTTCGCCCGCAGTCTCCTCAAGGCCCTGCCAGCTTTCCCGCGCAGTCTCACTGAGGGTGTCAGGCGCCTCCCACACGTTAGGTTCTGCTATGGCAGTGCCTCACTTCCAGGTACCAAATCCTGTTCCAGGCATCTGTTGCTGCATAGCAAATGACTTCAAGCTTAGTGGCATAAAACCACAACCATTTTATTATTCTCGCGGATTCTGTGGATTAGGAATTTGGATAGGGCATGGAGGAGATGGATTTTTAATGCTCCATGAGGTCTTGGACCTCAACCAGGAAGACTCGGTGCACCGGAGCTGGAACAGCTGAAGTTGGAGAATCCACTTCCAAGATGGTTCTTCCTGCCTACAGCTGCCAGCCTGGCGGGCGTGGCTGGGAGGCTGGCTCAGCTGGGTCTCTTGGCTGGAGCACCACACGTGGCCTCTCTGGCATGGCAGCCTCGGGAAATTGGACTTCTTACATAGCGGCTCAGGAGAAAAAGAAGCCAACAGAGGGGGACAGCAGTGATGTGGGACAGGCGAGGCTCACTCCTTTTGGCAGCGTTTTCCCAGATAAAGCAAGCAGAGAGTGTG
The DNA here is from genome assembly GCF_028885625.2 of Pongo pygmaeus. Taxonomy (NCBI): domain Eukaryota; kingdom Metazoa; phylum Chordata; class Mammalia; order Primates; family Hominidae; genus Pongo; species Pongo pygmaeus. The sequence continues at coordinate 47,493,187 of NC_072383.2, forward strand.
GAGGGGGATGGAAGATGAGAAGCTGGGAATAAAGCATCTTAGCCATCCGTGGTGTGCGTGTGTGTGCACGCACGCATGTGCATGTTTGTGTGCGTGCACACACACACACACAAAATCTGTGAGGGCAAACAGGTTTGCTGGGAGTAGCCAGACTTGAGTAAAGACAGATGGTGTAAGTGAGCTGGATGAGGTTGCTCAGCTCTGGGATTTCTCCAGTCTCACTGGGGGCTGGGTACTGTATGTGAAGACTGTCCCATGGGTGGGGGATGCGTACAGAGGCCACCACGGGGCAGTAGCAGCCAGAAGAGAATGAATGGTGTAAAGGGTTGAATAGGGGCCCCCTCAAGAGAGATATGTCCAAGTTCTAAACCCCTGTACCTGTGAATGTGACCTTTTTTGGAAATAGGATCTTTTTCCAAATAAAGATCTTGAGATGAGATCATCCTAGATTTATTGTGAGCCTTAAATCCAGAGCCAGGTATCCTTCTAGGAGGAAGGAGAGGGAGCTTCAAGACACAGAGATACAGAGGAGAAGGCCACGTGAAGATGGAGGCAGAGACTGGAGGCGCCACTGCCAAGCAACACTGCGGATCACCTGCAGCTGCCAGAGGCTTGGAGAGAGCTTGCCACAGGCCCTCCCTCAGAGCCTCCAGCGGGAACCCACCCTGCTGACACCTTGATTTCAGGCTTCCAGCCTCCACAACTGTGGTGGAATGAATCACTGTTGTTTTGACCCACGCAGTTTGTGGCAATTTGTACGGCAGTCCTAGGAAAGCTAACAGGCAGTCCAGGTAAGAATGGGTGGTGAGGCAGAAGGGATCTGGAGGCAGGGGGTGCCAAGGGGGCCCAGCGTGTACCCCAACCTAGACCATTCATCCCTTCCGTCACACTAGCCCCTGCCCCTCAACACTTTGCAAGCTTTGAGCCCTGATCCAGAGATCTTCCCTTTCCCCGGCACCACGGCTCAGCACTGCTTCCCCCGCGGGGCTGCATCTTCTCAGGACCCACGGCTGCACGGTCTCGAGCCGCGGTGCCTGGTTTCTCTCTTGCACCACCATTGGTATCTTCTCCCTCTCCTATCTCTCACCATCTGTGGAAGTGCTTTGTATACAGTGAGCGCTTAATAAAAGTCACTTTTCTCTCCTCAGAGGCCCCTAACTCTTGCCCCAGTCACTTTCCCTGCTCCAACTGAATTTGTGCCCTAACCTTGTCAGAGACAAGGATAACGTCCCCCATGGCTCCAGTGTGATGGCGTTCCCTCCCCTCCCACACAGCGCCCTGGCCTCACCTTCCCCACAGGAGCTTGTGGGGTGATCATTAACCCATGCGCCTCCTGACCCCACTCCCAGTCACTAATTTGTGTGTAAACTTGGACAAGTCGCTGCACCCTCTGCTCCTTAGTTTCCTCTCAGGTAAAATAAGAGGGTTGGAGTAGACACATTCACCCATGCATTCCTCCATTCGCTGGAAAGTTGTTTACTGAGACCGTGCGTCATAACTCTGCCTTCAAGGAGCTTTGGTTCTGTAGGGTTTTTGTTTTGTTTTGTTTTGTTTTGTTTTAAGATGGGGTCTCACTCTGTCGCCCAGGCTGGAGTGAAGTGGTGTGAGCTTGGCTCATTGCAACCTCTGCCTCCTGGGTTCAAGTGATTCTCTTGTCTCAGTCTCTTGAGTAACTGGGATTACAGGTGTGCGCCACCACGCCCAGCTAATTTTTGTGTTTTTAGTAGAGACAGGGTTTCACCCTGTTGGTCAGGCTGGTCTCGAACTCCTGACCTCAGGTGATCTACCCACCTCGGCCTCCTAAAGTGCTGGGATTACGGGGGTGAGCCACTGTGGTTTTAAAGCTGCCGCTCTGGAGAATCTGTCCAGGTGCAACCCAGGCATTCCTTCCTTTTGTGTACCTTTTAGGAAGCAGATTTTGGCTCAGAATAAGAAAGACCCTTCTACCAGAACGGTCCACAAACGGACAGGCTTCCACAGAAAGGGGTGAGCCCCTGTTCCGGAGGAGCCTCTGGGATTGCTTCCAACTCTGGGATCCTGAGAGCCTCTGTAAAGGGTTTATTGAGCAGGAGAACCCATTTAACTCTGTCCATATGAAAATAAACGTGGAGATTTACTTCAAACTCAGCAGCTCTGGTGAGAAGGCTCTCACACAGGTCCAGGTTCGACCCACACAGACTCCACGACCATCTGAGGCAACCAGCACACGGCAGACGAGGGAAACGACTCAGGTGTCAGAATTGCTTTTATTTTTATCTCCAGTCAGTCACAGACCCCAGGAAGGTGAGGTCAGGGAAGGGAACAGGTGCGGACACTGGGGAACTTGCAGGAGCTGAGGCCAGTGGACAGCAGGAGTGTCTGGGGTGTGGCAGCCGGGCCAGGTCCCTGGAGCTGTGTCTGCCCTCAGGGACTCAGGAGAACGGCCCCGGGGAGGGCTTGGGAGGGGGTACACTGTGTCCGAGAGATGCAGCCATCGTTCGGTAAAAGAAAACAGCGGTGGCTGATGAGAAGACAGGTCTGGGGAGGTCTGAGGAGAGGTGGGGGCCAGATCCTGCCCCCAACCTCCAGCCACATGGGCCCTCGGTGACTCTCCCAAACCAGGCCCCGCGTTTCCTCAAGCAGCCACCGGAGGGCAGCAAAGTGCTTGTGCAAAATCCCACCCCGCCCAGGAGAGCAGCCAGGACACCCGGGACTTGGCTTCAGGTGGGCCAGGGAAGGAGGCAAGGAGCCTTTTGGAAAATGGGTGTCTGTCCCATTCTGACTCCCTCGGAAGGAAGAGTAGGGAATGGAAGAACTAAGATTCCAGGGCTTCCCCAGGTGATACAGAAGGAGCCATAGGTGTGCCTGGGAATGAGTCCCAGACTCACGTGTGCCTCCCTGGCCCCCATCTGCAGCTTCCAGGAGAGGACTTCAGTGGGAGACCCCTCAACTCACATTCCAGACGGTCAGATTCCTGGCTGCCTCCAGCTTTACAAAATCCAGCCCACCCCTTCCCGGGCCCAGCCCCACCCAGGCCAAAAATGTGAGGGGCCTGCAGGCTCCCTTCCTCCTTTACAGCTTGTGACACCTGCTCAGCTGTGGTTTCCTTAATCTTGCATTCCTGTTCCCCCGCCCTTCCTCCTTCTGACGCCTCTCCTGGTGTTTCAGGATTCCTTACTGCCTGGATTGGAGATGGAACGCATAGACTTTGGCCCTGACCCTGCTGCCTACACTGTGGTACCCAGGACCCCCCCTCAGGACCCAGAGTAGGAGGCTGCAGCATCTTCTGCCCGGCTTCCCCAGCTCTGCAAAGAAGCCATTTCTCAAATGGCTGTGATGCGTGTGTGACATTGTTTATAGCCGAGGACCTGTCCCTCCTCCCCCAAGCTTTTGGCACTCAGCCCTGAATAAGCTTCTAAATCCCCAGTTTCTGCAATAACTTATCCCAGGGAGAGGAGAACTTGGACAAGTAGATTCTAGGAAGCATGACCAAGGCTATCTGACAGTGGCAGGAGAGTGGGGTGCTGGGGCTAACCCTCTGGAACTGAGGCCAGAGATGAGGAGAGGAAACTGAGGGGCCCAGAGGAGAGGAGGTGGAGGAGGGTGTGAACCGGCTGAGAAAGTCAGTGGAGAGAAATGTTCTGGTGCCTCTCCCACCCTATCCTGGCTATGAACTTCCATGTGGCAGATGGAAAAACTGAATTCCAGACAGCAAGAAACCCTCACCTAATACCAGGAGCCCGCTGGCAGTGAGGCTAGGAACCAGAAACCAGAAATCTTGCCTCCCAGCTCTTGTCTGGAAGATAGAAACCTCAGAGTGCAAAATCTGGCAAGGGGTTTCAGGAAAGACGGGAGACCGGGTGGCACTGAGGACAAGAAATCCCCAGGACATCAGGGCCTGACCACCCACCTCTCTGTGCTCTCATGTGGTCTCATTCCGGCCCCCACCCAGGCCCAGGGGCAAGCGTGATACCCTGTTTGTGTGAGGCAACTGTGGGACTGAACCCCAGGCCCGCCACTCGCTAGCCGTAGGACCTCAGACTCATTACCGAGCCTTTCTGAGCACCTCGGCTTTTCCCTCTGCTACGGACATGAGCAGAGCGCTGTCTCTGGAGGATCACTGCGATGGATTAATTTAGACCAGCACACAGTGGGCATCTCACCCGTGCCCCCAATGCCTTTGCTGCACACACACCACCTGCCAGTTCTTGGCTCCTTTTCTCTTCAAATATCCAAGATGGAACAAAACTTCAAATGCTTCTGCAATGTTTCTTGAAAGCTGGGAGTAGGAAGGGTGGGGAGGGATGGGGCTGGGAAGGAACAGCACACCTCGTCTCCCTTCCCAGGGCAGACGGAGCTCCCAGCACAGGGGAGAGAGAAGAGGAGGAGAGCGAAGCCGAGGGAGGGTCCTGCTAGCCACTCAGAGCCTTCCTGTATCCACACAGTAACTTTCCACTGGCCTGGAGCTGGCCATTGCACATGCTGGCTGCATGCTCCCCCAGTGTGGCCTCCTGGTTCCCTCCCCACAGGCGCCCCCCTGGGGGTTGGAGGGCTGACGCACACCCTGCCTGAGATCCCAGCCGCCTGGAAGCTGATAAGGAGCCCTGGCCTCATTACATGGGACCAGCTGGAGGGACTGGCCCTGGCTGTTAGCATCAGCTGGATGGCTTCCAAATTGGAGAGATGCAGAGATAAGTTGGGGGAGCACTTAGGGACTCTGGGCTGAGTGAGTGGCCAGTGAAGCTAGAAGAGATGTGGACTGTGCCAACTACGAAGACCTCAGGAGGCCTGGCTGGGGACAAGCCAGCAAACAGCAGCTGACGGGAAGGGTTTCGGAAATAAGAGGTGCAGAAGGGACTCCCACACAGCCTCGGGTTAGGGCTGAGGCAGAGCAGGGACTCCTTCCAGATGGGGCTGGCCTGGCAGCTAGAGTGATTGCCTCCTCCCCCAGAACATCCAGCCGGAGGGCCCAATCACACCTCACTCAGCCTCAGGCCTGTGGCAGCTGCCTGGCAGGTGGAGAAGCGAGTGAGAGGATGTGGGTCTTGGTCCTGCAACCCCAAATGCCTCCCAGGTGGACGTGGGTCTGGATGGATTGGCTCCCCAGCTCCCACTTCCCTGGGAGCCCCAGGGCAGGCCCTCACTGAGGAGTGGGGCCCCCTGCCCTCACCTCCTGCCCCAACAGAACTCTGTCATGACCCAGGAGGGCCATTCACAGCAAGCAGGAGACAGCACAGACTTCAGACCCTCTCCTATTGCTCTTGGCCTCCAGGTCCAAATCCCTAGAAAAAGCCGCTGGTCCCAGAGCCAAGAGAAGATGGGCAGCCTGGGACAGCCATCCTGCCCACCCACTCCACCTGCCCAGCTGTGTCCCCTACCCCCTTTCTTACAAAGTGTCAATGCCTGACCTGGACGAGAAAGACAGGAGGACACAGACTGGATGCAGGACAGTTTGCCCCAAGGCCACATGGTTGTGCAGCCCTAGGAGGAATTGCGGTGGGGCTCAGGGCTCTGCCGGGCTTCCTGGGTCTCTCTCCCGCAACTGAAATCCTGCTAGGCTTCTCCTTCTTGTTCCTTGGACCCTCAAACCCAGAGGAGCCTTCAGCCTTGACCGTCCCAGTTTGGAAGATATAACGGGGGGAATGGGGCGGCACAGGGATTGACGTGGCCTCAGTTCCTCAGGGTCCCCATGGCATATGTACAAGCGGCAGAGGGCTGGGCTGGGCTGGGGTAGAGAGTGGCCTGGCCACAGGCTGGGTTGGCAGCTAGTTTTATATCTGGTCTCGCAGGAGTGCAGGGGAGGGACAGGGAACCAGGAGGGGCGCATTCTCTGGAGGACGGTGGGGCGGGGAGGGCTCCTCATTCTCGGTTAGTGCCAAAAAGCTGCAGGAAGAAGGTGAAGATATAGATGATGTCTAGGTAAATGTTGAGGGCTCCAAAAATATACTCCTCAGGGCTCAGCGAGTGGCGTCGGTTACCCATCAGCAACTGGGTGTCAAGTGCCAGGAACTGGGAGAAGTGAGGAGAGAGAGAGATGTCAGAGGCCCAGGCAGTGTGACAGTGACTATGGCAGCCCAGGTGCCCCCCTCAGCCCCACCCCCAATTTTATTACCCTCACCTGCTGCCTGACTGCCCAGTGGCCCTCCTATGACACCTTCTGTCCCTAATTCTATTCAGCAGCTATTTACTGAGCACCTGCTATGTACCAGGCACAGGGATACAGCAGAGAACAAGACAGCCAGGATCCCTGTCCTCACAGAGCTTAGAGTCTAGAGGAAGTAATTGTTAGGATGATGAGTATAACAAGGTTCCAGGCAGCGGTGGGGCTGATAACAAGGAGCCTCACCTATGTGAGTGTGGCAGGAAGTTAGGGAAGGCTTCCTGGAAGAGGAGACCTTCAAGCTGAGGCCTAGTCTTCTTGCCATTCCCTCAGGACCCTGCTCTCAGAGGAAGGCAAACGCTTCAGGTACAAGCAGGGCCTGAGCACTTGTGCTGTACTGACATCAGCCCATCAGTGCTACCGACATCCCCATCAAGTAAGAATCAGATTCTTCCTACAGGAAGCGAGGCCCAGAGACCTTAAATATTAGCTAAAGGTCACACAGCTGGAAAGTGGCAAAGCCAAGATTTGAACCCGAGCAGGCCGGCTCCGGAGCCCCAGGTGTAAACATTCTGCCCTGCTGCTAACAGCACCCGGGGTTAATGCCTTTCCTCCCAGGAAATAGGCTCTTCCCTGGGGCCCTGCTTGGCCTAATGGACTAGGAACAGATTCCCTCTGAGACAGCGCTGTGTCACCCCGCTGCCCCTGCAAGGCCCACTGTATACAGTGGCTCCTGCCCTTTGCCATGTAGCTTTCCTCTGGGCTCCAAGCCTAAGGAGCAGAACCCTTAAGTAGCATATGAAATTTGGCAGGCGTGGTGCGCTTTTCTGGAGAAAGAGGCCAAAAAGTCCACCAGTATCTCAAAGGTGATGAAGCACTGATCCACGTGGGATTGGAATTTTTTTTCTTTTCTTTTCTTTTTTTTTTTTTTTGAGACAGAGTTTCCCTCTTGTTGCCCAGGTTGGAGTGCAGTGGCGTGATCTCGGCTCACTGCAACCTCCACCTCCCAGGCTCAAGCGATTCTCTTGCCTCAGCCTCCCGAGGAGCTAGGATTACAGGCATGTGCCACCACACCCGGCTAATTTTGTATTTTTAGTAGAGACAGAGTTTCTCCATGTTGGTTAGGCTGGTCCTGAACTCCCAACCTCAGGTGATCTGCCCGCCTTGGCCTCTCAAAGTGCTGGGGTTACAGGCGTGAGCCACCAGGCCCAGCCCGGGATTAGAATTCTTTTACATTGATTCACATTCTTGTTAACTGGGCTCTTCAGTCACTTGTATATGAAAGGCATGTTCCCTGGGTCCTCTGAAATTCATTCATTATACAATAAATATGTATGGGGCAACAGCTGCAATGACAGGGACTTGCTGAGAGCGGAAGAGACGAGAAACACAAAGCCATGCCTGCCTTGGGGAAGCTCACGGCGTCATGGGGGACACTTACAGGTCATTACAAGAAAACCCAGGAAATGCACAATTAGGACTATGAAGGAAGGAGCTACTAATTGGGCCAGAGGAAGGTGACCCAGGAGAGGTGGCATTTCACCTGAGGCTTAAGTAGGAGTTTGCTAGCTGGGAAGGCCTAGGGAAGCCTGGGAGGCCTGACTGGTGTTGTGTGAAGAGTGGGGAACTCGGTGAGGCAGGAACTATGGGAGAAGTGGATAGAAGAGGAAGGGATTGGGGCCTGCCCTTGCAGCTTGCACTCTGCTTGGTAGGCAGGGGTCATGCCCAGTTCCCTTTCCTTCACCCCCGCCATGGACTCCTTGACTCCCAAGACCCAGACTTTAGAGTAGCTACAGACACAGCCCCATAGAATCCTAGTCGAATCCCAGCCCTGGTGCAATGCACTCCAGCGCCACCCCCCATGCCCAAGAGGCCAGGGCTCCAACAGGGAGCAATTCCAGCACACGGGACATTGAGGCAGGGCCACCCTCAAAGGTGAAGAGGTGGGGGCAATTATGAGCAAAGGCTTGAAAGTCAGATCCACTTGGACTGCAGGCTCTGCTCTACCACTCATTAGCTGTAGGACCTGGGCAGAGCATTTAATCTCTCTGGGCCTGTGAGTCCCTATGTGTAAAAGGGAGATGAGCGTGCCTGCCTCCTGAGGTTGTTGTGAGAATGAGATAATGCATGCAAGGGGCCTGGCATGGTGCCTGACACATGGTAAGCACTTAATGAATGCTTGCTATTATATTAATGTGGTTTCATTGTTATTATCTGCAGAAGGAGAGGTGGCCTCTTGAGGACGTGCACGTGCTGCTGATGAGACTCAGGTGTCTCTTGCATCTCATCAGGGAGGCAGCACTGTTCCTTGGGGAACTGAGTGGCCTCAACAGAGCAAAAATGGGGAGCCATGGCCAGGGCTGAGAGGAGCCCTGCGCAGGGTGCGTCAGTCTCCTGAGCTCAGTGGCACTGAGGGAAGGGCACTCCAGACAGGAACAGGAGTTGAAATGCCTGGGTTTGAGACCCAGCTCCATTGCTCAGTGCCCAAGTCATCCACTTGACCTCAGTGTCCTCATCTACAAAATGGGATAGTAGCAATGCCCACATCACAGTGTGGTTTTGAGGGTAGATTTATGACAGTGTATGTGGCATCCACTATTTGTATTCTTCAGTATGATTTCTCTCCATTCCGCTCTGCTCCTTCTGTGTTTGATTTGGATTCCCAAGCACATTTTCCTTCTGCAGAGAGAATGAGCAAGCAGAAGGCCCAGCACAAATGCTTTGGGCCACTTGGCAGTCACAGCTGCCAGCATCAGTTCATAAACTGCTGATCTGGCTGATCAATCAGTAGCTTGCTTGGTTGGTTTCCCAGAGCCTGGTCACCCCTGGGTGAGCTAATGAAATTGAGTCTCTTAACTTGGAAGGCTTGGATCTGTCCAGCTCTGGGAGTGGCCCCTCTGAGAAGCACCCATACAGGAGACCCCCTAGAGCAGCCAGCTGGCTTTTCTCTTGGAGAGAAGAGGAATGAAATGATTTCTGCCCCAGCCCTTGGTCCATGGCCATAGATGCTTATCTATGTGGTGTTCTCTGGGATGGCCTGCTTCAAATTTCAACCCCACTGACCAGTATGACCCATCACTGCCACCTCATGCCTGTGAGTCAAACAGTCTTTTCATTGATTTATTCCCAACAATATTTGCTGAGCACCTACTATGTTCCAGAGAACTTGCCCTCATAGAACTGACAGTCTAATGAGGGCAAAAGACATGATCAGAGATTCTGCGTGGCAGTGCATTGATTTACAGGGGAAAGTCATCTGCTGCTATCTCCTTGGAGATGGAAAGCATTGTTAACTAATGTCTTGGTTGAGAGCAGGGATCTTGGTTATAGTTAACATCTTAGTGGGTAGCTAGGATCTTGGCTGAGAGCTAGCAACCAAATTGACTGCAAACCCCTAAAAGGAGGGCAGGTACTTGAGTTAGTGGCCAGCTGAACAGGAGACTCTGCAGGAGGAGCACGTGGGATGGGGCAGGAGGTCCCCCAGGACAAGGACGCTATTAACTTACATCTGAAGAGTCCTTCCCCAGACCAACACTTGATCTCATCTCCCTCTCCCCATTTGCCCTGGGAGGTGGGCGTTCTCATGGTCTTACACATGAGGAAAGGAGTCTGAGAGCTGAGTGACTTGCTGATGGCTGCTTATCGAGTGCCGTCTCCTACACTGGTGGAGATAGGGGAGGAGTGGGCTTGCAGGGAGGGAAGGAGCATGTGCAGAGGGCACAGGCGCCAAAGGCAAACTTCCCCGCCTCACTTTACTGGCCAGTGCTAAACCTAGCCAGGGCCCCCAGCCACACATTTGGCCTGACCCTGCCGTATCTGGGGCCCAGGCTTATGTCTGTTGTCCTCCCTGAATGTGGCCCCAGAGGTGACGCTGAGGGGGTCTGGGCAGTGCATGCCATGGAAAGGCTAGCTTAGAGCCACCCGCAGGCAGGCACTGAATACAAAAAGCTGGGGTTGCAATGTGTTGAATCAGCATAAACAGTGACACGTGGACTGTGTCTGTCCTGCAAAAATGCCAGTGTGAGGGCGCGTGGAGGCAACCCCCAGGCTGTTGTTTGCAGCATTGGTTCTAACAGTGATATGCTGAAACAACCCAAACTCTACCAACACGGGGGTGGTTAAATAAACTCTGGGCAGCAGTGCTGAGGTGGAAACATCTGTGACAGACGCTACTGTGAGAAAAAAGCAAGTTGTGAAAAATCTATATCGTATGATCCCATAAAACTATACATGTCAGAGGAGCGCACATAGCAAATATCTATGAAATGCATAAAGAAAGGTCTGGAAGGAGAGATAATTCATGGTTCCTGCTGGGGAAAGCAGTGAGGGACACGATCAAAGTGACATTTGCTTTTTTCTATATTTAAGATTTTCCAAAAGTGAAATATGTGAATAAATGTATTCACATATTATATAATTAGAAGTTTAAAATAGAAGGGTTAAAATAGCATAAAAGAAGAGTTCGTGAACTCTTTCACTGAATTCTCACGATAAGCCTCTGCGGCAGGTGTCGCACTATCAGCTCCATCATTTGCTGAGGACACTGAGGCAGAGACAGTGTAAGTGACTTGCCCGCATCACCCAGCCCAGGGACAGCTAGAGGGTGAGCTTGGGCTTTGGGGAGTCTCTGGAGAAGAGACTACCAGCCATATGTCCAGGTGCGCCGACTGGGCTGAAGGAGAGGGTGAGGGGGTGAGGGAGTGAAGACAGACCACTGAGTGGAGATCTGGGGCCCATTTCTTGCCTGATACCTATAGAAGATACTTCTCTCCATTGACCTGGGTGTCAAAAATTTAGATGGCACAGACAACACTTGCACCCCCAGGACGGCCACCAAAGGAACAGGGTCTGGCAGGCATTCGAATCAGAAAGCCTGGCCCAGGATGAAAGGGGGGTAGTGTATGAAAGTGTATTAATGACACACGATTATCTATCAACTTTTTAAAAAGTGGGCCAGGTGCGAAGGTTCACACCGGTAATCCCAGCACTTTGGGAGGCCAAGGTGGGTGGATCGCCTGAGGTCAGGAGTTCGAGACCAGCCTGGCCAACATGATGAAACCCCGTCTGTATTAAAAATACAAAAGTTAGCCGGGCGTGGTGGTGGGCACCTGTAATCCCAGCTACTTGGGAGGCTGAGGGAGGAGAATCGTTTGAACCCGGGAAGTGGAGGTTCCAGTGAGCCAAGATCACACCACTGCACTCCAGCCTGGGCGACAGAGTGAGACTCCATCTCAAAAAAAAAAAAAAAAAGGAACCAGGAGGCAAGGTAAGCATCAATAGCCTGTGGCAGTAAGTGGAATAAAATATTTTGTATGAAAGAGCCATGTGTGGTCATACGAGAAAGGGCATGAGTCCAGTATAATACAGTGCTTAAGAACATAGGCTGGGGAGTCACACAGACCTGGGTTCAAATTTTGGCTCAGACCTCAGATAACTTACTAACAGGTAAGAGTTACTGATCATTGACCACACACCAGGCACTGAGTGCTTTACATATATGAATGCATCCAAAAGTCACAGCCACCTATGAGGGAGGTACTGTTCTTGTCCCCATTTTACAGATAGGGAAACTGAAGCAAAAAGACGTTACATAACTCGGTGAGTCCACACAGCAAGAATGTGGCAGAGAAGGGGCTTTGATACTTACAGTGAATGATAACCTTGTCATTTAGATCACCAGATTTTGAAGCCAGGCTAAATCTGGTGATCTAAATGACAACGTTATCATTTACCGTAAGAGTAAAAACTGGGCCGGGTGCGGTGGCTCACGCCTGTAATCCCAGCACTTTGGAAGGCCGAGGCGGGCGGATCACCAGGTCAGGAGATCGAGACCATCCTGGCTAACATGGGGAAACCCCGTCTCTACTTTAAAAAAAAAAAATACAAAAAATTAGCCAGGCATGGTGGTGCATGCCTGTAGTCCCAGCTACTCGAGAGGCTGAGGCAGGAGAATGGCGTGAACCCAGGAGGCGGAGCTTGCAGTGAGCCGAGATCGAGCCACCGCTCTCCAGCCTGGGCAACAGAGCGAGACTCCGTTTCAAAAAAAAAAAAGAGTAAAAGCCGTCATTGATTGAGAATTGCCATGTGCCAAGTGTGAGGAGGCTGATTTCCCTTCATTTGTTACCCTATTCATCCATTACAACAGCCTGTGAGACAGGCAGGTTAGCCCCATTTTAAAGATGAGGCCAGTGAGGCACAGAGCAGTCAAGTCATTTTGCCCAAGGTCACAGAATGGTAAGAGGAGCAGCGAGGCCTTGAATGTGACTTGGTGGGGGGCACTGGCCAGCTGCAGAGCCCCCTCCCCACCCCACACCCCTACTGGCCGTGCCAGTGCCTCTTCCTGGCTCTGCTCTGAAGAACCAAGTCCTGGATATGGAAGCAGAAGTTCCTTTCTGCCCCCAGGCAGGTGTGGAGCTGCCTCTGCCTCCCCTCCCTCAGTCCCCCACCCCAGGGCTTCTCCACCTCCTCCTGTCAGGTTTGAGCAGGGTGTGGGTTGGGGGATGAGCTCCTCAGGAATGAGACAGGCAGGCCTCAGGAGGGGGTCTGCACACTCTCCCCTGAAGGAGCAATCACTGATTAGTCCACCCACTCCAGCCCAGAGGAATCCACGCCACTTCCAGGTTGTCTGGGTGAGGCGTCGGGGAGGCCTCAGGGGAGGCATTGGGACTGTTTCAGTGGCAGAGGGTGGGAGACCTAATAGAGCAGGTTCTCACTGGCTCCTTCAGCCTCACGTAATGCACTGCGGGAAATGGGCCTCAAGCTGTGAATGGAATGAAGATAAGTCTAAAAGTCATGCCTCAGCCTTGGATTTGTGTGGCCATTTTTACTTTTCGAAGTGTTTTTCTAATTGTGAGGAAGGTAGGGCATATATTGCCATCCCCACTAGAAAAGCAGGGTGAGAGGTTGGGGTAGACGGGAGTATTTTTCTTAAATCCCTTGGACGCTGTGGGTCTGGCCCAGGCTGGTCATGGTATGTGTGTGTGCGCGCAGGCGTGTGGGTATGTGTGTGCCTGTATATATATGTGTGTATGTGTGTATGTATGTGTATGTGTGCGCATGTGTATATATGTGTATGAGTGTGCGTATATGTGTGTGTCTATGTGCATATATGTGTGTAGGTGTGTGCATGTGTGTGAATGTATACGTATATGTGTATGTGGGTATATGTGTGTATATGTGTCCATGTGAGTGTATGCATCTGCATGTGTGTATATGTGCGTGTGTGTGTATGTGTGTGTATGTGAGTGTATGTGTATGTGTGCATGTGCATGTGTGTATATGTGCATGTATGTGTGTATATGTGTGCATGTGTGTATGAGTGTATGCATGTGTACATATGTGCGTGTGTGTATATGTATGCATGTGTACATATGTGCGCGTGTGTATATGTATGCATGTGTGTGCGCATGTGTATATGTGCGTGTGCATGTGTGTTTATGTGTGCATGTGAGTGCATGTGGGTATGTGTGCACATGAGTGTGCATGAGTGTATGTGTGTATGTGAATGTGTATATGTGTGCATATGTGTATGTGTGTGCACGTGTGTATATATGCATGTGTGTATGTGCATGTGAGCGTATGTGTGTATATGTAAGTGTATGTGCATATGTGTGTCTATGTGTGCATATGTGTATATGTGAGTATATGGGTGTATGTGCATGTGTGTATATGTGCGTGTATATGTGTATTTGTGTGCATGTGAGTGTGTGTGCATGTGTGTATATGTGCGTGTGTATGTGTGGGCATGTGAATGTGTGTATATGTGTGAGTGCATGTGTGTATATGTGTGTCTGTGTGCATGTGTGTGTATGTGCATGTGTGTGTCTGAGTGAATGTGTGTGCGTGTGTATGTGTGTGCCTGTGTGCTTATGACTGTGTATGTGCATGTGTGTTTCTGAGTGAATGTGTGTGCGTGTGTATGTGTGTGCTTGTGTGCTTATGACTGTGTATGTGCATGTGTGTATACGTGCACGCATGTGTGTGAGTGTGTGTGCATGTTCATATGTGTATATGTACGTGTGTATGTGTATATGTGTGCATGAGTGTATGTGTGTATGTGCATGTATATATGTGTGCATATGTGTATGTGCACTTGTATATATGTGCATGTGTATGTGCATGTGAGTGTATGTGTGTATATGTGAGTGTATGTGCATGTGTGCATATGTGCGTGTGTAAGTCTGTGTGCATGAGTGTGTATATGTGAGTGTATATGCATGTGTGTATATATGCGTGTATTTGTGTGCATGTAAGTGTATGTGTGTGCCTGTGTGTATATGTGCGTTTGTGTGTGTGTGCATGTGAATGTGTGTATATGTGTATGTGTGTGTCTGTGTGCATGTGAGTTTGTGTATGTGCATGTATGTATATGTGCATGTGTATGTGTGTCTATGTGTGCATGTGAGTGTATGTATGTGCATGTGTATATGTGCATGTGTATGTGTGTGTCTGTGTGCATGAGTGCATGTGTGTGCATGTGTGTATATGTATGAGTGTGTATGTGCATGTGTGTATGTGCATGTGTATATGTGCATGTGTATGTGTGTGCATGTGAGTGTGTGTGTATATATGCATGTGTATCTGTGAGTGCATGTGTGTGTGCATGTCTATATGTGCATGTGTATGTGTGCATGTGAGTCCGTGTGTGTGCATGCATGTATATGTGTATGTGTGTATGTGTGCATGTGTGTGTGTGTGCATGTGGGTATATGTGTGTATATGAGTGTGTATGTATGTGTATGTGTTTGTGCATGTGGCTATGTGTGTATATGTGAGTTTATGTGAGTGTATGTATATGGATGTGCATGTGTGTATATGCGTGAATGTGAAAGTGTGTGTGTGTCTTTCTGGACGTGCTGTCTTGGCTTCAGCGCATGCTCAGCTTCAGCAGCAGCTGCCTCAGGCAGGTCCCTGCCAGCTCTGAGGGCTCCAGGTCTCAGCCCTGCTTTCCTTCCAGAGGCTGAGGACAGATAGCTGTGTGTCTCTCCATAGTCAGTGGTCAACATTGGAACTGGAGGTCCAGCATCCCTACTGAGCATCTTCCTATCCCAGGTCTGCTCATCCAAATGCCATTAGGCTTGCAGCATCCAGTACTGACCATGCACAGTCTCCCTGCCCCCACCCACCCTGGCTCTGGGACACTGCAGTGACCTCCTAACTGGTCTCCCAGCCTCTGGTCTGTCCACTCAGCTTCTCACTAATCTTCCTTAAAGCATGACAACTGTGATGTTTCTTAGCAACTGTCAGTGGCTCCCAAGGTCCTCAAATTGGCCAGACTGGGCAGGAAGTGAAGAGGTCTATTCCCACTGGGCCCATCACCTAATTTCTAATGTCCTATGCCTCATTCCTTCCCGAGGACTCTGGGACTTGGGCTCCTGATTTAGGGGGCTCAGAGACCTTAGCTTCCCCAAGGAAGGACCAACTCTGAGACGGGGCAACCTGCTCCAAGTCCCATGGGCCCTGGAGTCTCAGCTGCGGCTAGAAGCCAGCTGCAGGCATGTGCCCCCACCTTATTCCCTGCCCCATCACGCCAGCCCGGCCCGACCCTCATGCTTCTTGTGCGACTTTCCATGAGTTTCTACAGAAAAGCACCCAAAGAGAGGGCACTAGGGGGAATAGGAGGATTCGGCCACTCTGAGGTCAGGGCTGTTCAGCTGGCTCACCCACTTCTACTGGCATATTTGGGTTCTGGCATCCAGTGAGGGATATGGGGTAGGGGTGAGACCAAAAACCCAAGGCTCCCTGAGAATGTACTAAGGCTGACATGGGTGAGGCCTAGGAGGGGCCCGTTCCTCAAAGCTGGACCAGAGCCCTAAGAAGCCTCGCCTGCCACCCCCTCAGGTGCTGCCCCTTCTACTGGGCGGCCCTGCCCTCAAAGATGGCAGAATCTCAAGGGAGGGGCTGATGTTTCTGGGAGAGAAACTGTATTCTCAAAGCTGGATTCTCACAGCGCTTCCAAAGCTCAGTTGAGGGGAGGGTCCCCCTGGGGGTCTGGGGCCTCCTCCTACACTTCTCTTCACCCTACTCTCACACAGTCTCCTTGAGGCGGCACACGTGGCAGGGACGCCTGCATGCAGTGTGCTGTGTGCAGCTCTGCTCAGCTGCAGGGCTGGGAGTGGCCCCCACTATGCTGAGAATTCCCCAAAGGCTACGGTGGGAGAGGGCAGGATGGGCAGACGAGAGACCGGGGGTGCTGGGTGCCAGTTATGGGATAGGCTGGAGCTAGGGGACCACAGAGTCCGCAGGCCTGAGGGTCAGGACGAGGTCAGCATGTTTCTGAGTTCGAGCTAATGGGAGGGGAAGGGGATTTAGTTATAGGGCTGGGCATCTGAGGGCCTTCGTCCACCTGAAACTGAGAGGAGGTCAGGGGAACGAGTCTTGAAGCCCCTCTCATCAACATTCCCCCACCCCATGGGCCCCAGGGGAGCTGCAGATGAACACGGGCAGGGGATGGAGCCAGGGGAACTGGTCCCATGCTCTCCATTGTTGTTTCTATAATCTGCAGGATGATCCCAACCAGGGCCTTTTGGAGTGTTGATCTCCTAATGAGATAATTGGCACTGCAGTTCCCCCTCCCCTGTGACTCACAGAAGACTGATGGGCAGTGCTGAATTCAACCACACAGACTGTGCGTTCTCTGCCTTGCTCTGATTGTACCTCCGTGGGCCTGGCCCTGCCCCCTGCCACACCTCTTGGGGATCTGTTCATGCCACAAACATCTCCTGGGTATCTACTATGTACCAGGCCCTGTTCTGGGCACTGGGGCTGCAGTGATGAACAAGCCAGACTACAATCCCTGTCCTTAAGGAACTTAGATTCTGCTGGAGGGAGACAGACAATGAGACAGACAGATCAGAAAAATACATAGTGTGTCAGAATGAGATGCGCTACAGAGAGAGAGAAATAGGGTAGGCAGGAAGAGGGAGGGACAGAGCTGCACACACTTGAAGGATGGAAGAGAGGGCTGTGAGCAGACCCTAAGAACAGACAGAGGTAGGTGCAGAGACCCTGGGTTTGGAGACAGCCTGCCATGCTCACGCAACACGTGGCTACAGCAGAGGGGAGTGGGGAGGTCAGAGAGCTTGCAGGCTGTGGGAAGCGATTGCGGGATGCTCAACGGAGGACCGAGGGGACCTAACAACTCCAGCTGCTGTGCTGCGCACGGACGCGGGGCACAGGGGCAGCCTGCAGGAGGCCATGGCAACAATCAGTCCAGGCTGGAGGCTATGGGGGCTGGGAGAAGGAGTAGCCATGAGGGCAGAGATAAGTTGTCAGACTCTGGATAGGAGTGGGGGTACAGCATTGATGTGGGGAGTGATGTAGGGGGTGAGGAGAGGGGAGGAGTGGAAGGTGTCACCAAGGCATTTGTCCTGAGTGACAGGAAGATGGGGGAAGGCTTTGGGAAAAGCAGGCATCCAGGGGAAGGGGCAGGAGCTTGGTTTTGTACATGTGAAGTCCGAGGTGCCTATGAGACTTCCTCATGCAGACCCTCACTAGGCAACTGGAAATTCTAGTCTAGAATCCAAGAGACAGATCCAGGCTAGAGATGTAAATGTTAGAGTAATCATCATAAAATATCGCATTCAAAGCTTTGAGGCTGCCTGAGACCCTGAGGGAGCAGGGTAGAAAGCGAAGAGTCGGCCTTTTGCAGGATCAAGAATGCTGTAGAAAGGCCTGGGCGGGTGGTGGCCTGGACACCAAGGGAAGAAGATGCTTTGGGGCGGGTGGGAGAAGTAAGGAACCGTTGTATCCAATACTTCTGGGAGTCCAGCAAGATGAGGACTGAGACTGGGTCCCGGATTTAGCTACACGGAGGTCCCTGTGACCTGGATGAGAGTGTGTTTAAGAGGCTCAAGAAAGAATGGACGGGCGCCGTGGCTCACGCCTGTTATCCCAGCACTTTGGGAGGCCGAGGCGGGCAGATCATCTGAGGTCAGGAGTTCAAGACCAGCCTGGCCAACATGGCAAGACCCCATCCCTACTAAAAATACAAAAAAAAATAGCCAGGCATGGTGGTGCATGCCTGTAGTCCCAGCTACTCAGGAGGCTGAGGCAGGAGAATCGCTTGAACCCAGGAGGCAGAGGTTGCAGTGAGTGGAAATCATGCCACTGCACTCCAGCCTGGGTGACACAGCGAGACTCCGTCTCAAAAAAAAAAAAAAAAAAGAGAGAGAGAGAGAGAATGGGAGGGAAAGGAATTGTGAGGAGAGTAGGGAAGAAGGAGAGAGGGAGGAGAGCCACTGGAGAAAGTGAGTGGAGGTTCTCTTAAAAGGAATTTTGCTGTATATGGGGAGCAGGGAATGGGGCAGGAGTGAGAAGGGGGATGTGGGTCAAGAGTGTTTTGTGGGTTATTTTCAGGTGGGAGAAATTACAGCATGTTCCTATGTTAATGGGACTACTACATTAGAGAGGGCAATACTGATTACTGACGGAGAGAGAGAGAGAGGAAGATTCCTGGAGAGAACTCCTCAGCCTCTCCCCAATTCCAAGCCAGTAGAACCACAGAAGGTGTCTTCTTTGAAGGGAACCACAGGGGCACTGGAAATGGCACCAGGCTGGGCACAGGACACCTGGGTCCTGGTCCTCAATCTGCCTGTTACTGGCCATAAGACTCTGTGCCAGCACAGGCATGGTGACTCACGCCTGTAATCCCAGCACTTTGGGAGGCTGAGGTGGGCGGATCACGAGGTCAGGAGATCGAGACCATCCTGGCTAACACAGTGAAAGCTCGTCTCTACTAAAAATACAAAAAATTAGCAGGGCATGGTGGTGGGCACCTGTAGTCCCAGCTACTCGGGAGACTGAGGCAGGACAATGGCGTGAACCCGGGAGGTGGAGCTTGCAGTCAGCCAAGATCGCGCCACTGCACTCCAGCCTGGGCGACAAGAGTGAGACTCTGTCTCAAAAAAAAAAAGACTCTGTGCCAGCCCCTTAACACCCAGGGCTTTGGATGTGGAAAGCAAGTCTTTCAGCCTCAGGGCTGCCTGCCCCCACTCCCTGGCCAGACTGTGGTTGAGATGCGGGGAGGTAACAGGTGTGAAAGTGCTTTGTAAAACATAAAGGGTGGAACAGAGGATGGGGACTATTGTTATTATTCTAATAACACTACGGCTTATCCAACAAATTTAAGGGATTACCATTCACCCAGCCCTACTTGCATGCATGGCTTCCTCGGGTGGTTCACACACTGGCTGTAACCTGATCCACGGGAAGCCAAGTAAACTCCCCGGCCGGCCCCCCATGGGTGCTCACTGCCTCCAACATCACCAGCCTGTCTGCCCTGGCTTGACCCCTCTTCTGTCCCCTGCAAATGCCTCCCTCTAGGGCCTCCAGGCGCTGTTGCCCGGACTAGCTCTCCTGAATGTGGCCCTCCTTTTTCTCTCCTAGTCCGATTCCCCACCACATCCTTTGAAACCTTTCTTTAGGAAGTATTGCCTGGAGGGAAGAGCATGGTGTGGGGTCTGAGAAAAGTTAGTGTCTTCTGGTGACCAGGCTCCCAGTTTGCCCAGGATTTAGGGGCTCCTCAAGAAGTGGGGCTTTCAGTGCTGAAACTGGGAAAGTCCTAGGTAGCCTGGGATAAGCTGACACTTTAGTCTTGATCAAGACCACATTGAGCCATTATCTTGCCGGGAAACCATGGACAAATCATTCCATTTCTCTGGAGTTCAGTTTTCTCATCTAGATCTCAGCCCTCCAGTTCCAAGCCTGGAGGTCATTTATTCATTCTACAATACTGGCTGTGTGCTACTCTGCACCACGCACTGCACTCTCCCTGCTGACCAGGCATCTGGGCAGCCGCGCTGCACATCACACACAGTAGGTGCTCTATAAACACCTGAGGAAAGGACGCATGAATGAACCTGCCACACCCTCACTCAGGCTTGATCCCCCTGCAAAGCCCCCAAAACCTCTGCTCACAGCTCTCTCCCCATCCCTTCCCCCATTTCAGCCCCCTCAGCCTGTCGCCCACAAGCCTCCGGAACCTGGACTAAGCTGCAACTCTGGCCACTTGAATTGAGCTGAACGTTCCAGCGAGGGAGGGGAGAGTCTGGTTACTGCTTCCATTGTCAATAAATGTTGACCTTGAATGCCTTTCCGAGAGGATGTCACCAGCACAAGCTTGCCCAACTGGGTGGGTCCTAAAACACGATTGCATTCGGGTGCGTGGGGCCCACCTGAGCAGAAGGCCTGTGTTGGGCAGCTCCAGGCAGGTGTCTGTCCATGGTCCTCTCTTGCCTCCTGGGCATCTGCTTCCAGCCACTCCCCACTTAGCCTCAGACCCCAAGGGGGACTCACATCTGTGTGACTTTGGGCATGTTATTTGATATCTCTGAGCTTCAGTTTCCCCATATTAATTAATTTATTATTATTATTATTTTTGAGACGGAGTCTCGCTCTGTTGCCCAGGCTAGAGTGTAGTGGCGCGATCTCGGCTCACTGCAAACTCCGCCTCCCGGGTTCACACCATTCTCCTGCCTCAGCCTCCCGAGTAGCTGGACGACAGGCGCCCGCCACCACGCCCAGCTAATTTTTTTTTCGTATTTTTAGTAAAGACGGGGTTTCACCATGTTAGCCAGGATGGTCTCGATCTCCTGACCTCATGATCTGCCCTCCTCAGCCTTCCAAAGTGCTTGGATTACAGGCGTGAACCACCATGACCAGCCTCCCCATCTTAATTTATTAATAGTAGAACCTATCTTATAGACTTAAGATGACGATTAAATGCTATGGAGAGCTGGCTGAGGGGAAGCAAGTGTTCAATAAATATTAGCTGTTACTGTTATCCTAACCATAATCATCATCATCAACATTCTCAGTTTCGTGAGAGCAGCAAAGAACGTGCTCAATCTAACAGTCTCTCTCTCAGGGTACCTGGAATCTCCCTGGCTCCAAGAAGCCTTCCCCAATTGCCCCTAGGAGGGTAACTACTAACTTGGTCCACATGGCCAGGACACCCCCACTCTCCTGCCCCCCGCAAGCACCTGTGCCCCTCCCCTGGAGGAAGGGATGCCTCTTCCCAGCTCTGCCTCTGTCTACAGCTTCCATCCTGCTGTTACAATCTTCCCTCCTGCCCAGGTCAGCCGATCTGTCCTGGAAACCAGGTAGAATTCCCCAAACAAACAAAAAAACAAACAAACGCAGCACCGAGCCTAGCCCTACCCGCAGGTGCTCCCGAGGATCCAGGGAGGAGGGCTGTGAGGAAGATGGGAGGAGAAGGGGACTGGGGTGATGGTCAGGATGCTGGGAAGGAGGCTGCCAAGGAGCCAGACCACACTCACCAATGTAAACACACCCGCTCCCAGTGCTGCATAGACTGCATGGAGCCAGGGCACCTGCGGCAGAGGAAAAATGGGCTTAGGGACGACAAGAAGGGGCAGCAGTCAGAGGGGCAGGGAGGAGGGCTCGGTCTAGAGAATGGAGGACATGGGGTAGCCCTGCCCAGCGCTCCCCAAGGAGCCCCAGGACTGACGGTGGCCCCTGATTCTTTGTGTGCCCAGGGTGGGTGAAGTGAGGCCCAGGATAAGAGCGATCCTGGTGGGACTGGTGGGAGAACTCCCCCGAGCCTGGTCGTTCTTCCTGCAGCACACAGCCCTAGGCGCAGGGCAGATGAAGATGACTCTCGGTGGGCCCTGTCCTCCCTCTAGCCTGGGACTGCTTGAGGCTGCTCCCGCCTCCCAGAGTGCGTTCATCCCTGTCCAGCATAGGATCTGTCTGTCCTTGTGTCAGGGCACTCCTGGGCTCTGCCTTGGAGGCAAGGAACTCAGGTAGAAGGGGACAAAGACTTGACCTCAGGGGTGTATGTGTGGGGCATCTGGAGTCTCTGCCAGCTGTGCATGGTGCGCTTGCCTGCACAGGCTGGAACAGCACCTCCCCACCCTCTGCCCCCTGGTCTTCCTCCAGGTCTGGAGCAGCCAGCTGTGGGGGAACTCTGCTGGAAGCACCACACTAGGGCCCTCCATGGGGCCCTCCTCCGGAAGACTCGGAAACAAAGCCATCCCATCAACCAGACCTGGGTCAATAAAGGGTTCTTTGAAGTTCTGTGGCCCCTTCCTGTAACACTCCTCCCCATCCTAGACACACAGAGGGCCCCCAGGCCAGCTCTGGCCCCTCCCTTCGTCAACAGGATCCTGGGAAGAGCCAAGGAAATGCCAGCACCAATCCTGACGTCCTGGACTGGACGCCAAGTGCCCGGAGGCTGGGGCTGGGCAGGATGGAGGTAGGGAGGGGAAAGTGAGGACTACTGCTCGCAGCCCTGCTAGAAAAGGGCAGTGGGGGACCGTGTACCATGTGTGGCTATGGGGGTGAGGGGTATAAGCACTGGGCCCCCAGCAGCGGTCCAACAGCTCATCTCTTGGGTTCCCAGGATTCAGATCTCAAGGCCTTCCTGCGATGACCCCAATCTGCCCCTTCTCCACATGCAGGGGCCTGGGTGCCTGCAGTCTCAGCTGGATTCTCCAGGGCAGGCTGGACACCTCTAAAAGAGCTAAGACTTGGCCGCCAGCTGGTGGATGCTCTAAGGCCGTGGGTATACTCCGAGCCCCACTGCCCCACCTCCCGCCTGCCTGGCCAGCTAGATTCTGCCTCTTTGGACTTGGCTGATCCCCCAGGAGCCCCCAGAAGACCCTTCCTCAAGGCCCCTCTGGGTCGGGTGGGCCTCATGGAGCCCCAGTACTCCCTTCCCTGCCCAGGGTTTAAATGCTCCACACCCTACCCTCAATCTCACCTCCACCCCACAGAGGAGGACGGGAAAAGTGAAGCCGGATGTGGCTTGTGGAGCCAGGCAGGTACCCAGGCCTGACAAGAAAAGCATCCTTGTTTGCTTACACTGCCAGCACGCCTGTGGCAGGTGCCAGGAGGGGCCGCACAGGATGGCAGGCTGTGGGGCCCTGGCTCCTGGCCTTCCCTGGCGGGCAGGGGAGGGAACGGCACCTTGGGCCAGTGGGGCCCCTCCCTCCCCGTGGGGCCTGCTGGGGGTGCTGGGGGACCCAGAGACTCACATATTGGAAGGGCAGGAGTATGGCCAGGATGAGTCCGCTGAAGAAAAGAGTCATGAGAAGCACAAAGAGCACTCCCTGGCAGGAGGTGAAGTCGAACTGTGGGGACAGGATGGGGTTAGCTGCAGGAGCGGCCTGACCTTCCTGGGGCCCCAACTACAGGCTGAGCCCATACAGCAGGCCACAGTCTTGTGCTCACCCCAAGAACCTGGCATTCCTTCCCCTCCTCCTCACCAGGTGGCCTCCCCAAACCCAACTCACCCCCTTTACTTCTCTCCCCAGCCCTGGGTCCGAGCTCTGAGCCCCCCACCCCATCTGCCTTCCCCTGCTCAGCCTCAGGCCGGGGGTCCCTGCCTGCAGGCCCCAGAGCTGACCTTGGTCTGGAAGCTGAAGACGGTGACTGAGAGGCAGACAAGGGCCGTGATGCCCAGGCACAGCAGCACGGAGGTGGTGTTGTAGTAGCTGAGGACCATCAGGCCGAGGGGTCAGCTCTCAGGAAGGGCATCTGGTCTCCCCCACCCTCCTAGCAGGCCCCTCTCTTCTGCCAAGACCTGGTCTTGGGATCCCTGGCCCCAATCTGGTGCCCTTTCTCCAGATCCCTCTGTCTGCCTCCCCAGCCTTTCTGCTGGGCCCTGCCCCTCCCAACAGGCTTAGACTCAAAATCAAATTAGAAGGATCTTGATGAGGTGGGAGTGCGAGTGGGGAAGGGTTTGTGCTGGGCCCGGAGGTGGTTTACAAGTAACTGCAGATCATGAGTCTGGGGGCTTGTAAGCTACTGTTTGGGAGGAGCCACCTTGCTCCCCACCCCCTATCCACCGGGCCAGGTCTTGGGGTCACTGTCCAGCTGAGTGCTCAAGGAGAGGACCCTAGGCCAAAGCCTCCTGCATGCCTGAGCCCCCGGGCCCATCCACATGCTCCCAGGAAGGATGGTGTGTGGGGCAGCTCCCCTCGGGTGTGGCTGGTGCCTGGCTCCAAGCCTGGCCTACGGTCCTTCTCTCCTTCCACCTGTTCCCTTTACCTGGACAGCATCCCAGTGAGGTAGGCCATGGACAGGGTCTGAAAGGAGAAGCGGGGTAAAGGAATGTTCCAAACTCAGATGCGGGGGCCCAGGCACCCTCGAGGTCCAGCTCAGGTCTCCACCCCTTGCAGGTACCCCTCAACTCTTTGTCTATGTCACCCCCACACACACTGACTTTCGGGAGTCAGGCCTGGCTAAGGAGTGTCCCTACTGCCAGCTTCAGTCTCTGTGCCAGCTGTCCCTTCCTTTCTTCTGCAGCCCTGCTCCCCACTTCTAAGACCCTCCACTCTTCTTCATTACCATAGCTCTAGGATGCCTCAAGCAAACCCCTTAAAAAAATTCACAGTGAAAAAAGACAGTGGATGGGGAACGGGCAAGATTAAGCCCAGTTGGAAAGAGAAGATGGAATGTGTTTGCGGAAGAAGTGGGGTGAAAACACCCCTGCCCCGCCAGGGACCTCACATTGGACATCTCCAGCCCAGTCTTCCTGGTCCTCAATCCACCCTGCTTCCCTTCTTCCTCCATCCCCACTCAGTGTCTGTCCTCAGCACACCCTGGATCACTTACAAAGACGGTCAGGAGAATCAGGTTCCAGGGGAAATGCCTCCTGCAAGGCAAGCCACAGAGTTCAGGAGAGAGTAGGGGGTGGGGGCAGTGGACCCAAGCTGTGTCACTGCTGCAGGGAGGGGGTCTCTGACCAACCCCCTCCACACTCCTCAGAGCCTCTTCCTTCAGCCACATCCCCATTTGCTCCCTTCTCCATCCCCCTTCTCCCTACCTCAGAGGTACCAGGTAAAGGAGGGAGGGGCCGCCTGCTCGATAGAGGCCCAGAGAGGGATGGGGCCCTCTCAGGGCTGCACAGCTCACTGGTGGCAGGCAGGGCTGGGGCCAGAACTGTCATGATCCTGCTCATATTCCCACAAGTTCCTCCTCAAGCCATTAGCATACCTGGGTCCAGAACAGCAAGCCAGGGTCAGGTAGGTTGCAAAGAACACAGCACTGTGAGAGACGGATGGATAGGTGAGTCAGCCAGCCTCTCCTGGGTCCCTCCCCCGAGACCCCCTGCTTATGCCACTCTCTGCCACCCCCACCCACAGGGCAGCCAGGCGGGACAGGATGGGGAGGCCACAGTCATCCTAGAACGTGGCAGTGGGCAGGGTGGCGGTCCAGTTCCAAAAGAGAGCAAAAGGATGGGATGAGCCTGCTTCTAGAAACGGAATCTTGGGTCACATGAGACAGCTGTTCCTGACCACCCAATCCAAAGTGGCCTCCCCAGACACTATCTTGCTATTTTAAAAGCCATATACAGCATTTTCCATGTGCTAGGCAGTTTTAAGTGTTTTATGAGTATCAACGAATGCAATCCTCATATCTTTACTTTACTGCTGAGGCACGGGGAGGTCAGGCGACTTGTCCAAGGCCATCCAGCTACCACGCTGCAAAAGCAGGATGAGAACCCAGGCACTCTGGCTCCAGAGTCCCTGCTCATAACCACTGCCCCACACTGCCCCACACAGGCCCTTCTCAGCCCTTATCATTACCTGGAGTGATCTTGTTAGTTACTTTACTGTTGGTCTAGCCTATTAAATTGTAAACTCAGCAAGGGTAGGGCCCTTGTCTGTCCTGTCAGCACCTGGCACAAGCAGGAAGTGGCACCTGTCAGGTGAATTTTTATATCAGGTGGCCACGTCCAGTGGGAGGCTGGCAGGCAGCTTGAGGGCAATCCAGAGAGAGCGATGGAGGATTGAGGATTTTCTGAATAGTGGAGGCAGAGACCAGTCCAGGAGGTGGGAGATGATGGCTGGGGACGCAAGGGTGGAGCTTGCCCATGCCTACCTAGGTTAGCGGTGCCACCAATGCATAGTTTCCAACCCCCAGTGGACCTTCAACATGGCACTGCCATCATTTCCCCACCTCCTTCCTCGGTTCTCTCACCCATCACCCACAATTTCAAGCTTCCTCCTCCATCCACAAACTTCCCAGGCCCCCTCACTCTTCCCGCACAGTCTGCCTCCGGTGCTCCAGAGAGACTGGAAATGAGATGAGCTCCCTTGGATCCCTGCCTGCCACCTGCAAATTTGTGTGGTGCTACTTGCCCTCCTGTCCCTCCTCCAGCCGCAGGCCAATCCTCCCACCCCCTTAATTGCCCGTGGATCTCCATGACTTAAACCTTGCCACTGGTACCTCTCCTCCCCCACAAGCCTCCTCAGCTGTTTTCCGTCTTTAAACAACATCTTCCCTGGCTCCAGCTACTGCCACTTCATCCTCTCTTGCAGCCACGCATCTTGAAAAAGTGGTCTCCATTCACCACGCCCCCTCCTCCATCTTCCCAGCCCAACAAACAGTCTCGGCACTACTCAATAGGAGCTGGCTCTGCCACATCACAGGACCTTATTGAGTGCAGTGGATACTTGTCAGTCCTTATCTTGCCTGGCTTCTCAACATCTGGTCACTATCATTGTTTCCCTGGTTCCACATGACCCCTGGGTCCCTCCTACCTCCCTCACCATTCCTCGGTCCCTCCAGGGTCTCTCTCAGTCTGCCTGGTTCCCTCGATGTGGGGTCCTCTCCAGCTCTTCCCCCACGCTCTTCCTAGGTGGGCTCACTCATCCACATGACTTGCTCACCCATATTTCTGATCTATATTTTCCTTTTCAACCCTAGACTCGAATTTCCAACTGCCTACTGGGCAGACATGACTATTCAGACACAAGTAATATTCAACAGGTTAGAAGGGAGCTCCCTGTCTCCCCTGCTCCGTCTCCTGCATTCCCTCCTGCAGAGGATGTCATGCATCCTCCAAGTCACCCAATCAGAGACTTCAGCATCATCCTTAACTCTCACTCTGCTACGCCCAATTAACCACCTGGACTTGTTGATCTTCCTACCCAGGCAGTTATCAAAGCTGCCCTCTTCCCTCCACCCCACTACCACCCTTTGAGGTCAGGGCACCTCTCTCTCTCTGGCTTGGACTGTTGCAGGAGTCCACCTGCCTTCCACCCTCCATGCTGCAGGCAGATCCAATCATGTGACTTCCCTGTATAAAATTCCCAAAGACCTGGCAATGCCCTGTCTGAGCAATCAGACAATGCATTCCCACCCACCCCTCCAGCCCTTCTCTCACTGCACTCCGCCCCTCCACTACACCCCTCTCATCACAACCTGCTCTGCTCCCTGGAAACGTGCCTGCCACACTCTGCTCCTGCTGGAAAGGACTGACTGGCAAGGACACCTGAGGCCTGGGTTAAAGGGGGGCATCCTCTGTGCACCGCAGGCATACCTCAACCAAAGCCTGAGCCCCCGCACCCTTCGGGCCAGCTCCTCTGACTTCCCACCCAGGTATAGCATCTGGGGGCCAGCCTGCAACTTAATCAATTTTCTATTCCCACCATCTGACCCACAGCTTGGTGCCTGGTAGGTGCTCTTCAAATATTTCTGGATGAAATGCAAAACAAAACAAAACAAAAAACCCAAAAAAACAAAACAAGAGATGCAGGAGTTGAGACAAGCATATTGGATTTGGTGAATAGGACCCCTTCAACTTAACCCTTTCCTGGTCTTCAG
This sequence comes from Pongo pygmaeus, assembly GCF_028885625.2. Classification (NCBI taxonomy): domain Eukaryota; kingdom Metazoa; phylum Chordata; class Mammalia; order Primates; family Hominidae; genus Pongo; species Pongo pygmaeus. Next base: position 47,520,842 of record NC_072383.2, read on the forward strand.
TGGTTTTCAAATAATGAGGAACTGTTGTCACAGTTACTGGAGGGCTCTTCTGGTAGTTGGTGCCAGGGGCTGCTGAACATCCTGCTCAGTGCGGGACAGCAGAGCCATCCTGCCCGATTTAGGAAACACTCGGAACCTGCCCTCTTTTAGCCTCGCTTGAGTCATTGGTAAGCCACCTCAGCAATAATCCTAATAATAATACCCTGGTCCATGTGGGTGTGGGTTCTATCTCCCCAGCCAGAGTGGAAGCTTCCTGAGGGCAAAAGCCCAGTCTCCTTTTCTCTCTGGTTCATAGCTCTTCAACTTTCAAGACAAGGGGTCCGGAGGAAGAGCAGAGGGGCCAAAGACCCTGGGATTATGGTACAGCTTGGGAGCCTGACACCCCTCATTCACATCCCAGCTCTGTCACTACTGTTGTGTGACCTTGGACAATAGCCAAGACCCAGTTTCCACTTTAGCGAAACAGAAATACTGGTACCAACTCACTGGACTGTTGGGAGGACTGATGAGACAGCACAGTTCAAGCACTTTGCGTGGGCCTGGCACAGGGGTGGGACTCCCCACTAGAGTTATGATAATTAGAAGCTGGCTGATGGACAGCTTCCTGGAAAGGCTCTGACCCACCTCCACCCAGCTCTGGTCTCACACTTTTCCTCCTCTGCCTGGGTTTCTCCTGGCCCACCAGCCTTCTACCACCGCAGACACGGTGGCTCAGTGGGCGCAATCAGACAATAAGGTGAGAACCGATGGAGGGAGGCGACGAGGGCCTTGAGAAAGCTGGGCTGTGGGTGGGGGAGGGGGAGGCTGGCAGCCCAGGGGGCAGGGAATGAGTCACTTAAGAAGTGAGAGAGTGAGAGAACCAATGATTTATGCATCAGAGCCCCAGCCCCAGGGCCTGGGCAGGAACCACAGTCTGTTTACAGAATGTCAGGACAGGGAAGTAAGGCTCAGGTGCAGGCCAGCATCCAAACACAATGCCTTCCCCCAGCTTGTCCTGCTCTAAGACAAAGGAGGAAGCAGAGCACAGAGGGTAAGTACATGGGTTTCACCATCAGAAAGACCTGGATTTCTACCCTGGTTATACTGCTCTGAGCCTCACTTTCCTTATCTGTTAAATGAGGATAACAGTAGTGTCTGCCTGGCAGGGCTATTGAAAGATCAAGTGAAAAATACATGTAAAGTGCTTAGCACGGTGCCCTCCATACAGAAAAAGAGCTGTCTGCCTCTCAATGCTCCTATTGTTATTCTAAAAGGAAGAGACCTGGATGGAGTCCTCAGGGAGCACATGATGTGTTGCAGGAGGTGAGACCTACCAGGACTCAGACACGAGGCCGACTTAGGGGGCAGGATGGAGAGAGCTGAGGGGTGTGAAGGGGGCAGGGCAGGGCAGGGCAGGACCCCAGGCACGTTTTCTGGAGGAAAAGGGCAGCATCCCGGTGGTGAAACTCCCAAGCACCTTTCACACTTCGGGATACCCTATGAAAAGCGCCCAGTCCACACCCACCTCCCACTTCTGCCAGCACCCACCCTGGTAGAAGCCAGAGAGAGCATCTCTGTTTTCTGCCCAGAGATGTTGAAGAGGAGGGACTCCAGATCTCACCATTCAGAGGTCAGATTCTCACACTCCACCCTCCCAATCCCCCCATCCCCGCAATGGAGTGGACTCTGCCCCCACCTCCTGGGCCTACTCACTCCTGGGCTGTCTCCCTGCAACCACCTGCTCAGAGCATAGAGTCTCACAGACCCTCCTCCAGAAGGCTCAGAGAGGGGCCTAAGAATCCCTTCCCAAGTTCTCAGGGGCCCAAAGCTGCCAGGCCATGCTGACGTGCCAGAAGCCATGCCAACCTGCCTGGCCCATGTCACCGGGGCTGGCCCAAGTGGTAGTCTCTGGGGCCTCATTAGCTTTACTGTACAGTGCCTCCCATTCCCCAAGACACATGCCTCCCTGCCTGCCTGCAGACAGGCCCTCTGTCCTCTGCTCTAGGAAAGACTCTGGAACCCCCAGAGGCCAGGCTAGGGTCCTTACCATCAGCCTCTGGCGGGCCTCTGTGAACTCTAGGCCCATCTCTGAGGCTACTCTGGGCTCGACGTGGTCCAGGGGGCTCTGGGCTTAGCCCACCTCCCCACCAGAGCCCTATCCAGGAACAGACTTGGGACAGCCGCAGTGTGTAAGCTCTTCGGGCAGGCAGTCAGAACCTTGACCCCACAAGGCCCCACTGCTCTCCAAGATGCCTTGGAATTCCCCTGCGTGGAGCCTTCCAGCTCTCTGCCAGAGAAGTCCCAGTTTACCAAATGTGCCACGTGCATTCTCGCCCCACGCTTTTGCTTAAGGCACTTCTCTCCCGGGAACGCTGTCTCCAGTCTTCATGGCCCATCCTTTGGGGGGTGCCCCTGATATGGGCTGCGTGTACAGGCTCACTCCTTCCCTCCTCCCCTCTCTGAATGCTGCATCTGTTCATGCTACCTTGGGCCACCCCATAACTTTCCCTGCAGAGGCCTCCTCTCCTGCAGCCCTGTACAGGGCTGGGCTCACAGTGAGTGCAAGAGCAGTTCTGCTCTGAGCCCCACGATGGTTCTGGTCTGGAGATATCCAGGATGACTCCTTAATTACCCAGAAAGGAGGATCAGAATCACCTACACATTCAAACCTCCTCTCCCAAGTTACCGGCCGGGTTCCTCAAAGAATATAGGACAAGCAGGAGCCAAGTGGCTCGAGGGCTGCAGGGAGCCTGCCAAGTAGGTGGATTAAGAGCACAAGCCTTAACCTGAATTCTGGGTTTGAATCCCAGTTCTACCACTGACTTGCTGTGTGACCTTGGGCAAATTCCTCATTTCTCTGAACCTTAATTTTCTGAAGTAGTCATACCCAGTAGATGTGAAGACCGAATGCAATACTGTACATCAAGCACACAGAACAATGCCCAGCCCTTATTAAGCACTCTTTAAGTGGTAGCTATTATGATTAATATTTCATAAGCATTACTAACAACATTAATAAGAGTAGCAACATTATCATTAGTGTGGGCCAAAGTGTTCCAGCCCCACTTCCTCTTAGGACCGAGGTCTGGGTCTCTCCAGCTACAGCCCTGGCCCAACCCTTTCCAATTTGTGCAGGCAGCAGAACCTACCCCTATCTCCTTTGTGCCCCATCAGATGTAACGCCCCAGAAAGGTGCTTCTGGCCATGCTCTGAAGCCGACAGAATGGGGCAGGGTTGGAGGGGATCTGTGAGGACAGTCCCTATGGGGCTGGGGGATGCTATGGGCTCAGATTAGGTCAAGAAAGACACAGAGATTCCCTCTTTTGGCCACTAAGCCTTCTCTGGAAGGGGACTGGGGACTAAGATATACTCACTAGGATGCCCAGTACCAGCCTGGGTTGGCCTGGACATAGTCCTTGACAGGGTCACTGCAGAGAAGAGAGAGTGGGAGAGACAGTCAAAATGTACCCTAGGTCTCCATTTCTGGTTCAGCATCTGCATCTGTCCCACACAGTTCACAGAAATTGAGAGGAAGCCAAAGGAATGCAGCCCCTGGAGGCTCGGGGAGTCCCAGCCCACAGTCGCCGGCTGGGACCTGCAGGTGCCTGGGCATGCAGCTAGTGGTTCGGATCAGAAGGACTGCCACACAGACACCCAGAAGACACCCCGGGTCCATCCCACACTGGACAGAGGGCCCCTCGCCTGATGCCCTCTCTAAGGCTCTTTCCCAGCAGGAGGAGGCCCACTGCCCCACAGGCATCTCTCCAGGCAGCATTCCAGCAGGAGTCTGATCATGGGTTCCCCGGCTCCAGGCCTGGCCATAGCCACCCCTGGAAGGTGCTGGTCCATGCTGCCAACTCACCAGAAAGTAAAGAGAGCCACGACAGCCAAGGTCACCAGCAGCTGAATCAGCAGGATGGTATAGACCTGGGGGTGGGAGGGGTTCTACTCAGCTTGGGGGGCCCTGTTAGGGACCTGTCAGCCCCGCAGTGACTCAGTCACCTCTCCAGGTCCCCATCCTGTGCACCCCACCCTCCTTTTGGGGGGGTCACTGGAGTGAACCCAGGGCAAGGCGAAAGGAAAGCAAAGATGCTGCAGAGCCAAGCGCACCCCCCAACATTGGGAGAAAAGAGGGGACAGTGTGTTTAGGTGTAGCACAGGGCACTGGAGGGACACCTAAGGAAGCAATTCCTAGTGGGTGCTGTCAGCTGGGATCACAAGAGAAGGGGGCAGGGATGGCTTCTGCAGGCAGAGGGTTGGGCCAGGGGCCTCTCCAGGGGCTCCCCCACTGAGCCTCCCAGTCCTAGAGGGCTAGAGAGGGGCATTACCTTTCTGACGAAGACTCGACGAACTTTCTGGTCATCCCAGCTGAAAGTGGTGAAGAGCTCATGGTCTCCGGTGGGGAAACCGTTGTCATAGCTGGAGCTACTGCCTGTGTGGCACGTGGAGGAGGAGGACATGAGGGTTCCCGCTACATAGAATTACTGTCCCCAACAGCCCCCAACTCAAAGCTGCCTTTTTGTCAACCTGGCTCTCTGGACCCTGAAGTCTTTCTCTCCTGCTCCATTATCAAACACCCAGCCCGGGCCCAGCCCGGCTCCACCCCAATCCCCAGATCTCTCTCCCTGGTCAATTCTCACTTTTCCTGCTCTGAGTCCTGGGAAGAAACTGTCATCCCCTACCTCTCCCTCCACCCCGGCTGGGGCTCCCCGGGGACCAAGCTCTGCCATACGAATGTGAATCTCCCATCTTCTTCCCCCCACCCTCCTCCTTGGACGTTCTGGCTCCCTTGTGGTCAAGGATCACAGAGGGCCAGCCACTCTCTCTGGGCCACCCAGCAGCAAAGATCCTGACCCTGGCTCATTCTTTTTGTTTTTGTTTTGTTTTGTTTTGTTTTTTTGTCTCACTCCTGTCACTCAGGCTAGAGTGCAGTGGCATGATCATGGCTCACTGCAGCCTCGACTTCCCCTGGCTCAGGTGATCCTTCCACCCCAACCTCCCGAGTAGCTGGGACTACAGGTGCACACCACCACGCCTGGCTAATTTTTTGTATTTTTAGTAGGGATGGGGTTTCACCATGTTGCCCAGGCTGGTCTCGAACTCCTGAGCTCAAGCAATCCACCTGCCTTGGCCTCCAAAAGTGCTGGGATTACAGGTATGAGCCACTGTGCCCAGCTCTGACTCTGGCTTGTGCTGAGTCTCTTGGGCTGGGAGCTGGGGACTGGTTGGCTGTGGTGGACTGCTGGTACTCCAGCTGGAAACCAGGGCTTCAGGGGGTGGGGGGCTGGAGGGGAAAAAAAGCCAGGACAAGGGCAAGAAGTGGGGGTGAGGATAACAGTTCCAGGCCTAGTCCCAGAACTGAGGCTTTTGGAAGAGCATGGACTCCACAGTCAAACAAACGCAGGGGTGGATCCCTCCCCTAGAACTTACTAGATGTGTGACCCTGATAAAGTTACTGGCCTTCCCTGAGCCTCTTCTGATACTGGTTAGTGATACCCACCTCCTGGGGACTATAAACATGAAAGCCTCCAGGTCTGTGAAATGACAGCCTATGCTCCTGGTGGGAACTACACTGCCTCACCCTCTTCCTTGTGCCCCTCATCATGGCCATTTCCATGTGTTCCGGTGTGTTCATTCCGTCCCTCCACTGTCCCCACTAGGTTTCCATGATCTCATTTGCCCCCAGCAGTAGCCTCTGTCTTGGTCTTTCAAAGCTGACCATGGTATTGCCCTGCTTTGAGCTCTTCAGTGGCTCCCCACTGCCCTTCACTGAAGTTTGAGTTTCTTAAGAAAGCCTCCACGGCCTCCCTGAGCAGCACCCTCCAGCCCCGCTATACATTCCTCCCCCCGACCATGTTCTCAACCTGAGTATATTTTTTCAACCATGTATTCTCTTGCCTGTGGGCCCCTGCACATTCTATTCTTTCAGCCTTAAACACTCATTTTCCTGCCTCTTCACCAGACTAACTCATGCCTATCCTTTGGGACTCAGTGTGGATACCGCTTCTTCCAAGAAGCCTTCCCTGACTGTCAGGTGGGTTAGGTAAGGTGCCCAGGCGTCTGTCACTGTGTTTGTGTCACTGTGTGGTAGTTGTCCAATCACTTGTCTATACAGTCAGCTCTCTGAGGACAGAGATCCCAGCAGGTCTTGCAAATCAATGCATCCTCCGAAACAAACCCAGACGTGAACTCTGTGCCCTGGCACACACTTAGTAAATGTCTGTCACAGCTGCCTTCCTGCCTCGACAGTTCCTTGGAAAACATTCCTTAAAACAGCAGTCCTAGCAACGAGGATATGGGAAATGAGGAAGGGGGAGAGAGGTAGACCCACTGCAAACCTGGGGCCTGGAGACCCTTGCCCTCTTGTCCTTCACTTCTCCCTCGTGTCCTGTCTACATCCTCTGCCAAAGCCCAGGTGGCCAGGCCACAGAGGGAAGGGAAAAAGAGAGGGAAAGTGGGCCAGCGGGTGTGTAGGGCAGGGAGGAGGGCGCCCACAAACACCAGACCTTCATTGACCCTCCAGTAGGTCACGGTGGGGTGAGTCTTCAGGGGTCTGCGCCCAGGGGATTTGTAGTGGGAGGTGTAGACCATGGTGGCTACCCCCTGTGAGCAGAGGCTCTGTCTGGGGCATTGTCTCTGAGATCTCTTCTAGAATCCTGCTGGAGGTGGGGTGATAAAGTGGGGGAGGGGGAGGGGCTGCTGAGGAAGACCGAAGGGGCTGAGAAGGATTTCTTCAGAGCTTTTGGGAAGCTATACATTCCTGGCCCCGAGGTAAAGCTCCCACAGGCTGCTTGACCCAACAGAGCAGCTCCTACCCACTGGGATTCTCGGTCTGCAGGAATCTGGCATCCACCTGGGTGAGCGTGCCTGGCTGTGGGGGCACTGAGGCTGGAAACCACACTCCCTCCCTCGTCATGCCCTCCTGCCCCAGCATGGGCTCGGGGAAGGGAACAGATATGAGAAGAGTGATTGGTGAGGTGGATCCCCAGACCCCTATCCCCCAACAGCCCTGGGGCCTCCATGGAGACGTGTCCCCACTGAGGTTTCAGATCAGCCAGTGAGTAAACACTGCACCCCCACTCACAGGGGCCAGGCCCAGTGAAGGCTGTGGCCAGCGGCAGCCTCATACGCCCCCTCCTTCTCTGTATCTCTTTTTTCTAGGAGTTCTATCTTAACTAGCCCTTAGCTTTTCTCCCTCATCTGTCCCCTCCATTTACTCTAGCACGGTGAGTTGAAAAAAAAAATGCCCTCTTCCTTATTGAGAGCACGCTGATGAGACATTGTATCTCTCTCCGTTTTCATGGAGTTGTCTCTGACCTACCCTCAGACTAGTTCTCCAAATCCTAAGCATCTAACAACAAGCTTCATACAACCACACAGTGTACCTCTTTCTGGACAACTTCCTCCTACTCAGGTTTTCCCTCTGGGTCCACCCCCACCCCATGATGCTCCAGGTTCCAGGAGCTGAAAGACTTACTGGGGTCCACATAGGCCCAGCTAGGGTGGAGAGGCACCGCTGTGGGGGCTGGGGGAAAGGCCCCTGCCTTCATCCCCTCCCCAGAGGTGGCTTCCTCATAGGAGGGTGGGGCTGAGGGCACTGCTGGAGCCTCCTTCTTCTCGCCATGCACCTGCTGCTGCCCCTCGGTCCCAGGGGCCTTGTTAGCCACGGAGAGCTATGGAGTAGAGGCAGAGAGAGAGACAGTCACCAGGGAAAGGGAGCCTTCCAACTCCTCCTCCTCACCAACTCCTCAATTCCTGGAACTTTCATGGGTCCTTCCTTACCTGCACTTGGAAGCCAGGAGTGCAGACAAGAATGTCTCTATTTTATAGACAAGAGAACTAAGCTCCAGAGGGGTCAGAGCTAGCTGGGGCACACGGTGGAGCTGGGATAGGAACAGAGGAAAGAGAAAATTCTTAGGAGTGTCCACCATTGGTTGTCACTGTCATTGTCCCTGGGGTAGGGGCAGGGCCTCTATGGTTCCAGAAAAGGGCCTGGCACATAGTAGACTGTTACAAATAAAAGGTTATGTCATTTAATCTTCCTGAGACTTGCTAGTTGCATTTTGACCCCTGCTTTAAAATGAGGAGAATGAGGATCAGAGAGGAAGAGCGATTCATCCAAGGTCACAGAGCTACATGTGGCCCACTGAGAGGCAGAGCCTAGGCATCATCCACTGGGATTGATCCTTCTGTTGGGCTGGAAGTGATGCAAGGAGAATGGAGATGGGAGAGAGAAGGGCAACAGAAAGGGAAGAGGAGAGGGAGAAAACAGAAAAGAGGAAGGGCCTTCAGGGTGGAGGAAGGGCAAGAGGATCCAGGCTAAGGGTCTGTTCTGGCCTCATCCTGTAGGAATCTCAGCCTCTCCCCTAAACCAGAACGGACTCACAGAGTGACCCAGTGGAAGGGGCCTCAGAAGACATCCAGTTGAGTCTCTTCCTTCACTGAACAGATGAGGAAACTGAGGCTCAAAGGGAAATGTCCCCATGGCAGGTTGGAAACGCAAGACCATTTATACTCAGATGTGTCCCCTGCCCCCCCACCCGTGGACATGTTTAGCTTTGGTGAGAGGATTTGAGCTGGGAAGGCCTGAATGAGGCAGCCAGAGAAGGAAAGATTGGGGTGGAGGGGGTGGTGTGAAATTGAAACAGCAACAAAAGGCCCGGCTCTCAGAAAATGGGATTTAGGTCTGGTTCCCAGAAGATTGTGTTAGACCTAAAGGGCCACTGAGGAAGACTGCGGACTTCCTTCTTTGCGGGGGGCGTCTGGCTGAGGCAGCCTGGAGACAGGCACACACCAGAAGACTTCTGGTTCCATCCAGGCCCAAGGACCACTGAACTGGAGCGGTCTTCTCCATCCCCCAGCAAGCTTGTGAGTGAGCTGGGGACAAGGGGCAGAGGAGGCAGAGGTCCCCCTCACTCCAGGAAGGGAACAGTGCCACTAACGGGCCTGGTGGAAGCAGGGTGAAAGTAGAAGGAGACTCAGCAGAAGGGGTGGGTTCTCCATGTTTACCAACCTGAACACTCCCCAGACCTCCCACTCCCTCCCACTCCCCAGCCCCCCTCATCACCTGGATCTGAAGGATCATGCCCACCTAAATCGAGTTCAGCCCCCACCCTGCCACTCTGCCCCCCAGAGCCTTCTGGACCCTAACGCCCAGCCCCCTGACACACATACGGCACTCCCAAGTGAGGTGTGACCAATGGCAGGAGGTGGTATCACCCAATGACATCATTTGAGGCCCAAAGAGCTTGCATACAGGGAGAGGAGGGTCTGAGGGTCCAGGGAAGGATGCCATTGGCTCTGAAGCTCCTCTCAAAGAGAAGAAGGCGGAGTGTAGGGGAGGTCCTTCCCCTGTTTTCTCTGCCCAATCCTTAGCAACCCAAACAGAGGGCCAGAGTACCCTCCCCCTTAGCCCCAGGCCCTAGTGGTTGTATAATTCCACAGGCTATTGATGTTACATAAGCCTACTAGGCCAGCCAAGTCTCTGCCCCAGCCCCTCCCCTACAATTCAGGCCTAAAACTGGAGAAGAAGAGATGCTTCATCCGGACCCATCCATGCCTGGCCAAAATCAAAACAACAATTAGAGCATCCCGATGCAGAGTTGTCATAGCAAGCCCCAAGCACAGGGACGGAGCCAAGACGCCCAGATGTGGAACAACAGCAGGGAGTGGGGTGGGGGTTGTTTCTGTGGAGGGTGGGAAAGATGAGCATTAAGTGGTTGGGTTTGGGATTGGAGGGTTGGGCCAGAGGGGTTTGCCCGATAGGCACTGACCCTCAGGGCTCACTCTGGCACACCCATACCCATGCACACACATACAGTCACACCAGACGCCCGGGCTGACTCCTCACGGGGGGCCTGGGTATCTGTCAGGAGCCTTGTGATGCCAAAGCAGGGGTGGGAGGGTGACAGGGGAGGAGAGGCGCGCCTGCGGGCAGGAAGAGGCCCCGGTCCATTCCTTGACACCGGCCTTTCGGGCCTCTGACTTCAGCAAGGACCACGGAGGACCTTCAAACTAGGGCCAGGGGAGGATGCTTTCGTGGTCCAGAGGGCTTGCTGAGGATGACAGGGAGCCGGGAGCCGGAGGATGGAGGATGGTGCAGGCGGGGGAGATGCCGGTACCTTTCCCTGGGTCATGGTGCCGTCTCTCGGGGAAGGGGTCCCTGAGGCCGGGGCGGCCGCTTGGGTAACCGCAGCCTGCCTGCGTCTCTTCCTTCCTCCGCGTGGGTTCTAGCAACATCCACTGCAGCCGGGCCAGGCGAGCCGGCGCGTACCATCGGCACGGGGGGAGGAGAGGGCCGGGCCTGGGAAGATGCTGCAGAGGACGCTGCGGATTCGCGAGCCCGGGTGGTGGGGGGAAGGCGGCCGCGCACCGCCCCCTCCCGCCGCTTCCCCCCCACCCCGCCCCCCACCGCCGCCCTCAGCCCTCCCCCGGAATGAGAGAGCGTCGCGCTGCGGAGCAACCCCAGTGGATGGGTCCGCGGGGGCTGAGCGGGCGGAGGACGCGGGAACTCCGTGACACCGACCAGCTGACGCTGCCCGCGTGAAACCAGAGCCGGGCATCAGGGCCTCATCTCTCCACCGTCTCTGCACCTCTCTGCAGCTTCAGCTGGGCCTCTGCCTTTTCCCCCTCCCTCTTTGGATGCGGCCCTGATTTCTGTCTCCATCTCCACCTCCCCCTCATCATCTATTTCATCATCCACGGTAGAGGGGAAGGTCTGGAAGTCTCGCCTGTGCTGCCCGCTTGTAACAGGGCCCCTGGGCCCTGCGCTCCTGTGGGCCTGGGGCAAGCCAATAGCCACCTCTCGTTGCTCCTTTTTCTCGCCTGTGAAATGCACACAGTAGGTCCCTCCCTGCCTTGGTTCACAGAGACATGGGGTGGGAGGACACCTCCTCTGTTTCTTTCAGCCCTGCTGGGACATTTCACGGGGTCTTTCTGGAGACACCGCTAGTTCTGTCTCAAAGCCTCTACAACCCTGCCAGAGCTCTCTTCCTGCCTCCATGCTTAGCTTCCATCACCCCGTCTCCGTCTTCCCCCCTGTTCCATTCCTCCCATGCCAGAGCTCGTTCTCCCTGCTTCCCCAGATGTGTCCTTGGCACCCAGCCATCATCAGGCCCCGTTTTCTGTAGCTGCCGCAGTGTCACTATGAGGTTTGCAATCTCAAGAGCTGGGATCAAGTCCCAATTTAGTCACCCACTGGCCGCGTGGCCCTGGCAAGGCCCTTAACCTCTCTGAGCTGCAGCTCCTACGAAAAAGAGGCTTAGAACAGAGCTCTGTCCATCCTAAATTGACTGTCAGACGCACAGGTTATGGCAGTAAAAGCACATAAAAGACCACGAAGTGCTGGAAGTATGTGAGGTATTATTAACTGAGGAGTCTCCTACCAGAATGTCTTGGGCTGCCCCAGAGCGAGCACCCACAAATCTGCCTAAAAGAAGGATCTGAACCTGCTAGGATGGGATGAGAAACTAAGACCTGGGGCAGGTGGGGGTGGCCACTTACCTTCTGCTTCCCTCTCACTGCCCAGGAACCCACCTAAAGTCCTTGAGAAAGCAGGGCCCAGGTGGGCAGACAAATTATCAAAGTCTTTTTTTTTTTTTTTAAAGAGACAGTCTTGCTCTGTTGCTCAGGCTGGAGTGCAGTGGCACAATCTCGGCTCACTGCAACTGCTGTCTTCCGGGTTCAAGTGATTCTCCTGCCTCAGCCTCCCGAGTAGCTGGGATTACAGGTGTGCACCACCACGCCCGGCTAATTTTGTATTTTTAGTAGAGACAGGGTTTCACCATGTTGGCCAGGCTGGTCTCCAACTCCTGACCTCAAGTGATCTTCCCGCCTCAGCCTCCCAAAGGGCTGGGATTACAGGCATGAGCCACCATGACTGGCCTAATTATCAAAGTCTTTATCCCACCCCTTTTTGCCCTTTGTCCCCCACTCCATAACCACCAATTTTGCACAAACACACTTAAGCCTGGGCCTCCGTGTCCAGAGGCTCTCTCGACCCTGCAAACCCGAGCTCTTCTTCCAGCAAGCTGTGCCCTGGTCCCCTAGCACTGCTCCTGGAGCTCTGACCAGCTGTTCCAGGTTCTGGCCTTCCCTCCCTCTCTGCATCTGCATCCTGGAAATGTTTTCCTTCTCCTGCTTGACAGCTTGAATGCCACCTCCTCCAGGAAACCTCCTTCCCCCCTAGTTGGGGTTAGATGCTCCTCTTCTGTATTTCCCTAGCACCCTGATGTAACGCCTGTCACGTGGCGCTGTGAAGTTTCTTTGACTGACTCCCTGTTACACTCTAAGCTCCTGTAGCAGTTTTGGTGTGAGCTGGACTGAATGCAGTGCCAGGCGTGTGGAATGCACTCCACCAATTGTAGCTATTAATATTTCCCAGACATGGCACTATGCAGAGCCTGACTTTCATCAGCCTCAGCACTTTCATGTTTGTGAATCCCTCCTGTTCCTTCTCTCGCATTCACTCTGCTCCAGCCACACAGGCCTCTTGGCCATTCCTTAGACTGGGCTGAGCATGCCCTTAGCTGAGGGCCTTTGCACTGGCTGTGTCTTGTTTGGAAATTCTACAGATCACTGCGTGGCTCCCTCCCTCACTAACGTCACTACTCTGCTCAGACATCATCTCAGGGGTGGTCTTCCTGATCTTATACAAAGTAGCAGTGCCACCCACATACCCCCACCCAGCACATTGGACAGTCCCTTTTTTCTGATTAAGCTTTATGTTTTCTATGTCAATTGTCACCTCTGACATGTTTTGTTTTGTTTTGTTCTCTCTCTCCCATTAGAATGTCAGCTACACAAGAGGAGGAGTTTGGGGGTGTTGTGTCATTGCCCTACACCTGTGGGTTAAAATAGTGCCTGACATGGATGTAGTGGGTTGATAAATATTTGGTTGAGTAAAGTACAGCATTATACAAAATCCTTATATTCCTCAGACGTGTTGACATTGTCAGTGCTATGATGTTTCTCAGATGCTGGACTCTATTACCTTGACATTGTTTATATGTCCTCCCCACTTTTTTTTGAGACAGGGTCTCGCTCTGTTGCCTAAGCTGGAGTGCAGTGGTATGATCATGGCTTTTTACAATCTGAATTTCTGGGCTTAAGCATCCTCCTGCCTCAGCCTCTCAAGTAACTAGGGTATATGTTCCCATGAGGTGGTGTCTTTGGATATTACTCAAAAAAATTTTTGTTTTGAGGTATAGTTTTGCTCTTGTTGCCCAGGCTGGAGAGCAGTGGCACGATCTCAGCTCACTGCAACCTCCGCCTCCCAGGTTCAAGCAATTCTTCTGCCTCAGCTTCCTGAGTAGCTGGGACTACAGGCACACGCCACCACGCCTGGCTACTTTTTGTATTTTTGGTAGAGACAGTTTCACCACGTTGGCCAGGCTGGTCTCGAACTCCTGACCTCAGGTGATCTGCCCGCCTCAGCCGCCCAAAGTGCTGGGATTACAGGCATGAGCCACTGTGCCCAGCCGACATTACTCAAATATCAAACACTGGTGTAACATTGCTCTGGGATCTGGTGATAATTAGGTGTGGTAGTCAAAAGCCAAGGCTACAGTGTCAAGCAGCTTTGCTCCAGATCCCCGCTCCTCTATTTAAAAGCTGTATGAGAGCTTGTGAGAGATGAGTTGTGAAAGTTGTGAGAATGAGGAGAGTTAGGATTTGTAAGGCACTTAGAACAGAGCCAGGCATCTAACACATGCTCTATGCATGTTTGATGACTATAAGCACACAATAAGCTCTTGGTGTTAGCTATTAGCGTTAGCCTTAAGGGTTCCACAAATATTGCTTAATGAAATAATTTCCACCACATAAGGCAGCTCAGTTCCACAGTTACTCATTTGTTCATTCATTTGTCATGTCTGTGGTCTCTGTCCCTGTTGACACAGTTGGTAGAAGCCATTCTTCAAGAAGGATGAGGTCCCTTCAGACTCACCCCCGGGCAGGAGGGGACGGAGCTGTGCTGGGGTGGCTGAGGGCTGGGGGAAGAGTGCCTCAGGGGAGTCAGAAACAGTAAGGAGCTCCCCAGGGGAGCTGGGGAGGTTGTTGGGGTAGCATCCTCAAATCTCCAGCCCCATGATAGGCTTTATTCTGTTTGTAAAAGGTGGGGAAGTAATGGGGAGATTCAAGCTGTATTTTATTTTATTATTTATTTAATTTTTGAGACAGAATCTCACTCTATCGCCCAGGCTGGAATGCAGTGGCACGATCATGGCTCACTTCAGCCTCAACCTCCCAGGCTCAAGCGATCTTCCCAACTCACCCTCCCAAGTAGCTGGGACTACAGGCCTGCACCACCATGCCTGGTTAATTTTATTTTTTATAGAGACAGGATCTCACTATGTTGCCCAGGCTGGTCTCAAACTCCTGGGCTCAACCGATCCTTTTACCTCGCCCTCCCAAAGGCTGGGATTACAGGAGTAAGTCACTGTGCCTGGCCTCAAGGTTTTATTGAACATGGAAATGACATGTTTAAAGTCATGCTTCAGAAAGACCAACCAGGCCAGACGCGGTGGCTCATGCTTGTAATCCCAGCACTTTGGGAAGCCAAGGTAGATGGATCACCTGAGGTCAGGAGCTCGAGACCAGCCTGATCAACATGGCGAAACCCCGTTTCTACTAAAAATAAACAAAATTAGCCAGATGTGGTGGCACATGCCTGTAATCCCAGCTACTTGGGAGGCTGAGGCCGGAGAATCGCTTGAACCTGGGAGGCAGAGGTTGCAGTGAGCCAAGATTGCACCATTGCACTCCAGTCTGGGCAACAAGAGCGAAACTCAGCCTCAAAAAAAAAAAAAAAAGATAAGAAAGACCAACCTCTGTAGTAATTTTTGTTATTATATTGTTTTCTCTTTTTTTCTTTTTTCTTCCCTTTTTTTTTTTTTTTTTTTGAGGTGGAGTCTCACTCTGTCACCCAGGCTGGAGTGCAGTGGTGTGATCTCCACTCACTGCAACCTCTGTCTCCTGGGTTCAAGCAATTCTCCTGCCTCAGCCTCCCAAGTAGCTGAGATTACAGGTACCCACCATCCCGCCCAGGTAATTTTTGTATTTTTAGTAAATACGGGGTTTCACCATGTTTGCCAGGCTGGTCTCAAACTCCTGACCTCAGGTGATCCACCCGCCTTGGCCTCCCAAAGTGCTAGGATTACAGGCGTAAGCCACCACGCCCGGCCTAATTTTTCTATTTTTAGTAGACACGAGGTTTCACCATGTTTGCCAGGCTGGTCATTATATTGTTTTATTAAATAAGAAAGGAAGAAGATTTCATCTGTGAACATGTGGGAGGGATGGAGAGAGGAAGAGATTGAAGGTGCAGCGGTAAGTGGAACTTTAGTGATGGCTCTTGTGGAGGGTCAGAGCCCGGCTCTGGAGCAGGCTGCCTGGGTCCCAATCCTGACCCCGCACAAGATGCTTGACTTCTCTGTGCCTCAGTTTCATCCTCTGTAAACTGAAGGTTGTGAGAATAGGAGAGTTAGGATTTGTAAGGCACTTAGAACAGAGCCAGCCATCTAACACATGCTCTATGCATGTTTGATCACTAGAAAATAAGACAAGTGATCCAGGGGCAGAAAAGATGGAGAAAAGGGACAGCATGGGACAGGACCGACAGGACTTGGGAAGACAGTAGAGGTGAGAGAAAGGCAGAAGGGGCATCAGAAAGGGCAAAGGTGTGAAGACTGAGTCCCTGGGAGAATGGTCCCATTATGAAAAGGGAAAGGAGCTGAGGTGCTCGGGGCGGGGGGGTCAGGTTGAGTTTGAGGGCCTATAGGACATCCAGATGGAGACGCCCTGTAGACAGTTGGCCAGAGGTTCCTGGTGCCCAGGAGAGAGGTCCGGGCAAGGCCTCCTCCCTGCGCAGCCCCAGGAGGCACCATGTTCAGGGGGAGGACCACATCCCTTCCTGCCCTGGTGCCCAGCCCTGGGGCCCATGGAGTTGAGTGCTGGGCTGGTGGTGAAGGTTTGGGACTCCTTAGCTCATTAGCACGTGGACCGTGGCTGAACCCTGGAGTGATTGAGCCCCCCACTGCAGAGTGGGGCCAAGGAGAGAAGAAACGGATGAGTGGATCCCAGGCAGCAGCTGGGGGTGGGAGAAGATGGAAGGAAGTTCTGTCCTCCCTGTAGAATTCCCCCTGCCATCTTCATCACGAGGCTGCTGTGACCGTGGAGAGGCAAAGACCAGCCAGAATATTTTCAGGGCTGCTCTGGGGGGAGCAAAGGTCTGGCCGCAGGCATTGCCTCTCTCCTCCTTCCAGGCCCTCCCACTCCACAGTCTGCTTTTGTCGCCAGCTGTGTGGGGCAAGTGTGGGTTGGCGGCGGGGAGGGGCAAAAGTGTGGACGGAGGCGACTTCTCATTTTACAGACGTGGAAGCACAAGGCCAAAGAGGTTGAGTGACTAACACAAGGTTACATGACACTTTGGGGCCATGGCCAGTGAGAAGAATGCATTTGACCCCATGTAGGCACCATCAGCTCAAGAGAGTTTCAGCGACAACACCAAGGTTGGGAGTCGGGGAGGAGTTGGGAGGGTCTCAGACCTCCTAGGTGGGTAGAATCAGAGCTATCCGGGTGCCTTTCCCCAGATTCTCACCAATAACCCCCCGACACACAGACCCGCACACCCAGCCTGCACCACTCTCTGCCTCCCCACCATGTAGGAAAAGAGAGAACCTGTGCTTTTGAGGCCAGTGATGGGGGCGCAGAGGCAGGGGCTAGACAGGGCCCAGCTCACCCACAGTAAGAAGGTTCTCAGGGTGGGCCACAAGAGGCAAATGGGCCAGGCCAGCTCAGGCATCAGGCTGCTTGCTCCCTCCTGGGTGTAGCTGGGCCTCAGGTGCGGCAGCCCTCCACACACTTCAAAGCCTGCCATCACCCTGTAGGTCCCCGGCCCCTACCCTTCTCACTGTTCTTCACAGGGGTTCTTCCTGCCTCTCTCATCCCCAGCAGCCCCACAGCAAAGAACCTGACACTCCTGTGCTGACCAGCCAGAGGCTGGTTGCAAAACCCCTCTCTGCTGCAGTCCCATTCCTGCCTCCCCACGCCCCTCACACTGTGCGTCTCCAGATATGGTCTCCAAAATGCAGGGCATGAAGCCGAAGCCTCTGGCAGGCACCGACATCCCAAGTCGCCATGTTTCCTAGCTACAGGAATTGCTGGGTCGGGGTGAAACCACATTTCTGTCCCTCCTCGTCTCTGTCTCGCCTCCCCTGCTCCCCACACCTGGGCTTTGCTGGGAGTTGGGGCTGAGGCTGGAGCAGTCCTCACTGAGCACAGAAGAGCCAGGCCCCAGGCTTGTCATCCCAGCCTCACATTCCAAAACTCTCAGCCGCATCAGCTCACTCCTTAGTAGGCCTGGTACAGGCCCTCTGCACATTAGAATAACACAAAAAAAATCAAGTTTTCAGGAAACTAGAGTTCTAGGCCAGGCTTAGCCCCTCCCTTGCAGCAGGCCCTTGAAAAGTCATTTCTTTCCCCAGGGCCTCACGGGTTCTGTTGCCATCGCATGTGCCGCTGTGTGCATACATTTCCATTTCTCTACCAAATGGAAAGTGCCTTAAAGATATGGGTTGTGCATCTCAAGCCTTCCTGCTCCATCCCTTGACCTGGTAGAGTTCAGTATTGAAGAATACAGGATTTGGGGTCAGATCAATCTGGGTGCCAATTCCGACTCTCCCAGTTACTAGATGATTGACCTTAGGTAAATCTGAGCCTCAGTTTCCTCATCTATACAATGGATATCCATTAACTGATTTACTTATTCAAACAATATTTATGAGGGCCAACTCCATGTCAAGCACTGATGTGTGTACAACAGTGACCACAACATACACAAATCCCGGCCCTGTGGGGTTACTTCTTAGTGGAGACTATTGGTGCCTGACCCAGAGAGTGATTGTGAAACCTCAGTGAGATGACATTTGGACAGGGCTCAGCACAGTGCCTAGCATACGACAGGCCTGACAAGTTAGAGCCATTATTGTGAACATCCATTCTGAACCACAGAACCATTTGCTGAGAATTTACTGTGTGCCGGCACCATGCTAGGTGCTAGGGAGACAAAGACGTGGAACTCTCATCCACACCCTCGAGGAACTTATAGTCGAATGCACCTACCGAATGTCAAATGGCACCATCCTTATCATTGTTCAGAAGCTTATAACCAGCACCAACTTGTATTACATGCAACAAAGAACCATAACATTCTAGAATGTCAGGTACAACAGAGACAGCTGTTTGTCCCCCAATATCCTTCAGACAAAGCCATATATGATTAAAGGTTATCAGTACTGTGCTTTTGGAGGATTCAGAAGAAGGAGAAGTTATATCTGATTGGGAGATTGAAAAGGATTGGCCTGAAGGACAGGTGGTTTTTGAACTGCATCTTAAAGAAAAGGGTAGGCTTCAACAGACAAGAGACAGTGGTGTTGGGGGAGGAGAATGACGCCCTGCAGGGGACCAGAATGGCGTGCAAATGAAGGTATGGAGGAAGGAAAACATGAGGCGCCAACTTTGAGCTGAATCCTAGGAGGAAGGTGGCCTAGCCCAGAGGTTGGAGGCTGATCCAGGCAAAGCAGCTGTATTCACAGGGACAGGAGGCAACTGTCTAAGAGGTGGGGTTTGAGGGGCCCCCTTCCCAGCCATCTACCCTTGGCTGAGACTATAACAGGCTCAATATTCCACCACTAAAAATTCATTTCCTTGAGTAAGCCTCTAGTAGGAGACAGACCATCCCCAGAGGAATAACATGAAAGGACAAGTCTGGGCCAAGGAGGGAGTGATGAGGAAAAGACGCCTGGGAACAGCGGAGAGCCACACAGGGCCAGGGGCCAGAGCCCTCGACATGCCAGGCCTCTTGTATGACCCCAACTGTCCAGGCCATCCATACTGACAGAGCATTGCTCGGCTGTGGGAGGCAGGACTGGGTCACTGGAAAGGGGTGGCAGGTGTCAGTGCTGTGTCCGTGACCGCCCCTTGCCTGGCCAGGGCTCCTCAGCCCTTCCTGCTCTGCCTGCGGGAGGTGGGCAGGGCCACGTCCACACAGCAATGCCATTTTTCAGTGCAGTTTGGCCCGGCAGCAGTGTGTGTCACTCCTTGTGTGCTTGGGTGGTGACCAGAACTCATTTATTCAACAAAGTGTTTCCAGCCCAGCCTGAGAGTCATGCAGTGAGCTAGGAGAGCAGAAGCAAGCAAGAGACCCCCCTCCCCACCCTCCAGGAGCTCACAGTCTAGAGGGGGAAGCAGGTCTTAAGTAAATAGCCACATGCTGGGGTGCAGAATCACACATGGCGAGTGCCTCAAAGCAAAAGCCCAAGCTGCCTTGTGGAAGAATAACAGGGCAGTAATGCAGATGGGTGGAGGAGCATGGCCGGGGGAGGCCTCCAGGAGCCCTGAATGATGAGGTGGGGTTGGCAAGGGGATGAGTGTTCTAAACAGAGGGAACCCCTGTGCAAAGGCTGTAAGATGGGGAAGTACCTGGGGCATCAGGCAGATCATGCCAGCCTTGTGGACAGTGGAGGGCTTTGGGAAGTTACAGAGGAAGGGAGGTTGAAGGGATGGGCACCCACTCAGATTGGCCATTTAATTAGTTAATTAATTAATTAATTTATTTATTTATTCATTCATTTATTTTGAGACAGTCTCATTCTGTCGCCCATGCTGGAGCTGAAGTGCAGTGGTACAATCTCAGCGCGGTTCAACCTCCACCTCCGGGGTTCAAGTGATTCTTGTGCCTCAGCCTCCCGAGTACCTAGGATTGCAGGCATGCACCACCATGCCCAGCTAATTTTTGTATTTTTAGTAGAGACACGGTTTCACCATATTGCCCAGGCTGGTCTCGAACTCCTGACCTTAAATGATCCACCTGCCTCAGCCTTCCAAAGTGCTGAGATTACAGGTGTGAGCCACCGTGTCCAGCCCAGATTGACCATTTTAGAAGCCTCCCTGGCTGCAGGACAGAGAAGAGACATGAGGAAGCTACCTCTGCCATTATGGGAGAAGTGATGGTGGCCTGGGCTTGTGCTGGGCAGTGAAGGTGGAGAAAATTCACAGATTCAGGGGCTGTTTAAGGGGGGATCTGGTGAAGGGCTGCCTGGTGGTAGAAGGTGAGAGAGAGAGAGAGGTTTCCAGCTTGAGTGGACATGAGGAAGACAGAGGAGGGTCTGGCCCATTCCTGGAGTGTTGCCATTGCTAGTGAGTGGCCTTGGCTCCTTCCCAAGCCCCTTCACTCTTGTTTGACTGGGCCGATAATGATAAGAATTGCTGCCATTTATGCAGCACTTAACATGTGCTAGGTCCCATGCTAAGGATGCTACATGGATTGTTTTGTTTAATCCTCCCAACAGTGGCAGGTCCTCTTTCTCATCTCCATTTTATAGACAGGAAACTGGGACTTAGAGAGGTTAAGTAACTTGCCCAAGGTTGCCTAGAACTGGCAGGTGATGGGGCCAGCTGCCCAGCCCTGCAGTCAGCCCCCAGAGCCCAGTTCTCAGCCTCTATGCTGTCCTGCTTCAGGCACTTGGGGTCTCAGCCTGCCAGTGAGGTTAGATGAGGTTAATGGTAGCTCCTTCACTGAGCCAGGAGGCTCCCTGCACGGTGTGAGGTGTGACATGTCCAGGTACTTAACAAGCACCACATCCCTTCCCTTTCTCCCCAGCCAAAGCTGTTTCACAAGCCAGCAGCCTCGTAAATATTTCAGCAGTGTCTGTGTAGTCGAGGCTGTGAAGCCTGTCCTCTGGAGCACTTGTGACAGCGAGATCTGGGAGATGTCTCAGGGCCTGTTGCAAGTGTTTGATCAGCTGCGTTTTCAAAAAGACCTTTCCCTGAGCAGCTGACAGTCTCTGGGGTGAGAGAGATTTGCAGACTTTTTCTGGAGAGAGGCCAGAGCATGAGCCGGCCCAGGGGCCCAGTTGGAGCCTTTTGGCTGTAGCTGGCCTCAGTCATTCAGTCCACAACGCAGAGAGAAGCCCTACTGGGTGGCTGACGCTGTGCCAGGCCCCACCCTCAAGATGCTGGAGAAGAGATAGGACAGGCCCAGGTTAAACTCAGTACCAGGCAGGCTGTGGAGTAAGGAAGGACCACAGCAGAGTAAAGCAATGCAGACCGAGGTCCCAGAAACCCTCAGGGGAGTTGGCATTTTAACTGGTCTTTGAAGACTGGGTAAGGCTTTTAAAAATGTATATTAAACAAATTAATTTTTCCAATTATATATGTAGTTAAGACATGTTCATATATATATATTTTTTTGAAACAGTCTTGCTCTGTCGCCCAGGCTGGAGTGCAGTGGCGCAATCTCGGCTCACTGCAAGCTCCGCCTCCCGGATTCATGCCATTCTCCTGCCTCAGCCTCCCGAGTAGCTGGGACTACAGGCGCCCGCCACCACGCCCAGCTAATTTTTTGTATTTTTAGTAGAGACGGGGTTTCACCGTGTTAGCCAGGATGATCTCGATCTCCTGACCTTGTGATATACCCACCTCAGACTCCCAAAGTGTTGGGATTACAGGCGTGAGCCACCGCGCCCAGCCGACATGTTCATAATTTTTAAAAATTTAAAGAAGCCTGGGCGCGGTGGCTCACGCTTGTAATCCCAACACTTTGGGAGGCCAAGGTGGGCAGATCACGAGGTCAGGAGTTCGAGACCAGCCTGGTTAACATAGAGAAACTCCATCTCTACTAAAAATACAAAAAATTAGCCAGGCGTGGTGGCACACGATTGTAATCCCAGCTACTTGGGAGGCTGAGGCAGGAGAATCATTTGAACCTAGGAGACAGAGGTTGTGGTGAGCCGAGATCACGCCACTGCACTCCAACCTGGGCAACAGAGCAAGACTCCGCCTCAAAAAAAAAAAAAATTTTTTAAAGAAAATATACAAAAGTAAAAAGAAGAGGGGCTGGGCACAGTGGCTTAAGCCTGTAATCCCAGCACTTTGGGAGGCCAGGACAGGAGGATCACTGGAGCCCAGGAGTTTGAGACCAGCCTAGATAACACAGATAGACCCCTGTCTCTACAAAAAATGAAATAAAAAATTAGCTGGGTTTAATGGCACATGCCTGTAGTCCTAGTTACTCAGGAGGCTGAGGTGGGAGGATTGCTTGAGCCCAGGAGGTCAAGGCAGCAGTGAGCTATGATTGTGCCACTGCACTCCAACCTGAGTGACAGAGGGAGATCCTTTCTCCAAAAAAAAAAAAAAAAAAAAAAAAAAGAAATGAAAAGAAGGAAGGAAGGAAAAGAAAAAGTAAAAAGAAAATAGTTACCTAGTTCCAAAACCCAGAGAAAACCATGGCTAAAACATAGGTGTGTTTTCTTCTGGTCTTTTGTCTGTGTTACACTTCTTTCTTTGTTCACTGAATTTTGTAGCTTAAGCATTTTGAAGGATAACATTTTGGCAGATGCAATTGAAGGAAGGGGTGGAAAGGCATTCAGAATGGAGAAGACAGCAGAGCAAGGGTGTGGCATCTACAAGCTCTTTATGTACCCAAATCAGAAGTGATGGAGCTCACTTCCGGACGAAGCTCATGTGGGACCCTTGAGCTTCCCAGACTTCCCACTTCTTAGCTCTCTGATTGGTTAATGGGCCACACCCTTGGCCCAGCCTCAGCCCATTTTCCTGCCTGGCACCCCAGGCTGGAGTTCTGGGCAGGGACACAAGGTTGCAGCCTCCCTTCTTCCTGGCAAATTCTCCTAGTGAGGTGGAGCCTGTTGCTTGAATAATGGAGTTGTGTTTCCAGCTCCAAAACTAGGTAAAGAGGACCAGATCCCAGAATTGATCATCTAGATCTGTTCTGTCCAATGTGGTAGCCACTAGCCACGTGTGGTTAGTCAGCACTTAATATTCAGCTAGTCCAAGTTGAGATGTGCTATCAATGTGAAATGCACGCTGGATTTCAAAGACAGTGTGAAAAGCAGATACAAACTATCTTATTTATAATTTTATATTGATTACATGTTGAAGTGATCACATTTTAGGTATATTGGGTTAAATAAAATGTTATTAAAATTAACTTTACCTGTTCTTTATATATTTTTATGTGACTATTAAAAATTATTTATTTATTTATGGAGATGGCCTTGCTCTGTCACCCGGGCTGGAGTGCACTGGCATGGTCACAGCTCACTGCAGCCTTGACCTCTCTGGCTCCAGTGATCCTCCTACCCCGGTCTCCCGAGTAGCTGGGACTATAGGCACATGCCACCATGTCCAGCTAATTTTTTTTTTTTTTTTTTGTATTTTTTGTAGAGGCAGGATCTCTCGATGTTGCCCAGGCTGGTCTCGAACTCCTGGGCTCACGTGACCTGCCCACCTCAGCCTCCCAAATTGCTGGGATTACAGGCCTGAGCCACCACGCCCAGCCCAAAACAATTTAAATTATGTGTGTAACTCACATTTATGTCTCACGTTATTTTTCTTTCTGTTGAACTGTGCTGATCTAGATTGAACCATTCCCCACTCTCTGGAGGGCAAACCCACAGGGCGATGTTATGGGGAGAGTCGGATGGGGAGGGATTGTGACCTGTGGGAGAAGGATCAATCCAGACCAGGCTGGAGACAGGAGGAATGTGAGGGGGCTGCACAACTAAGCCTGACCAGGCTCCTGGGAAGAGGGGTGCATGGAGCAGATATTTTCTCCTTCACTCTCATATTTCCCTGTTAATAGACTGTGAGCAACCTGGGAGAAATAAGACCGTGCTTTATTCATCGCCACGCCCTCGGGGCCAAACGCAGCGCCTGCCATAGAGCGAGTGCTTGCAAATATGCACTGAATTAATGAGTGAGTGAAGGACAGAATGGGGAGAGAATCCAGACAGCAAAGAACTGTGTTGAGATAGTGCCAGGCCTGCCTGGATGGTTCCAGGGTGCAGGGTGTTTGGAGATTTTAATTCTTAAATCCTTTAGGCTATAACCTCCCAGAGAGCGGGGTGGCCACACTCTGTACCCACATATGCACTTCCCAGTAGCTGGAGACAGCTGGGAACAGGCAGTGAGGACACCTGGGGTCATCACATCCAGCCTCCTGCCCCTCTGAGCCCCTTCAAAGGAGTAGATTCTTCCCCCTCCTGCAGGCAGCCTTGGAGCTCCAGCCTGCTCCTTCCCCAAATACACACACACACACACACACACACAAATACATCACACACACACACACACCCCTGGGAGAAAGTTCAGTGGGTCTCTCCACACTCAGGCCAGGATGGTAAAGGTTGCCCAGGCAGCCCAGGGAAGGAGGTAAACATGCAGCTGCCTACACCTGGCCCGGTTCTGCCCGCACTTCAAGCTGGGGCCCTACCCTTGCCTAAGTCATGGGTCAGCGACTCTCAGGAGCACCTTCCTCACACACATTGACTCAAGGTGAGGTACCACAGGCAAGTTTCCACAGTCCTCACCCTTAGCAAGCCTCTTCTGGCCCAGCAGTGGGCAAGGTAGGGATGTGGCAGGATGGGGAGGACCTGTGAATGCAGAAAAGACACCACAGTGGCTCACATGGATGCACGGTTAGCTCTGTACTCTGAGAGGCAGCCTATTGTACAACATAAGCAGCAGGGCTCTGGAGTTCCTCCACCTGCCCACCTGCTGTGTGTAACCCCTGGGCAAGTTAATCAACTTCCTTTTTTTTTTTTTTTGAGATGGGGTCTTGCTTTGCTGCCCAGGCAGGAGTGCAGTGGCATGATCCTGGCTCACTGCAGCCTTGACCTACTGGCCCCAAACAATCCTCCTACCTCAGCTTTCCAAGTAGCTGGGACCACAGTATGCACCGCCACACCTGGCTAGTTATTTTTATTTTAATTTTTTTGTAAAGATCAGATCTCCCTACATGGGTCAGGCTGGTCTTAAACTCATGGGCTCAAGGGATCTTCCCACCTGGGCCTCCCAAAGTGCTAGGACTACAGGTATGAGCCACCACACCCAGCCCACCACTAACTTCTTTAGACCTTGGTTTCCTCCAAAATGGGCACAATACAAGTCCCCTGCCCATAGCGTGGTTCAGAGATGGACTGAAAACAAATCAAGTTCTTGGAGCAGTGCCTGGCACCTAGTGAGCGTTGGGCATTGGTGATCACCATGACACAGTTTAGTTCCCTTTGCAGTTGGGGAAATGAGGTTCCAAGAGGATCAATTCCTAGAAGCAGTTATAAAGACAAAACGGTTTTACATCATTCAGATTTTTCTTTAACTTTTTATTATGGAAGTTTTCCAACATATACAAAAGTGGAGAGAGTAATATAATAACCCCAGGCGCTCATCACCCCACTTCAATGATTACCAACTCACGGCCAATTGAGCTTCATCTCTAGCCCAGCCATACCCCCTGGGTTCTTTTGAAGCAAATCTCAAACATCGTACCGTCTCATCTGTAACTATTTCAGATGCGTCTCTAAGAGAAGAGGACTTTAACAAATAGCTACACTACTATTATTATGCCTAAAAAACTAACAATAATTTAATATTAAATACTTAGTCACTGTTCCAGTTCTCCAGTTCTCTCATTTATACAATTGTTCAAATTAGGATTCAAATAAAGTCCATATACTGTATGCAAATGATTAATGCTTCTTAAGCGTCTCTCTCTTTTTTTTTCTTTTCATGCCTGGCTAAATTTTTTAATTTTTTGTAGAGACGTGGTCTTGCTGTGTTGCCCAGGCTGGTCTCAAACTGCTGGCCTCAAGCAATCCTCCCACCTCGGCCTCCCAAAGCACTGGGATTACAGGCATGAGCCACTGTGCCTTAAGTCTCTTTTATTTATTTATTTATTTTTGAGATAAGATCTCACTCTGTCACCCAGGCTGGAGTGCAGTGGCGTGATCTTGGCTCACTGCAACCTCTGCCTCCCAGGTTCAAGCAATTATTGTGCCTCAGCCTCCCAAGTAGCTGGGATCATGGATGCGCACCACCACGTCCATCTAATTTTTGTGTTTTTAGTAGAGACGGGGTTTCACCATGTTTGCCAGGTTGGTCTCAAACTCCTGACATCACGTGATCTGCCTGCCTCAGGCTCCCAAAGTGCTGGGATCACAGGCATGAGCCACCGCGCCCTGCCTTGTCTCTTTTAAATTATAGGCCCCCTTTTTCTCTTTTTCCAAGCTTACAATGTATTTGTTGAGGAAACCAGATCATTTTTGCTGTAGAATTTCCCACAGTCTGGAGTTTGATTGCATCCCTAAATCTAGAGGCTTGAAAATCCTATAGTTTTCAAAATAATTAGCGAGTTCCCTAGCATCTCTGAAAGTGATCATTAATTTTTATCATGAACTCATGGATTTACATATATTTGAGATGTTTCAACACATTGCCATTATAGTTAGGGTATTTTGTTTTTCTTTTTTTTCGAGATGGAGTCTTGCTCTGTCATCCAGGCTGGAGTGCAATAGCGCAATCTTGGCTCACTGCAACCTCCGCCTCCTGGGTTCAAGCAATTCTCCTGCCTCAGCCTCCCGAGTAGCTGAGATTACAGGCGCCCGCCACCACACCCGGCTAACTTTTTGTATTTTTAGTAGAGACGGGGTTTCACCATGTTGCCTAGGCTGGTCTCGAACTCCTGACCTCATGATCTGCCCACCTCGGCCTCCCAAAGTGCTGGGATTACAGCTGTGAGCCATTGTGCCCAGCCAGTTAGGGTATTTTTTAAAAATTGTTTTTCCAGCTTAAATTTAGGGAGTAAGGGTGATTACAAGGGACAACATAGAAAAATTGACAGAACTCTGGCTTTGGAGGCAAACAACCCATGGATGGAATCCTGGCTCCACCACTTACAAGCTGGATGGCTTTGGTCAAGTTACTTCACTTCTCTTTCCTTCTATTTCCCCACCCCCCAAATAAGGAAATGATTAATAATAACTAACATTTCCTGAGTGCTTACTGTCTTCCAGGCATTGTGCTCAGCATCTTAAAGACATGATGGCAATTTAATCCTCCTATCAGTTCAGTGAAGCAGGAGTCGTTATTATTGTCCCCACTTTAGAGATGAGGAAGAAACTGAAGCACAGGCGGTTCAGCAATTTGTCCAAGGTTACACACCTAGAAAGTGGCGCGGCAGGGACCTGAACCAGGGTAGTCTGACTCCACAGCCCACTGTCCTCTAGCGGTTGTTGTGGAGAAGAGAGAGGGTGATGGTGATGCCCTCCTGCAGGCCCTGACAGACGGGAAGACCAGGCCAGAAGGCGAGCAGGGCTGTCCCTGGCACTTCCCCTCAGGGATGGAACACAGTCAAGCCTGGCATGTGGGGGGGTGCAACCCCTATTGCAGCTGCAGTCTCTCCCCTTCCCCAGACTCCCCCCTCACCTGCTGTGACCCAGACCCTTGCATAAGAACACGGCTGTTCTTGGTGAGTTCTGTTTCCATTGCCATTATGATTCTCCTCCTAATTGTTTCATTAATCAGAAAGGGCTGATTGATGCTGGGAGGCCAAGGTGGGAGGATTGCTTAAGGCCAGGAGTTCAGCCTGGGCAACGTAGTAAGACCCCTCACCCCCACCCCCGCCTCTACAAAAAATTAAATAAATACAATTAGCTCGGCGTGGTGGCACATGCCTGTGGTTCCAGCTACTCAGGAGGCTGAGGAGGGAGGATTGCTTGAACCCAGGAGGTCAGGGCTGCAGTGAGCTGTGTTCTTACCACTGCACTCCAGCTTGTGTGACAGAGCAAAATCCTGTTGTAGTTGCGGGGACAGGGGGCAGTAGGCAGGGTGCAGGGAAAGGGAGAGAGAAGGAAGGAAGGAAGAAAGGAAGGAAGGAAGGGAGAAAGAGAGAGACAAAGAGAAAAAGAAAGAAGAAAGGAAAAGAAAGAAAGAAGAAAGGAAAGAAAGAAAGAGAAAGAAAGAAAGAGGGAGAGAGAAAAGAAGGAAGGAAAGAGGGAGAGAGAGAAACAAAGAAAAAAAGAAAGAAGAAAAAGAAAGAAAAGAAAAGAAAGAAAGAGAAAGAAAAGGAAGGAAGGAGGGAGGCAAGAAGGAAAAAAGGAAGGGAGGGAGGGAGGGAAAGAGAGAGAGAAAGGGCTGACTGCAGGAAAGCTCCCCATCCCCATGCTTCTCCAGAATCAGCTGGCCTGGGTGGTCCTTGGGTCACCTTAGAGGGCAGAGATCCTGAGTGCAGTTGGGCAGAGTGAGGTATTGATAGGAACACTAAGGATAGTACTAACAGTCATCATTTACACCTCGTGTGTGCCAGGAAGGGGCCAGGTCCCGCATGATCTCAGTTCATCCTTACAACACCCTGAAGGATGGTCTTGTTATCTTCTCCATTTTGCAGATGAGGAAACTGAGGCTGAGAGGGTAGAGAACTTTGCCTGAGGTCACTCAGCAGGTAGGTGGTGGAGTCAGGGGTGTAACCCAGGCTGCGGGCCTCCACATCAGACACAGATAGAACAGGAAGAAGGTGTTGCAGAGGCTGACAATGCTGCGATTCTCTGGGTAGCAAAGGGAGGCGACATTCCCAGCAGAAGGAACGGTTTGTGTAAAGGTGTGGAGGTGTGATACGGTGTGCCCTGTTCAGGGTGGTGACTAACTGTGGCCGGAGTGAAGGGTGTGTAGAGAGGAGTGGCAGCAGATGAGGCAAAGGGCTGGGGACTGGGGCCAAGGTGGAAGAACTTCAGGTTCCAGGCCAAGGAAATGAACTTTGTCCTTGGGTAGAGGGTGCCACAGGAGGCATTGAACAAGAGTGCAACCTTGGGTTTGTATGGTGAGCCTCCAGCAATACCTTAGCAGGTGGGATCCTCATGTCCACCCCGGGTGCCAGCCACATTTTACAGGCTGGGAAACAGAATGGTTATGAGACCGGCTCAGACCACACAGCAATAGACAACTGGCCCCAAGCCAGTTCTCTCGCTGTCACAGGACGTTGCTTCGAACTCAGGTCATAGTGAGAGAGGCAGGGGCATCCTTCCGTTCCTCACTTCTCCAGCCCTGTGCCTGCTCGGCTCACTGGAGAACGTGAGATGAAGGTCAACTGGACCGAGGCCCAGGCATATCTGCTCACCAAGAAAAAGACAGAAAACAATAAAAGCAAATCATGGAGCTCCAGCTATGTGCTAGGCACTGGGCTGGGAGGAAACTAAACAGAGAACAACAGCGCCAGGCACTCTCTGTGATAATGAGTGTTCTGGACTGAGGGACCCCCAGACTGGCCTAGGAGGTGCCGTCCAATCCGCCTGAAGAGCTGGAATGGGCTCCAAGTGGAGAGAACTGTGGGATTGCTGGCTCAGCCCCCAACTACGCAGCAAACTTGGACAGAGCGGGCCCTCTGGGAGCCTTGGCAAGCCAGTTGCTAAGAGGGGAGACTGCACCAGAGAAGGGATTTTTAATATCTGAAACCCTGGGGAGCTCCTCAAGCTGACTCTGGAGGTCTGAGGTAGGGACTCTCGTTGGGGTGTTTTGACAAGTTCCACCAGAAACTTGGAAAGCACACCTGGTTAGAAATAACTAGATGATCAAGGTCCTTCCAGATTCAGTTCGACAAATTCAACACAACACATGTTTACTGAGCACACACCATGCCAGGTGCCATTCTGCAATGTCAGGATACATCAGTGAGCAAAATAACAAAAAGTTTTAGAAGTTAGAGATGCTGTGGACAGGGGAAAGCGGTGCTAGGCAAGGTGGTGAGGAGGGCAGGGATAGGGCAGTTCCAGGACTTAGCAGGATGGGCAGGGCTGGCCTTGTTGAGAAGGGGACTGGAAAGAACAAGGGAGCCAACTGAGTGACATCTGGGGAAAGAGCATTCCAAGCAGTCAATGGCAAGAGCAAAGGCCCTGACAGGGAGCATGCAGGCACGGTGGCCAGCATGGCTGCAGCGGAGTGGCCAAGGGCTGGGGTGGGGTGAGGGGCAGGAGCCAGCTGTGGAATGCTGCTCCTATGTGCTAGTGTTCTAAGACTCATTCAGCACTGCCCTGAGTATCTTGACTCTGAACCTGTCCCTGCCCTGACCCCTTCCCCAATCAACTTTAATTTTAGGGACCCACCCATCACAGTAAATGCCAGCACTGCTGATGCCAAAACAATGTTATTTGTGTAGGTATGTGTTTTGTATTTTACCGCCTTAATCCTGTCTTCAACCTCTCCTTTTCTGTCCCACCCAAGTATCTGCCCTTCCCTTCTTGACTCCTTCCAGAGGCCCTCGGAGTTTGTGACCTGAAGGAAGAAGAGCAGGGCCATGGGAAGTATGTAACCAGCGTCATGCCCCTGGTCCCAAGGAAGCAGTGGCTTAGTAAAGAGGGCACCCCCGTCAATAACTCCCTGTAATTACTGGGCATCCACTCTGAGCTCCTCAGTGGAATCCTAAGGTTAGTAAGACTGTCTCTAGCCACTGGGGCTCCCAGCCTGGAGTGAGGTGAGAGGAGAGGAGCCGGCTGGGGAGGGAGACGAACACATACACAGAAGTTTCAGACACACCTGCAATGTATTGTTGGCGATTCTCCAGCATTGGCATGATGGAGAAGGCGGAGAATCATTTGACCACCTGCCCCTAGGATTGCAGAGTTCAGCTGGCCATCATCCACCAGCCGGGGGACTGTGCATATCAGTTAACCTCTCCTCTCAGGCCTTGAAAAGCACCAGGCTTAGTACATGTTTGTTAAATGAATGCACTTCAGTTTTTTTGCTTGTTAAATGCAGGTAATAATAATGATATTGCTGACTAAGGGCTCCCATCCACTCCCAGTGAGCCCGCTGCCCCCCTGCCCTCCTCAGCAGTGCCTGCACGTCCCCTCACCACAATGTCGTGTGCCACCTCTTCAAAGGAGGGATGTACCAGCTAGTGGACATGACCTTGACGGCAAAGGGCGGCACGCAGCTGATGTAATGGTCGTTTAAGTGTTCACAAATGTAAGTAGTTATTATTATAAGTGGTGGGTGATCAAGTGGCTAGGGGTGCCATCTTTAGCAAATAAAAATACAGGACGCACGGTTAAATTTGAATTTCAGATAAGAATTTCTTAGCATAAGTATGCCCTATGCAATATTTGGGACACATTTATACAAAAAAAAATTCGATATTTATCTGAAATTCAAATGTAACTGTGTGTCCTAGATTTTATCTGGCAGCCTTATTGATGGCAGCTTATTGACTGGCTGGGAATGGCAGGGCTGTAGGCCACGAAATGGCTCTGTGAAGGCTGCCTAGAACTGAATTGAACATGAGGATGAGTCAGTGTCAAGACTCCCAGTGGGGCCATCGGATCATTACTGTGTGATTGTCTTAAGCCCTTATTTGTTAGTGAATCCCTCAGACTCACGCCTTCTTCCCTCCAGGCCTGAACACCCTGTCCTACCTGGTGCTGCCTGGATGCTGGCCTCAGTAAGCTCTTGGGCTCATTGAAGATGAACCTAGCAGTAGTATTTACACCACTTATTGTGTGCCCACTGTGGGCCCAGCGCCATGCCGAGTGCTCTATGGATGTGAGCTAATGAAGCTGCATGGGTGAGATTCAAATGCAGGGTGGTCTGACCCCAAGGCCAAGATCTCTTTCTATTGCACCATGCTATGGCCTGATCAAAGACTCAAGCATCTAGAACAGAGAAAGAGGGAGCAGGAGTGGACATGGAGTATCCTAAAGTGGCTTCCTACTGTGTCCCAGGCACTGTGTTAGGATTCATTGAGTTGTCACAAAAATCCTGCGAAGTTCATTCTCGAGGACGCTCTGGAATTTAAATACCTTGCCAAGATCATACAGATTAAGTGGTGGAGCAGGGATTTGAAAGGAGGTCTGTCTCACCGCAAAGCCTAAGTAATTTTGCCCCCTTTTGTGTCTATGCATCCTGGGATGATGTGTGCATGCAGGTGTGTGTGTGTGTGTGTGTGTGTGCATGCGTGCATGTGTGTGTGTATGCGTGCATGTGTGTGTATGCGTGTGTGTGTGTGTGTGTGCGTGTGTTCCTACAGTCACATCCCACCTTCGGAGTGGCGCTTTCCGGTCCTACCCAGCCCTTCCTCTCTTGGGATGGGTCTAGGGCCTTGGAGGTGATTAGACTGTAGTGGTGCTGGCACAGGGCTGGCTTTCTCAGCCTTTTTCAGGGGCCTGTGTCCTCTGCCTGCTGTCCCCCAATCAGTAGCTTCTCTTGGGACTTGCCCTCCCCTGCCAGGGCTAAGGTCTGGTTGGTTCCCAGGCCCCTGGGCCTTGGACAGGGGAGCTAGGGGGTGAGGGGTGGTGGATGGTGGGAGAGGGCAGGACTGGCAAAGAAGAGACTGACAAATACCATGGATGCCTCGATTTTCAGTTCCTGCTCTCTCACTCCCACACACTTGCTCTCTGCAATCTCTAGAATCAAACAGTATTCAAACTGGAAGTGGCCTTAGAAAACAACTAGTCTTCTCTCCTCATTCTACAGAGAGAGAAACGGAGGCCCAGAAAGCAGAAATGATGTGTTAAGATCACTCATCAAGCTGATGGTACAGAGGTTAGAGCCTCTGCTCCCTGCTCTACCTCTTTCCCTTACTCCACATCCATGCCTGTCTTCCAATGGGTCGGCATCCACCCTGACACATTACAGCTAAAAGGAACCTTAAGCTAGGGAAGGGGCTCCATAACTTTAGTGAAAGATTCAAACAGGTCCATTGAACTCAATGGAGAAAATAGAATATTTAATCAATGGTGTTGGGATGCCTGGATTATTGTTGGAGAGGGATCATAAAAATGGAACCAAAACAATTCCATTTGGATCAAAGATTTAAGTGTCATAAAGCCATGTAAATTCTATAAGGAAGTATGGGTAAATTGATTTACATTTTGGAATAGGAAAGCCTTTCTTTTTTTCCAACTTTTATTTTAGATTTGGGGGGTATATGTGCAGGTTTGTTATAAGGGTATATTGCAGGATGCTGAGATTTGGGGTACAATCAAACCCATCACCCACATAGCATAGTGGGAAGGCTTTTCTAATCAGGATGGAAAACCCAGAGTCATATAGGAAAAGACTGATACATTCAACCACATAAAAAAATTTTAAACTTCTTTATGGAAAACCACCATAGAAATGTTTTTCCAATAACTGAGAAAAATATGACATGGGGATATTTCCTTAATTTGCAAAGAAACTCATATTAATGAATACAAAAAACAAGTATTTTAATTGCTAATACTTAATGATCATTTACTATGTGCTAGACACTATTTTAAGTATATGGATTATTTCATTTAATTCTCACAGTAAGTAACCCTATAAGGTAAGTGCTATTATTACCATCTCCATTTTATAGATGAGGACATTGGAGCAGTTTTTTTAAAAAATAGCTGCCTGGCACGGTGGCTCACATCTGTAGTCCCAGCACTTTGGGAGGCCGAGGCAGGCGGATCACTTGACGCCAGGAATTCAAGACCAGCATGGGCAACATGGTAAAACCCCATCCCTACTAGAAATACAAAAATTAGCCAGGTGTGGTGGCACACACCTGTAATCCCAACTACTCAGGAGGCTGAGGCAGGAGAATTGCTTGAACCCAGAGGCAGAGGTTGCAGTGAGCCAAGATCACACCACTGCACTCCAGCCTGGGCAACAGAGCAAGACTCCGTCTCGGGGAAAAAAAATACAAAAATTAGCCAGGCGTGGTAGTGGGCACCTGTAATCCCAGCTACTTGGGAGGCTGAGGCAGGAGAATCACTTGAACCCGGGAGGCAGAGGTTGCAGTGAGCCGAGATTGCGATTGTACCACTGCACTCCAGCCTGAGTGACAGAGCAAGACTCCATCTCAAAAAAAAAAAAAAAAAGTCAAAGAATATATATTAGGTTGGTGCAAAAGTAATTGCAGTTTTTGCCAATACAAGTAGTTTACAGAAAGAGAAATATCAGTGGCCCATAAACATGTAGAAAGATGTTTAATACCACTCATAATTCAAGAAATGCAAAATCAAACTAAAATTAAACATCACTTTTTCACCTTTCTGCTTGGCAAAAATGAAAACATTTGCCAATACTCAGGGATGGTGAGAAAAACTACTTATATAACTTACATAACTGTTCCTCTGTAGATTCTGAGTTCTATCCTAGTAACAGTTCACGTCACCAAAAAACTACACATTATAGAACGACCTTAGCTTAGCTGTCTGGGAAAAATGCCTTCAGCCAAGTTCCGTTTTAATGTTATACGCTTGGCGTCTCTTGATGGTTGGCAGAAGAAATGACCACATGAAAACCTGCATTTTTTTGTCCTGGAAAAACCACCACTAAAGGCATTGTAATCTACGTTAAATATATAAGGAGGGGCCCACACAGTAAATTATCTTCAGTATTTACTACCAAGGAAGATTTACTTTCTCCTGAAGACCTGATGTTTTATTTTGCCATACGATGGTAATCATATAAACCCTCTGTTTCTCTTTTCTCCTTGGCTGCCAGGAAGCTCAAAAATCACATCTGATGATCCACTATAGTGACAACATAGCCAGGGAGATTGGCATCTGACTTCTCAACCCAACCTGACCTCATATTAGCTTTTTTCTTTTGTCTCCTCTCCCCTTCCATTAGTTTCTCTTCTTCCACTTGCTGTTTAGTTTTCTAATTCTAGTTTAACAAAATTATTATAAAAGTGTGTTTTTGGAAGCTATTTCAAAATCTGTTGGAAGTAGATAGGATATGTTACAAATAGTCAAACTCCCTTAGTTTATAGATGAGAAAACTCAAGTTCTTTAGAAGTTAAATGACTTATTCCAGTGTTAATCAGCTCCTATCTCTGTGCACACGTGACTCTCACTTTATTGTAAGTGTCTTAGAATTATATTTATCTCTGAGACTCTGGTGGCCAGCTTTGAGCCAAGTACATGGTAAATTGTCAATGCATATATATTGGTTGAAAAAATTCTAAGTGCTGTGAGGAAAGGGACATTTTTGCAGGGAATAAGGTCGTAGTAGGTGCTCATGAGAACTGAATTCACAACAGGGCGTGGCCTCAGCCTCTGGCCTCACCCCACCACACCCTAGCATCTCCACCACCCAGGAGTCTCAGGGCTGGGCCTCATGCAACCCATCTGCCCTACACCCGTCCACACTCTGCCTTTGTCTCCACTATTCTGCCTTGGCCCTCTTGCCTTGTCCAGTGAGTTTCCAAATATTTCTCTTTTTTTTTTCTTTTTTTTTGAGATGGAGTCTTGCTCTGCTGCCCAGGCTGGAGTGCAGCGGCGTGATCTCGGCTCACTGCAAGCTCCGCCTCCCGGGTTCAAGTGATTCTCCTGCCTCAGCCTCCGGAGTAGCTGGGACTACAGGCGCCCGCCATCACGCCCGGCTAATTTTTTTTGTTTTTTTTAGTAGAGACGGGGGTTTCACCGTGTTAACCAGGATGGTCTCGATCTCCTGACCTCGTGATCTACCCGCCTCAGCCTCCGAAAGTGCTGGGATTAGAGGCGTGAGCCACCGTGCCCGGCTGAGTTTCCAAATATTTCTGATTTCACCCGGGGGGAAGACTGGCAGGCGCCTATATCCTCGAAGTATCCTGCCATGAGATGCCTGCAGAGTGGGGAATGGCATCACCTTTCCAACCCTGTGCAGCACCCAGTGTGAGCTGCTTATTAGTGGGAACTGGAGAGGAAGAGGAGGAAAAGGATGACCCATGGCCATGGCTTTTTCTGTCCTTGTAACCCTCAACTGATGTGTGTTCCATACTTCCTGGTTGGGCAGAGGGGGGAGCAGAGGTTGACAGGTCACATTTCCCTCAGTTTTCCATCCTTCCTTCAGTGCTGGGAGAGAAAAGCATACAACATAGACAGGGAGGTCAAGCTCCACCACGCAAATGAGCTGCAGGCCACCGGGCTTCCTCTGCCACATCTCCTTCTGAAAAGGCAACCCTGCGCCGCCGTCCCATTGGCTGCCACCTTGCATCCTCTACCCACAGCTCTCTACCTTGCTCTTCGCCTGAGCGGCCTCTAAAAAGAGAGCTGAGGTATGGGCAAAGCCTTCTGACAGGCTTTCTTGGGCAGGGGAGCTGGGGCTGGGGGATGAATGGTGGGAGGGAGAAGGACCAGATTTCCTGGCCTGACAGGCAGCCTGTGCTGAGAAACCATGACTGAGCAAGCCAAGCTTTGTTGGCCGCACCTGCCAAGCCACAGGGTGCCTCAGGCTTGGAGCATCCCGGAGCCAGTTACAACCTGAGACTTCAGCCTTCTGGAAGGTGTTGGGTCAGCCACCCTGAAGGACGATCCTGCCCAAGTGACACGCTTTGCTCTTCCTTCTCACCCAGGACTTCACATTCACCCTTGCAATCCATGCGGGGACACTGTTGGATAGGAGGCGTGGTCCCAGAGTGGTCTCCCTGTCTGGGCCTCTGCGTATGCCAAATGTTTGCCTCACGCTGCACACTCAAGAGGTTCCATGTATACAGATGGGAATTCCAGAGCTACAGAAAAGGCAGCAAGCACCATGATTCAAGCTAATCAGTGTGGATTCACACCTTCCTCTCTCTCTCTCAGTGGCAGAACTACCAGCTAGAGTAAGAAGTGGTTGATCCAGGACCTGAACATTCTGGAAACTCTTGCCCACTTCTGGG
This sequence comes from Pongo pygmaeus, assembly GCF_028885625.2. Lineage (NCBI taxonomy): Eukaryota > Metazoa > Chordata > Mammalia > Primates > Hominidae > Pongo > Pongo pygmaeus. The sequence goes on from NC_072383.2 coordinate 47,557,278, forward strand.
AGAAATGACCCAATCCATAGTACTAGGCACACCTTAACTTTCGTAGGACCCAGGCAAGTTGTCATACCATGTACCTAAATATTGAAAAATGATCCACTGGACTAATAAACTGTTAAATAAAATATGTCCTGACTGTCTACTTTGACAACATACTTTCATAATGACAAAACTTAAAAATGTATAAAGCTATGGTTTTTATATAGCTGAAAATTGACAAAACATCAGAAGAGTAAATTTACTTGTTATTGCACATGATGGGCGGGCTATGTTTGGTTGAGTAATAAATATATACATACTTCATACATTTTTACATGTTTATTCAACAAAATTTATTTTTCTTGCCTTTGTCATAGCAAAGCCACCAATTATGCAGTTATAATCACAATTTTATATAATTTTTGTTCTGTCGACAGTCATACTGAATTAGATAACTTTTCTTGAGTCATTATAGTTTTTAGTTTTTTATCAATTTCACTGTGGAGAAATTGTGAATTACACTCTGCTAAGGCTGGAAATTATCAATATAATTCTCAAAGCAATACTTGGATACAGAACTAAGCCATGGATTTTATATGCCACGTACAAACTAAATAATGGGATGGTGTATGTTAAATTGTCACTGTCACAACAAAATTACAAAAATGTTTTTATTTCATCATATAAAGTGCTATCCTGTACATCATGAAAATTTCTTAAAGCAATATCAAGCAAGTCTCAAGCTTTTTGAGGTTGGAACTCCTTTATACTCTTAAAAGTTATTGAGGACCCCAAAGACCCCTTTTGAGGACCCCTTTTGTTTATATCAATTATAACTATCAATTTTTGCCAAATTAGAAATTAAAACTGATAACTTTTAAAACTCAACACACAAGCACACATCCCATTAGTCATCAGAGTGATGATGACATCACACACTGAGTAGCTTCTGGAAAATTCCACTGTACACTCGTGAAAGAATTAGCCTGAAAAGGGCAAATGATATCTTAGCATTACAGGTTAAGTATCCCTTATCCAAAATGCTTGGGACCAGAAATGTTTTGGTTTTCAGATATTTTCTTTGAATATTTGCATATATATCATGAGATATCTTGGGATGGGACCCAAGTCTAAACACAGAATTCACTTAGGCTTCATATACACCTAATACACATGGCCCAAAGGTAATTTTATAAAATATTTTTGATAATTTTGAGCATGAAACAGTTTTGTCTGGATTGTGACTATGACCTGTCACATGAGGTCCTGTGTGGAATTTTCTACTTGTAGGGTCATGTTGAGTCTCAATCAGCTTCAGAATTTGGAGCATTTCAGATTTTGGATTCTCAGGTTAGGGCTACACAACCTGTATTAGGAAAATGATTTTGACCCCCACAGACTCCTTAGAAGAGCTCAACAACTCCCAGGAATCCTCAGACCATACTTCGAGCACTGCTGCTGTAGAGTGATGGAAAGAACTGGTACCATGCTGCTACATGTTATGTCTAGACCTATAAATGTGTAAAAATATGAGTTATGAGAATCATTCTTACAAAACATTCCTCAAATGCCACATGCAGGTTTTGTGAGTACTGCACTAACTCGTGTATGTCCAGGACCATGAACTGGAACAGGAAGAGATACAAGAATAGGGACACTCGGCATTTCTGGGAAAGGATACTGTGTTGGGTAGGAGTCTATTACATTCATTGGATCTGAGAAGAAAGCTTGGATGAGCTAATCCTGAATCCTTCCTATACCCTGCCCTGAAAGCAGTGTTGTCTCCCACGTGGCAGCTGTACAACCTACAAACCTTCCCAGCATTAGGGTTCCAGAGGTTTTGGCTTCGAGAACACGAGGTAAGAGGTGTGAAGAAGCATGTCCCTGGGGCCTGACTGGTGTTGGTCATGAGAGTGGATGTTTGGGTCCAGGCAGTGCTGTGTCCTGAGAGTCACTGGTCCTTCAGATGTCTCTGCTGTGGATATACGTGATATGGCAGAGCCCTCTAAAGCACTGGGCCAGAGCAGGAGTCCCCTGGCCTGTTTCTGAGTGGAGTGCTCCTGCATAGACTTTAGGACACAGAATCACAAAATCTCAGTCTCCAAAGGGACCTCGGTGGCCAGCCCGCCAGCCCACCACGCAGGTAGCAAATCTTCCACATGTGGTAGCAGAAATGGTCTTGCTACGGAGGTAAGAAAGCTTAAGCTTCAGGGCCCGGCTTGCATAGGCTCTTCTAGGACTTTGGAATAGGCCCTAGCCATGCATTCACATGGCCATATATTTTTGTATATTTTATAATTTTTATTTTTCTTAAAGAGCTTGCTGCAAGTTGTATAAGCTTCAGGAACCACCCAACCCGAACCCACCTCTGCATAGCCAGGCTCTTCCTTGCCAGGCACTTCTCTTGAAGGAACATTGAGTTTTGAACCAGAAGAGCTGGATTTGAGCCAGAGCTTTGTACAGACTAGCTGTGTGACTTTGGAAATAATAACAACAGCTGACATTTATCAAGCTTTACTACATGTCAGGCACTGTGCTAAGCTTTTGCATGCTTCATTGCGTGTAAAATTCAGAAATGCCTCTCGACCTCTCAAAGTGTCAGTTTCCTCTTTTGTGCAATGAAAAGAACAACATCCATGTATATTTCCCACCTCAGTTCTGTGCATGACCTGAGGGCGGGCCCTGCCTTAGTCACCACTGTGTCCCCATCGCCCAGCCCAGTGTCTGGCCCCAACTCAGTGATGTTGAGGAGGTATGCAAGTGCCTCATGGCTGTGCTGACAAAGGCAGTCATCACGTGCACTTTGGAGGCTGGCAGCTTAGTAGTGGAGGCTGGCAGCTTGAAGGTCTTTTCTCCTGGGGTCAGAATCTCCACCATTTACAAATCTAGAAACCTGGGTAAGTTGCTAACCTGTATAAGGGAGTAATAACACTGGTAACTACCTCCTAGGACTGTTCGGAGGATGCAATAGGTAATCTACCTAAAGCACCTAACACATGACACATAGAAAGTATTTAAGACATGGTAACTATTACTTACTAGGCAGGCAGTTTCACTTTTGGACAGACAGATTTATTATAAATCACCTCCTCCTACCTTGGCAAGGGCAAGGGCAAGGTCAAGGACAAGGGCAAGGACTGTGTCTTGCCCAGATTCTTTTTTTTTTTTTCTTTGAAACAGGGTCCTGCTCTGTCACCCAGGCTGGAGTGCAGTGGCACAATCTTGACTTCCTGCAACCTCTGCCCCCCGAGCTCAAGTGATCTTCCAGCCTCAGCCTCCTGAGTAGCTGGGATAACAGACCCACACCACCATGCCTGGCTAATTTTTTTATTTTTATTTATTTATTTATTTTTTGGTAGAGACAGGGCTTTCACCATGTTGCCCAGGATGGTCTTGAACTTCTGAGCTCAAGTGATCCAGCCGCCTCGGCCTCCCAAAGTGCTGCGATTACAGGTGTGAGCAACCGCACCCAGCTAATCTCTCTTCTTTTTTAAAATATTTGTTTCCAAATTTACCATGATAACCGTGAATTACTTTTTTACTGAATATCTTAGTCCATTTTGTGTTGCTATAAAGGAATACCTGAGGCTGGGTAATTTATAAAGAAAAGAGGTTAATTTGGCTTATGGTTCTACAGGCTGTACAAGAATCATGGCGCCAGCATCTACTTCTGGTGAGGGCCTCAGCCTGCTTCCATTCATAGGGGAAGGCAAACAGGAGCTGGTGTGTCTGGAGATCACAAGGGGAGAGAGCAACTGAGAGGAGAGAGAGCCAGGCCCTTTTTAACAACCAGCTCTCGCAGGAACTAACAGAGCAGGAAGTCCCCAGTTACCGCACCATGAGGGATCTGCCACCATGACTCAAATATCTCCCATTAGGCCTCACCTCCAACATTGGAGATCAAATTAAAAAAAATTTTTTTTTTCTTTTTAGTATCTTTTCTTCAGACCAGAGGGGATCAAATTTCAGCATGAGATTTGGAAGGGTCAAATATCCAAACCATCGCACTGGGACAAAATTCATATAATGTAAAATTTACTCCTTTTTTTTTTTTGAGACTGAGTCTCTTGTCACCCAGGCTGGAGTGCAGTGGCATGATCTTGGCTCACTGCAAGCTCCGCCTCCTGGGTTCAAGTGATTCTCCTGCCTCAGCCTCCCGAGTAGCTGGGATTTACAGGCATGTGTCACCACACCTGGCTAATTTTTGTATTTTTGGTAGGGACAAGGTTTCACCATGTTGGCCAGGCTGGTCTCGAACTCCTGACTTCAGGTGATCCGCCCACCTCGGTCTCCCAAAGTGTTGGGATTACAGGCGTGAGCCACCGCGCCCGACCACAAATGTACCCTTTTAAAGTGTAATTCAGTGGTCTTTAGCATATTCACAAAATTGTGCAACCATCACCACTACCTAATTCCAGAACATTTTCATCACCTCCAAAACAAACCCCACACCCATTAGCAATTATTTCCTGTTATTCCTCTCCCTGGCCCCTGCAACCACGACTCTACTTACTATCTCCGTGTCTTTGCCTACTCAGGATATTTCATATAAATAGAATTATGAAATATGTGGCCTTTTGTGATTGGCTTATTTCACTTAGCATAATGTCTTCAAGGTTCATCTGTGTTATAACATGTGTCAGAATTTCCTTCCTTCTTAAAGCTAAATAATATTCCACTGTATGGACATACCACACTGCGTTTATCCATTCCTCTGTTGGTGGACACTTGAGTTGTTTCTCCCTTTTGGCCACTGTGAATAACGCTGCTATGAAAACTGGCATACAGTGATCTGCTTGAGCGTCTGTTTTCAGTTCTTTGGGGTACCCTAGTAGTGGAAGTGCAATACAGCAATTCTATATTTAGCTTTTTGAGAAAATACCACATTGTTTTCCACAGCAGCTGCACAATTTTACATCCCCACCAGCAATGTAGGAGGGTTGTGATTTCTTCACATCCCTGTCAACATTTGTTAGTGTCTGTTTTTATTATAGCCATGATAGTTGGTGTGAAGTAGTATCCTATCGTGGTTCTCATTTGCATTTTCCTAGTGACTAATGATGTTGAGCATCTTTTTATATGCTTATTATTATTAGCCATTTGTATCTATATTTTGGAAAAATATCTATTCACATCCTTTGCCCATTTTTAAATTGAGTTGCCTTTTTATTGTTGAGTTGCATGAGTTCCTTAGATATTTTGGAAACTAGATCTTTATCAGATATATGATTTGCTAATATTGTCTCGCATTCTATCAGTTGTTTTTTCATTTTCTTGATGGTGTCCTCTGAAGCACAAAAGTTTTAAATTTTGACGAAGTCCAATTTATCTTTTTTAACTTGTACTTTGGATGTCTGAATTGCCTAATTTGCCTAATTAAAGGTCAAAGAGACTTACCTCTATGTTTTCTGAGAGTTTTATTATTTTTATTTATTTAATTTTTGCAGAGATGGCGTCTCACTATGTTGCCCAGGTTGGTCCTGAACTCCTGGCCTTAAGTGATCCTCCTGCCTCAGCCTCCCAAAGTGTGGGGATTACAGGCATGAGCCACCAAGGTTGGCTGTGTTTTTGGAGAGTTTTAAGTTTTACCTCTTACATTTAGGTCTTTGATCATTTTTAGTTAATTTTTGTTTAGGGGTCCAGATTCACTCTTTTGCATGTAGATATGCAGTTTCCCAGGATTATTTGTTGAAAAGACTACTATTTCTCTTTTTTCCCATTGCCCTGGCACCTTTGTTGAAAATCAATTGCCCCTAAATATATGGGTTTATTTCTAGACTATCAATCCTATTCCATTGATCTATGGTATCTATCCTTATGCCAGTTACACACAGTCTTGATAGAGTACGAATGTAGCTTTGTAGTAAGTTTTAAAATCAGGAGCTGGTGTGGTGGTGCATACCTCTAATCTCAGCTACTTAGGAGGCTGAGGTGGGAGGATCTCTTGAGCCCAGGAGTTTGAGACCAGCCTGAGCAACATAGAAAGACCCTGTCTCAAAAAAAAAAAAAAAAAAAAAATCAAATTAAAAATAAATTCACGTATTTGGAAAGTGGCAGAACCAGGTGTGACCCCAGGACCCTGCTATAAACAAAAGTTTCAAAATCAAAAAGTGTGATTCCTACAACTTCATTCTCCTTTTTCAAGATTGCTTTGGCCATTCTAAAGCACGTATTACTTTCATAGAAGGGAAAAAATATGTTGCTATTAACAAAATCCTGCATATTCAAGTCATTCCAACCCAAATGCTATGTCCTCTAGGGAACTTTCCCCAGGCTCACCATTCGGAATATGCCTTCCTCTGGACATTTTGTTAGTACTCCTCTTATAGTGTCTTGTATTCAAATGAGGCTGCTGGGATCTCCAATCTTATTGGAAGGTAAGCTTGTTGAGGCCAGGGGTCTTGTTCACTTGAAAGTATTCCCCAGGCCAGGCACGGTGGCTCATGCCTATAACCCCAGCACTTTGGGAGGCCAAAGTGGGCGGATCACCTGAGGTCAGGGGTTCGAGACCAGCTTGGCCAACATGGCGAAACCCCATCTCTACTAAAAATACAAAATTAGCTGGGCATGGTGGTGCATACCTGTACTCCCAGCTACTCAGGAGGCTGAGGCAAGAGAATCACCTGAACCCGGGAGGCGGAGGTGGCAGTGAGCCAAGATCGCACCATTGCACTCCACCCTGGGGGACAGCCTGAGTGACAAGAGCGAAACTCCATCTCAAAAAAAAAAAAAAAAAGAAAAAGAGAAAAGAAAGAAAGAAAGTATTTCCCATGGCCCCTGGCATGGAGCCTAGGACTATGGTGAGGCTGAGGATTTGGTAAATGAATGAATGAGTGGATAACTAAATGAATGCTATTGCATCATTCACACCATTTCTATTCTGGTCAGAACCTGGGCAAACATCCTTAACAAAGAAGCACTTAGGAAATGCATTCATTAAATTAATGGTTACACCTTTATTGACAAGCATAGTCATGTGTTGTTTCACTGGAGGTTTCTTTGGTTTATTATAGTCATTATAATGCTCGTCAATAAGAGAAAAATGTGCCCAAATCACTTGAGGAATTATGTGTGAATTGCACACTCAGGCATTCCACAGCTAAGGCTCAGCCTCAATCAATACGGTAACCCAATGACAGGTTTTATCAAACACTGGATCCTGCTTAAGCTAAAAGATTTTTAGCCTTTGAATTAGCACTCTGAACAGGACTCTTAATCTGCTAATGATTTTCTTTGTTTAGAGGGATAGTCCTAATTGATTCTAATATATGCTCCCAGAGATATATGCACTTACATATTCCCTTAAACAATCCTGACAAGAGAGCTAGAGTGTCATAGCCCCTGTCCTCAGGGAGGGCACAGTCCAGAATTGGAGGCAGCACACCCCACTATTTTGATTGGTGGAGTGAGTGCTAGGTCATATGGTGGGTCCAGAGAAGGAGTAAAGGATTCATTCTGCCTGGGAGGCAAGGAGGTGTCAGGCCTCAGGCCACATCACACATTTGAACTGAGCCTTGAAGCACACCTAGCATTTCACCAGGTAGAGACAAGGGCTGGAGGGTTTCAGGCAGTTGGATAAAGTGTTCCAGGCAGAAGGAACAGCTAGAACGAAGGCATGTTCACAGGCACATACTTGTACCAATACACACTCATACACTCAGCTACATTCTTCACCCAAGAATTGGGCCAGTCTGAAACTGTCTGAAAGATGTTATTGTGTCCACCTGAGTCAGCTCACAGCTCCAAGGCCCACCAGGCCCTGGGTTGCAGCTGTCCTTTCTCCAGGAGGGCATTTAATATCTGCCGTCTCCTGCCGGCCTTACCACCAGTGCAGGCCCTCTCCCTGTCACCAGGTTGGACATTCCCCTCAGGGTCCTTACTCACTGCAACTGCGGCTCAAATCCCAGGAGGCTCTGTGTGCCTGGGCCAGAGATTACTGGTGCTGATGAAGCTTGGGTATTGCAAGATGCGGAATTTTCCACCTCCCGTGCTGGGGCCTTTGGCTGACCGGCCAAGCTGCAGCGGTGGGGAGGGAGGGCCTCCACAGCACTGTGGACGGCTGATGGTGGTGTAATTCTGTCCAATAGTCAATACATTGCTTAGAAACAGGCCCAAGGTGCTGTCTTCCATCATTCAAGATGAGTATTTATTGATCATTTAAATTTAACTTTTTTAAAATTTTAATTGAAGTATACAAACATAGTTTAAAATGCACATGTCATTAGTGTGCAACCTGACGCATTTCCACCCACTGAACACACCTGTGTAACCAGAAGCTGGTCCAGAAACAGAGCATGGCCAACATCCAGACTCTCCTTCCCCTTCCAGCTGCCACTTTTTCTAAGGGTGACCACTGTCCTGACTTGTAACAGCATAGATCAATTTCTTCTGGTTTTGTACTTTATACAAATGGAATCATATAGTATAGACTCTTTTGGCACTTACTCTTGAACAAACAGGTTGGTCAAAGACTCTGGAGAGAGAAGGCGAGGGGGTGTTGAAAGACTGCTCTCATGAGGAATAGGAACCTATAAATGTAAAATGGAGTAAATCACATGTATGAGGGTCTCTGTGGTCCCCGGGAGAGTGGGGAAGGCAGGTGGCCTGGTAGAAAGTGATCTGGTCCAGGAGTCAAGGACTTGTGCTCACATTTGATATGTATCCATGGTTTGCTGTGCAACCTTGGGAAAAACTTCTTTCCCTCTCTGGACCTCAGGTACATCCCCTGCAGGGTTGGGGTGGATCATTTCCTACCTTTTTACCAGAAGAGACACTGTCTTTTATCTATCCCCACCTCCACTGCTGCCATGGATGTCATGCTTTGAAAAATGTTTCTAGGCCAGGCACAGTGGCTCATGCCTGTAATCCCAGCACTTTGGGAGGCCGAGATGAGTGGATCGCGAGGTCAGGGGTTCGAGACCAGCTTGGCCAACATGGAGAAACCCTGTCTCTAATAAAAATACAAAACTTAGCTAGGCATGGTGGCGCATGCCTGTCATCCCAGCTACTCAGGAGACTGAGGCAGAAGAATCATTTTAACCTGGGAGGCAGAGGTTGCCGTGAGCCGAGATTTCTCAAAAAAAAAAAAAAAAGAAAGAAAAATGTTTCTGAGCAGAGTGAAGATTAATTTGTTTCCCCATTTCTTATTAACTGGAAGAAAGACTCACAGAGCAGACTCAGATCTGCAGCAGATAGCAAGAAGTGCCACCCTGGGTGGACAGAATTCCAGTCAAAAGCAGAGGTTCTTTCTGGCCGAGTTACTTGACTGCAGCCTCCTATCAGGGAAGTATTCAGAGCCTAGTGTACCCAGTGAAATATAGCAAATAGTTTGAGAACACTTAAACTATTGTGCAGCCCTGGGCCCTGGGCCCAGGAACCACTGAAAAGACAGACAATCACTAACTTTCCTTCCAGCTCTGATAAGTCAAAGGTCTAGGGTCACCCAGCTCTCCTTGAAATTGACTGCAGAGTTGTGGGATGTGAAACCCCTTCCCTGAGCTGGACCCCCAACCCCATCCTATGCCCTTCACCCCAGCTGGCCCCCTGTCCAACCCATTACTGGAGTCCTAGGGGACCCAGGGCTATCTCATGTTGCTCTGGGGGACTATTGGGAAACTGCTGATGGAACTTGAGTCAGTAGAACTCTTGACCACTGCTCCCTACAGCTCCATGAAGCTCCCACCAGTCCAGAGAGAGAACCTCGGGGGGGCTCTACAGGAATGTGACCTGGCCCCCTGGGGCTCCTCGTCCTGTAGTCCTGGCTGCCCAGAGCTTAGGCTCCAGGGCCTCACTCCCCTCTGTGCACCCCTGAGAGTTCTCTGCTTTCTAGCCCTGTTTCCATTTCTGTCCATGATCCTAGGATAGGGTGAAGTCTGCTTGAGGACATTAAACCCTCTAATGGGGAGCCAGAACCACACCCAGAATAAGTCAGAATCTGACTAGAGCTGAGAACAGGGAGGGAGAAAGCTTAGTGGGGAAGGACTTGGTCAAGGAGAGCTTCTCGGCCAGGCGCGGTGGCTCACACTTGTAATCCCAGCATTATGGGAAGCCGAGGCAGGCAGATCACCTAAGGTCAGGAGTTCAAGACCCGCTTGGCCAACATGGCGAAACCCCATCTCTACTAAAAATACAAAAATTAGCTGGGCGTGGTGGTGCGTGCTACCCAGCTACTCAGGAGGCTGAGGCAGGAGAATCACTTGAACCCAGGAGGTAGAGGTTGTGGTGAGCTGAGATCACTCCACTGCACTCCAGCCTGGGTGACAGAGCGAGACTCTGTCTCAAAAAAAAAAAAAAAAAAAAAAGATTGCTTCTTGGAGAAGGGAACTCATGGATGGATGCGGATGAAGAGGCCAGAACTCTATAGAATGAGGGTGTCCCAGGCAGGGATGTTGCAGCTGGGACAGTCTCCATGCAATATTCTGGGCAGTATGAGGGTGTGCAGGGGACCCAAGAGGTCACCTCTGGAGGAATGAAGTAGCCAGAAGTTCCCTAGGGTGATGAGGTGGGCAGGGGTGGCATGCAATGAGTCTGCTGAGAATTTGGAACTTGGTATCAAGACACCCAGGAGCCTTGATTGGATATTTAGACATGCCTGGGGCAGATAACTAAATGGCCAAGGACGAACAGCCCATCAATCCAGCATCTGATCCATTTTCACTGTCTTCAAGGCAGGTGGCAGGTCTTTGCACAGTGAGATGTAAAGCAGATTGAGGGTTGAGGCCAGTGGTGTCACCTTGGGATGAAGAAATGCTTGCCCACTAGTCCATCAGGATAGGCTTCTTGAAAGAGTAGCAATTTCGGGAACAATGTGACAGGTGAGACAGAGGGTTTGGTTATAGGAAACGGTTAATGAGCATGTGCTGTGGGCTGGTGCAGCTCTAGAAAATAAGGGTGAAGAGTGGTGACCCCTGCCCTGATCATGCCATTGCACTCCAGCCTGGGCAACAAGAGCGAAACTCCATCTCAAAAAAAAAAACCCATAAAATGTTTTTTCAGGTTAATTAGTGTTGTAGCAAGCATCAGTATTTCTTTCCTTTTTATGAATGAATAATATTTCACTGTGTGGCTATAGCATAATTTGTTTATAGATTGATGGACATTTAAATTGTTTCTACCTTTTGGCTATTGTGAATAATGTTGCTATGAACATGTGTGTACAAGTTACTGTTTGAACACCTGATTTCGATTCTAGGAGTGGAATTGTGGGATCACATGTTAACTCTGTGTTTAACTTTTTAAGCAACAGCCCGTACTGCTAATTGCATTATTTAAATTCAAGCAGTGGTGGTGAGACAGGGGTAAAGATGACATCTGAGAGTACATACTGTTATTTTTCAATATTTACAATTTCTTTTCATCTCTTTTTCTGAAGGTTGTTTAAAGTGGAGGAGAACAAGCTGAGACGGGCCATCATCTAGTAAACTGCCCTATAGGCCAAATAAACTCCTTTGTACTGTAAGCCCCACCAAGCCAGGGATCTTTGTCAGTTTCAATTCCTGACATATTTCAAGTTTAGAACAGTGAATGGCATATGGTTGGTGCTCAGCACATGGCTGGTGCTCAATAAATATTTGTTGCATGAATAAATAAATACAATGAACTGCCTCAAGTGTGCTAAAATCTCAAGAAAACAGACATCCATCAAGTAGAACCAGAGGAGAATGGGCCGACTTTGTAGCCAGAGGTGCATGGTTAGACATGGTAAAGGACTTCCCAGAGCTATGGGGCCCTCAGCCCTTGGCGAAGCCTCAACTTCTATTCTTTTAACACCCACCATGCGCAGGTAATTTTACATATGTTTATACGGAAGCTCCCAGCCAGGCAGCCTAGACGGTGGAACCTGAATCCACCCCCAGGCTGCTGGTCATGCAGGTCTTGCTCCCGCCGTGGGGACAGTGGTCCCTCCATCCCAAGGCCAACGCTCAGCCCTAAGAAGGCCTGGGGTGAGGTCAGCCCCAGGGTACCCAAGGGGCCCTCAGAAGAGCCGTGGAAAATACATGGTGCGGCCAGAGGAGGAAGGAAGGATGGCAGCAGAGCGTGCAAATTGGAAGCTGATATTGAATTGCAGCAAAATGAGCAGAGGATTAAATGCCCCACCTGGACCCACCCCAGAGAATACCAAGGCTTGGGCCGGCCCTTGTGAGAAGCTGGCAGGCCCAGTCCCAGGTGGAAGCCTGGCCCCTGGCCTGATGAGCAGGGGCGATGAGACAGGGTGGGTGATCCCAGGCAGGAAGACACCACTGATTTGGCTGAGGCCCTCCTTCCTGAGCCCTCCACCCTCAGCCTGGGCATCCCACACTCATAGAACTCCTCCTGGTTCTGGGGAAGGAGCAGGATCAGAGCCAAGCTGAGACCCTATCCCAAGTTCCTGCCTTCAGAGAGTGCAGGGGAGACGGGGATAGGAACACATCCAAATGCCCAGGAATCTGAGGGGGTTGGGGGAAGGGGAAGCTGCCTTGACTGTGTAAGTCAGAGAAGGCTTCCTGGAGGAGGGCGAAGGGCGTGGGGCTGGGTTGAGATACAGGAGGATCTGGGTTTGAATTATAGTTTGGCTGCTTCCTAGCTGTTTGATCTTGGACAAAACTTTCGTTCATTCTACATTTTTTGGAGTGTCTACTCCATGCCAATCATGTGTGAAATGTTGGGATAACAAAGGCAAATTCAATCTGGCTCTCGTCCTCGGAGCTTAAGCAAATCATCCGGGGTGGCATGACCCATGCTACGATGGAGATGGAATATGGTGCTGCAGGGCGGGGCCACAGGACATGGTGGGCAGCTTAACCCCCTTGAGCCTCCCTATCCCTAATTCACGTGGTGGGGTTTGTAACCACTTCTCACTTCGTTGAGAGAAAAGGGTGAGCCTGACTCAGAGCTGTGGCAAAGGAAGGGCAGGGCAGGCTTTAAGGACAGGCACAGGGCTGTCAGAGGCTGAGGCTAGGGAGGGGCAGGAGGGGGTGTGAGGCAGGGCGGGAGAGAGCGGGGCCCTGGGCAGGTGCTGAGCCAGGTCCTGCCGGTCACCCAGTCGCTTGAGTCCATGAATGCTGGAGGCAGGCACTGGAGAGCCAGGGTGGTTCAGCCGCAGCTCCTCTGAGCAGGGAGTCAAACAGGTTTGGGTGACCCTTGTGAGCAAGGTCCCAGGGCATCGCTAATTTCCACCCCCTTCTCTGGTAATGACTCTGGTGCGGCCTGGCCCTGGCAGTCACAGCTCCTCTCTCTCCCTATAGGGCTGAAACAGACACCAGCTTTCCAGCACCAGCTGGTAAGAGCTTCTCCACTGCCCCCCAGCCCTGACAGGAGGAGTCCCACAGTGTGCATGGAAGCCCAGGGAGCTGGGGGGCTACAGAGGCACCATTGGCTCTGGGGCCTGCAGCCCAGACTGCCCTCTCCAGATGTAATGGGGCAGGAAGCCAGGGACTGGGAGGAATTCAGAGGTCAGAGGAGGAGCAGTATCGGGAGATATGCCCTCCTGCAACTCCTCCTCCCAGCTGCTCTCCCTGCCTGCTAGTACCCACAATGGCTCCCAGCTGCCTCCTATAAGGAAGCTTTATTAGCCTGCAGCCTGTACTCTTCCACACAGCAGAGCTGACAGGATCCCATCAGTCAGCTGATCCAACCCTTCCCCTGGTGCACAAACCCTTGCCAAGCTTTTCTGGCATTTTGCTCAGCCTGCTTGGACCCTCCAAGCAGGTAGGAACTCACTATTTCACAAAGCAGTGTTATTAGAAAGGTTTCCCTGACCCTAGCCCCCCACATCTAATCTTTGTCAAGTGTGGGCAGACTTGTTCCTGGCCCCCTCTCATTCCACCAATGCACACATACACATGCTCCCTCTCTCCATCCAAGCTCCAAGAATCAACCTCTCCCCTGAACCAGGTCCCTGAGGACCACCACGTGGCTGCAACACAGCGGGTGTGGGGCAGGGCGCAAGTGGGCTTAGGGGGGTATAAGGGCTGGCAGTTTGCTCATTGATTCACTCAACAAACATGTACTGAGCACCTCTAAAGGGCCAGGGCCTGTGCTAGGCACTGCGGTGCCATGGTGAGCAAATCCAGAAACGGACCCTGCCCTCTAGGAGTTCACAGTCCAGAAGAGAAGCCTGATGCTGAACAGAGAATCACATCCGTGAGCAACACAAAAGGCAAGGCAAACCCTGGGCAGATGCTCCCGGGACTGTGTGTTATGGGCCTACAGGAAGCTTTTCCCAATGAAAAAGCAATTTTTCAGCCAGAACCTCCACCAGTGTCTTTCAAACTGTGAGTGGCAACCCATTCGTGGGTCATAAAATCAATTTAGTAGTTGTGACCTGACTTACTTGTTAATGAAATAGAGAGGAATTTACAACATCACACTTAGGAAATACTGTTTTGTGAAATGTTAGTTTCAGTTATCTATCTATCTATCTATCTATCTATCTATCTATCTATCTATCTATCTGTCTGTCTGAGAGATCATGTTTATTAGTTAGGATATTAAATGTATTTCTTACTGCAGGTCTCAATCAAAAAGCTCTGAAAGCCACTGGCCTAGAGTTTGAGGAAGAGTTAGCCATGAGAAATGGTGGTGACACAGGTTCCAGAAGAAGAAACAATAGGTATCAGGCTCAGAGATGAAAGGGCTAGAAGGAGCACACGCCAAGTTCAAGGTCTGGCCTTTCTCGAGGGCAATGGGGAGCCATGGGAGGTTAGCAAGACCCCATCTTCTTCATCCCTGGGCCTCACCCCATGGGCAGGAGGGAAATGGCAGGAAGTTGTCTTTGTGTCTCCCCAGGAGCCTGGACCTGTGGCCTTCCCTGCCCCGACCTGGGCCTCAACCGTCATGACCACCTGGCCTTTGAGGTAGGGTTTGGAGGAGGAAGTCAGCCTATTATCAGGAGAAGGCTTGAATTTCTATATTCATAGCTTGTTTCTGTCACTTACTAGCCTTGTGATCATGGGCAACTTGTCTAATCTCTGTCCCTCAGTTTCCTCCTTTGTAAAACAGGTCTCATAGAACTCATCCCCAAAAGTCCTTGTGAAGATTTAGTTTGTAACCCAGATGTCTGCAGACCTCCAGTAAAAGAATATGTTTTTAGTATTAGTATGTATGTCCCAAATATTGCTTGGAATATGCTTATACTAACAAAATCATTTGTTTTTTATCTGAAATTCAAATTTACCTGGATGTCCTGTATTTTATCTGGAAACCCTACACAGAAATCAAATGGCCCACGCTGTGTCTCAGAGCTGCAAGGATCCAACGCCCTCCATCCTTCAGAAGCTGTCTGAGGCCCGGGACACGACTCCCACCCTCCTCTCCTGCCAGCCGCGGCCGGGGGCTGCTCTCTTCACTCCGTCCCGCTTCGCCCCGACTGTGGATCTACCCGCTCCCTTCTCCCTCAGTCCCCAAAGCACCAGACTCACAGGCCTGCTGTGTGACCCACTTTACCGACCTTTCGGGGAGAGTAGAGGGCATTTGTGACTCAGCTCGAGCAGGAAACACATCTCACGTCAACTGTCAGACAGCGCTGCTCCGAATCCCATCACAGTGCTCCAGCAGGGGGCGTCCTCACCGGCCGCGGCCACAGCCACGGCTCTACCCGGCCCAGCTCCCAGACACCCTCCTTCCACCTCCTCTTTTCCACCGTCCCCGCCTCCTCTTTCAAGCCAGCAACAAACAACACCCTAATCCGTGTCTTTATTATTCGAAGACCTTAAGCACTCTTTCCCACCTCGTTCCCATCTTGATTATTTCAGGGAGTGAATTAGGGATTCACCTTTACAATCAAAAAAGTTCTCTCAAAGCCAGGCTACTGGAGTTCTAATTCTGCCTTCCCACTTTTACTAGCTGTGAAATCTCGGGAAAGTTACTTAACCTCTCTCTGCCTCGTTTTCCTCATCTTTAAAAAACAGGATGATAATATTTAGCTCCTAAGATGGTTGTGAGGATTTAAGTGAGCTGATATATCCAAGAATGTCCAGAATAGTGCGTGGCAGAATGGGCATTGCATATGGGTTTAATCTTGTAACTGCCATGTTTCACCAGTTCTAAGGTGTATCTTGTTTCTCATCATAAGAGCTCTTCCGCTCGTGTGGCAGCTGGGAGTGGCCGTCATTGCCTGCGCATACCTTAAACTTGGTCAGGTGAGTTCTGTGCCTTCAGCTTAATTGCTGTTTAAAATGTCTTCAAAAAGGTTACACTGTGGTTTAGCATTTAAACACAGTTATTGTGTATGCAGAAAAGCGGGGAAACAGAAGAGTGTAGCAAGAATTTGATATTAGTGAAGCAGTTATCATTGAAGAATGACCACAATTTGATATTTTCTTGCAAAACAGCAGCCAAGTGTTTTATGAGACCTAAGAAAGGAAGAGCCCCATAAGTAAATGGAACTGTTGTGTTGTTTTATTACCGAGAAAAGGGCAAAATGATTGCTAGTCACACGTGAAGCAAGAAAACACCGGCAATAAAGCTTGCAGAATGAGTAGCTGAGGCTTGAAAATAAATGGTGGAAACAATAGTGGACAATCTTTTAAAGAATGGCACATTGCCAACGCTCCTGATGGCACAGAAGGTGATACCATGCAGAAAATCAAGGCTCTGAGTCAAAGAGGGTTTCAGGAAAATTGGACTCTAAATGTGAAGAAATCTGGGGACTATTTTAGCCAATTTGTTTTGCCTATAATTTCCTTTTATGCTTGCAAAAGAGCAATTTTGACTTTAAAGACTGATATCTAAATAAATCTAAAATATCTTTCTTGTGTGTGTGTCTGTGATACAGTGTCTCGCCCTTTCACCCAGGCTGGAGTGCGCTAGTGCAATCTCAGCTCACTGCAACTTCTGCCTCCCAGTCTCAAGCAATCATCCCACATCAGCCGGGACTACAGGTGCACACTACCATGCCTAGCTAATTTTTTGTGAGTATTTTTTGTAAAGATAGGGTTTCACCATGTTGCCAGACTGGTCTCAAACTCCTGGGCTCAAGTGATCCGCCCACCTTGGCCTCTCAAAGTGCTGGGATTACAAGCATAAACCACCAAGCCCAGCCTATAAAATACGCATAACATAAAATTTACCATCTTAACCTTTTTTTTTTTTTTTTGAGATGGATTTTCACTCTTGTTGCCCAGGCTGGAGGGCAGTGGCACGATCTCGGCTCACTGCAACCTCCACATGGATTTTCACTCTTGTTGCCCAGGCTGGAAGACAGTGGCACGATCTTGGCTCACTGCAAACTCACCTCCTGGGTTCAAGCGATTCTTCTGCCTCAGCCTCCTGAGTAGCCGGGATTACAGGCATGCGCCACCACACCCGGCTAATTTTGTATTTTTAGTAGAGATGTGGTTTCTCCATGTTGGTCAGGCTGGTCTCAAACTTCCGACCTCAGGTGATCAGCCCACCTCAGCCTCCCAAAGTGCTGGGATTACAGGCATAGCCACCGTGCCTGGCCCTCATCTTAACCATTTTTAAGTGCACAGTTCAGTGGCATTAAGCACATTCACATTGCTGTGAATTCATCAGCAATTTTTGTCATGTTCTAATTAATAGTGCATGATAGATGCATAGACTTCCTAAGACACAGCGTAGTGGCCATTGTAGAAAAAAATGCAGCCATCCCTGCAGGTGAGCAGAGCTGCCAGCCAGAAGCACAGCCAAGCCCCGCCAGCTTTGATGAGAACACCTTCTTCCTCCCTGGCATGAAGGGAAAGTCAAATGCAAACACAGGCACGAGCCGGGTCATCGTTGGCCCCTTCCCCTCCTCCCAGACTAGGGGCCAGATCAAAATGTGAGTCCTGACTACTACTGTAAGCTGTGCGGCAGGTCACACTCTCTCTGGAATTCATGTTCTTATCATGGAAACTGAAATCCACAGGCAAGATGATTTCTAAGATCCCATTAGCTTCTAAATGTATGATTGTGTAACTGAACAACCACACAACACACACACCACAAACATATGCAAATTCGGGTTGGGGCTTTGTGGGCTCCAAGGAGAAGCTGTCACACCTATCCTGGTGTATTGGGAAGCAAGAGATTTTTACCCGACTGGGTTAGGAGTGGTTCTTCCCAGAATCAAGGGTCAGTAGGCCACTCTGTCAAGATCGTGAATACCTTGACCAAAGAAGGAGAGACCAGAAAGGGTGTGTGGCCCATCCGAGAGCACACAGCAACTAAATGGTTGGGTGTGGATTTAGAAGCCACTGTCACAGCTTCAGTTCACATGAGGCCCAAGGAGAAGGTTTTCCAGGAACCCCTGAGACTCAGTCCTGAACTTGGCCAGTTGGGGTGGACAGTATATCCGAAGGTCAGGAGAAGTGATACATGAAGCCACAAAAGAAAGGAGTAGGCCAGGCGCGGTGGCTCACGTCTGTAATCCCAGCACTTTGGGAGGTCGAGGCAGGTGGATCACAAGGTCAGGAGTTCGAGACCAGCCTGGCCAATATGGTGAAACCCCATCTCTACTAAAAAAAATACAAAAATTAGCTGGGCATGACATGTGCCTGTAATCCCAGCTACTCAGGAAGCTGAGGCGAGAGAATTGCTTGAACCTGGGAGGTGGAAGTTGCAGTGAGCCGAGCCACTGCACTCCAGCAGTGGAGAAGGCACGTTCCCTGGGTGGGGGCAGAGGCACACCCAAGCCAGACCCCTCTGAGTCCTTGTCTCTTCCTATGTGCAGAGTCTGGAAGTGGGTCCCAGATGCGCTTTGTATGACAGGGGTTGGGGTCCCCCTCTCTGTCGATCTTCTCCCAGAGGACCCAGAATGCCTGAAGTTGGGAGGGATGGCTGAGGGAAGAGTGCCAGGGTGTCAGGTGTCTATGTGTCAGGCCAGGTGTTAGGCGCTGGAAATACACGGAGAACAAACCCCACAGGAATCCCTGCTCTTTTGGAGCATCACTTCTGTATGGGTAATTTTTATTCTTTCTTCCTCCCCTTCCTCTTCCCCTTTCTCTTCCTCCTCCTTCATAATAGCAGGAGTCACAAGTCCCCATATATATGTATATGATACATTCTCAGTTGCAAAATACTTTCCCGTTCATTATCTTACTGCATTCTCAAAACAACTTTATGGGGTAAGCATCCACATTCCCATTGTCCAGACAAGGAAACTGAGGCGCAGAATGTGGCTCGGTAGTATGGGGTGTGGCAGAAAGCTCCAGAAAAGGCTCCAGTCCCGGCTCAGCCACTAACCTGCTGGAGCACCCTAGATAAGTCACTCCCCTCCCTGGACCTATACTCACCCCTCCTGCCCACCCCACATCCCCATGATACAACACAAAGCGCTGCACTCCAGTCTCCAGTCTCTCCCAGATTTCTGTTCCTGGGACTGTGACTTGCCCAGGGACCTGCTGGACAGGAGCTAGGGCAGGGTGCGGAAGCCCGTCCTTCTGCCTCCACTCTGAGCCTGACCCTGCTGTGAATCCCCAGGAGAGGGAGCGAGGCTGGAGAGATTAGGGAAGGGCCAGTGAGTGGCGCTGGGGAAACTTCTAGACTTGAACGCCTCCAGGACCCCAATGGCCACAGCAGCATTGATAGCAGGAGGCAGCCCCGCCCAGATGCTGAGCTGAGTGGGCACCAAGGCCAGAGAGCTGCTTATCAGGCATCACAGCCGCCCCGAGCCTGCACAGCTCACTGCCCCACAGAAATGTCTTTCTCCTGTGGCCAGAGCGGCCCTGAGCTCCTCGGGGTTTCTAGGACCTGTCACAGCTTCTGGGACCCCAACACGTGAGTGTGCAAAGACCTGTTCTCCTCAAAGTGTAAATAATACTGTAAGTAAGGGCTGATATTCATTGACCACCTACTGTGGATGAGGCGCTGCTCTGAGCACTTGACATACATTGTTTCATTCAATCCAAACCCCAATCCACTAGGTCAGTTTTATTCTCCCCATTTTACAGAGACAGACAAGAAAGGTTAAGTCACATAGATGGAACAGGCTGATGCCAGAATGGACACCCTCAGCTTCCTCAGCCGCCCCCAGGTTGACTCCATCACCAAGGGCCAGGGTCCCAGTGCCCCCAGGCTCTAGGAGCTGCTATTTAGCTGGGGCTCCCAGGAGAAGGTGAAGCTTAATGATTTATGGGTGATTAGCTGCAAGAATGCAAGCACAGAAGACACAAACCTTTATGCCTTGGAAATTTGTCACAAGCCAACCAGTTGTTTTCCATCCCTGTGAAGCAGGAATAATTGGAGGTCTGACAGAAGAACTTCCCAGTTACCAGAAAGGGCAGCATTCATGTACTCTCTTAGTTTTGTGTGAGGTGTTGCCCCTGCCTTGGTCAACAGTTTGAGTCAGAGAGAGGGGCGCTGGGCACAATCCCCACCAGAGGTTCCCCTTCACAAGACCCTGTGGGGGCTGGGAGATGCCCTGGGGCAGCAGCCCTGGGGTAACCAAGGGAATAAACACGGAAAACCAGGGACGTCAGTCCTTATCTGGAGCTCATTAAATGGGGAACGTTAGTCAGCTGTGAAGGCCAAGATAGGGTGATAGGCATGTGGGTGGGATGGGGCATGGGGGCAGAGGCCGCCATGGAGGAGAAGAGGTATTGGCCTCAACGACTCCACCTCCCTGCCACGTGCCCAGACCCGGGATGGAAGGACCCTATAAATGCCCACAACCCAGCCTCCCCTGAGGCCTTGAGAAAGAGAGCGATAGAGAGCGAGAGAGAGTGCCCAGAGCCTCCTGGCCCTGAGACGGCTGGGCCAGCCACGCAGGGCTCTGCAGCATGTGGGAGCTCCGCTCCATAGCCTTCTCCAGGGCTGTGTTCGCAGAGTTCCTGGCCACACTCCTCTTCGTCTTCTTTGGCCTCGGCTCGGCCCTCAACTGGCCACAGGCCCTGCCCTCTGTGCTACAGATTGCCATGGCGTTTGGCTTGGGTATTGGCACCCTGGTACAGGCTCTGGGCCACATAAGCGGGGCCCACATCAACCCCGCCGTGACTGTGGCCTGCCTGGTGGGCTGCCACGTCTCCTTTCTCCGAGCCACCTTCTACGTGGCTGCCCAGCTGCTGGGGGCTGTGGCCGGAGCCGCTCTGCTCCATGAGATCACGCCAGCAGACATCCGCGGGGACCTGGCTGTCAATGCTGTGAGTAGCCACAACTTTGCCATCCACAAGGGGCAGGTCCTGGGGAATCCCTTGTAAGGGATGAGATGGGAGGGATGGGCTCTGGGTGAGGTGGGGAGAGAGATGGAGACAGAGGCAGAGAGAGAGAGAGAGAGAGAGAGAGAGAGAGAGAGAGAGAGAGAGAGGGGCTGGAGCCAGGAACACAGCCACCACAGGAGGGTCAGGATGAAAGGAGCAATGATACCAGAGCAAAGGCAGGATGCAGACAGACTGCTGGCTTCTTCCACCCTGACCGTCGTGCAGGAAGAGCCTCATCCAGGTTTCTGTTGGACTCAACGCCTACATTACAGTGAGGACAGGGCTATACCCCAGCAGGGGTTGGTGTCCCAAGCAGACATGCTTTCCAAGCTGCGGGGAGCCTTGGAGTGATCATCACAGGGTTCTCAAGAGAGAAGAGGGGCCCAGCATTTCTTCTGCTTTGAGGGTTTGCAGGCCCCATGGCAGGTGCTCCTTACAGGCCAGGCACGGATACACCACAGCTCTGCAAGCAGCAATGGGCATACTCACTTCTCCAAACCCTGAGGAGGTCCCCGGAGCCCATAAGTTGGCTGCTGATTACATGATACAGGCGCTAACTGGGCCCCGTGGGCCCTTTGGGAGCTGAGGGTGGTGCCACAGTCCCTTTCCCCATGTCCCACTCACTTCCCCTCTCAGGTCTGTGTGGGCCCTGTGAATCCAAGGGACATGAGTGTGGAGGAATGATCTGTGCCCCCAACAGATCAACTCTCACTCTGTACCCCCATCCTAAGCCAGGACAGCAAGTGCTTCTTTTGTGCCTCGGTCTCCAGTAGTTCCTGGCCTTTTCCATCCCTGGGCCACTGGACAAGAGTCCCGATGTCTTTGACGAGTACTGCACAATCTCTGTGGCCACCCCCTTCTCTGCACAAGTGGCCCTTCCTCATTTGTGGGACAGAGGTATCCCAATTAGGGAACTTCTCTGTTTTGTTTTGTTTTTGAGATGGAGTCTCACTCTGTTGCGCAGGTTGGAGTGCAATGGTACAATCTCAGCTTACTGCAACCTCCACCTCAAGCCATTCTCTTGCCTCAGCCTCCCGAGTAGCTGGGATTACATGCCTGTATTCCCACTTATTCCCTTACTACTGTATTCCCACAGTAGAATTTTTAGTATTCTACTAAAAATTTTTGTATTTTTAGTAGAGACCGGACTCACCATGTTGGTAAGGCTGGTTTCGAACTCCTAACCTCAAGTGATCCACCCGCCTCAGCCTCCCAAAGTGCTGGAATTACAGGCATGAGCCACCACACCCAGCCTCTGTTCTTTAAAGAGGAAAATATGACAAGGCTGGGGGCCAGGGGCCAAGGAAAGGCTAGGTGGGCAAGCAGAGGAGTGGGCTCATTTCCTCTGAGAACAAAATTAGTTCAGTTTGCAGCAAGAAGAGGTCCAGTTAGACTGAAAAAGGAACTTCCTGAGAGCATGACCAGGAAGTCCTTCTCTAATAGCAGGGCACTGGGAGCGAGAGGCCATGGGAAACATGCAGTCCTCCTCCTCCATCATTTCACAACTGACTGGGGCCCTCAGAAGAGAAAGGTCTGGGAGGGCTCCTCCATGCCACTTCTCAGCATTTACCACCTTGAGGACCTGGGGAGAACCCTGCCTGGATGGAATGGGGCAGTGGTGGGACCAACTTGCCCTGAGGCTAAGGAGAGCCAGATGACCCTCAAGACAATCCCACACGTCCTTTGAGGACACTGAGAGCCAGCCTGGCCACCAGGAAGTTAATCATTGACATGCACCTGCCCTGTGCCAGGCCAGCTATCATCTCATCATTGGTACAACGCTATAAGGGAAATTTTGTGGTTCCCCCTACTGTGAGTGGCAAATTCCGGCTCAACAGTCAATTGATCCAAGTCACAGAACCAATAAGTCATTTCCAGTCCTCCCACAGTCCTCCAGAATCCATTTTCTTATGCCATTTCACAGAAGGAGAAACTGAGGCCAAATTAAATAGTCCCGTGGCAAGTCAGAGGCCTCCAAAGTGTCTGCTTCCAAAGCTCTTTTCACTGTCCTCTAGAGACTCTGCATTGGACAACAACAGGAGGGATTGAGGTTAGACCCTAGAGAGACCCAAGGGTTCTGACCTGATGTCTTGGACCCAGGGGTGGGGGTTCAGGGCCTGGAGAAAGAGCGTGGGAGCTGAGAGCTGTCACTGTTCCACCCAGTGCAGTGCCCAGCCCCAGAAGGCAGGGTGTAGGGTACAGGGTGACAAAACTCAAGGAGAAATCCAGTGCTGGGTGCGGCCCAGTTATGAAATCACCTCTTTACTCAGTCCCAAGTTCTCTCCTTACCCAAGGCAGGGTCTGCTGAGACCATGGGCAGCCTACATGGGTGTGGAGGCATTGTCCAACACAGCTCCAGGGCCCTCACCCCCACCTCCATAGGATGTGCAGGGAGCAAACCAACAGGGCAAACCTGAGGCCTGAAAGGCAGTGGGGAATAGACAAGGGTTAGGGAAAGAGGTAGATGCTGGACTCATAGCGGAAAGGGGCACACTAGGACCGTCCCCCAGACCCAAGTCCCTCTACCCTGTCCCTGGGAGCCATTTGACCTCAGGAAGAAAGACCACAGGCCTCTCATTGCACCAGGGTCTGATGGTCTAGAGAGAGAGGCAGGTGTTCCTGCTAACTGGCCCAAAGCTTCCTGAGGCAGTTGAAACCTCTTCCCTTCTTGTTCTTCGGAAAACAGAAATTCCGGATCTCAGCATTCTTTTCCTCTCATACTGCAGGCTCCCAACCTCAGGCCCCAATCTAATGGGCTACAGAGTCAGTTTTGCTACCTCTGGTGGGGGGACCATGGGCATCCTGGGGGATCATGGGCTGCCTTTGGGCCAGGGCCCAGGAAGAAGGGATCAGTCATTCCAGCTAAGGTGTCTGGCAAGCCCAGGTGTTCTGGTTCCCAGCCCAGAGGCCCCCTGGTGCCTCCACTGCAGGTGGACAGGAAGATGGAGCCAGAGAGGAGAGTGTGCTCAGTATTCCCCTACCTGCCTCTTTGTCCCCAGCTCAGCAACAGCACGACGGCTGGCCAGGCGGTAACTGTGGAGCTCTTCCTGACACTGCAGCTGGTGCTCTGCATCTTTGCCTCCACCGATGAGCGCCGCGGAGAGAACCCGAGCACCCCTGCTCTCTCCATAGGCTTCTCTGTGGCCCTGGGCCACCTCCTTGGGGTAGGTCATGGCCATGGGTTCCAGCCTCCCTGGAGGAACAGACACACAGACCACTCCAGAGACAGACACAGAGACCCCAAGAGGGACACATACACAGAACTCTCAAGAGGAACAGACACCCCAGAGGTTTGACTCCCAGATACCCCAGAGGGACAGATATCACTCCAGCCCATCTGTAAATAAAACATGAAGTTAATTGTCCATCACGTGGGTTCCCTTTAGGCCGAGGTCAAGCACTGCAGCGCGGGACAAGGACTTCCTGCCCTGTCCTCACCTCCCTTCTCTGTGATGCCCTCCTCCCACTGCAGATCCATTACACCGGCTGCTCTATGAATCCTGCCCGCTCCCTGGCTCCAGCTGTCGTCACCGGCAAATTTGATGACCACTGGGTAATGGCTGAAACCCTCTGCCCTCCCCTTCCCTAGAAACCCATTTTAGAGGGAGAACAAGAGCTGGAATAGCATGGGATGGGGGCTCAGCAGCGGTACCCCAAACCCTCCACACTCCTCCTGGTCCTGGGGAGCCTTGGGTTCCACCCCTCAGATCTGATGCCAAAGACTCAGTTTCCACATCTGTGAATGAGGATGACAACAGCTTACCTCACTGGCTTCTTGGGGACAGTAAGTGAGGTTACCGGTGTAACCCAGATAATGCAGTGTCTGGCACTTAAAACTCTGTAAGTGGTAGTATTTAGCACTTATCTGGTGCTTAGTATGTGGTGAGCCTTGTTCTGAGTGCTTTGCAAACATTAACTCAGTTTTCACAACCACCCTAGGAGGTAGACATTCTTAGAGTGAAAGGCACAGAGAGGGTAAGTAACTTGTCGAAGTGCACACAGCACTTAAGTGGTGGAATCAGGATTCACACACAGGCAGTGGCTTCAGAATTCGCACCCTTAACCCCGCACTGACAATCCTTCCCCAGCAGCTGGCGTTGTCGTCGCTAATTACATAAATAAGCATTTTACTAGATTAATGGCGGGGAGGAGGGGTGCGGCCGCAGAGTGTGTCGCCGGGGCCTGTGGGCTCCGCGTGCGGGTGCAGGCGCGGGTGCCAAGCCGCCCTCTCCGCTCGCCCCCAGGTCTTCTGGATCGGACCCCTGGTGGGCGCCATCCTGGGCTCCCTCCTCTACAACTACGTGCTGTTTCCGCCAGCCAAGAGCCTGTCGGAGCGCCTGGCAGTGCTGAAGGGCCTGGAGCCGGACACCGACTGGGAGGACCGCGAGGTGCGACGGCGGCAGTCGGTGGAGCTGCACTCGCCGCAGAGCCTGCCACGGGGCACCAAGGCCTGAGGGCCGCCAGCGGCCTCTACGGCCCGACGGACGCTTGCCAGGCCCGAGGCAGAAGGGCCCACCCCGTCCCTCCTCTCCCCCAGGTCTGAAGTTGGCCCCCCAGCGCTGAGTAGCTGCTTCCTGGACGTGCGCGAGAGGCCAGTGCTGTGAGCAGGCGGGGAGGAGGCTGCCGGAGGAAGCCCTGAGCCTGGCGGGGTCCCCTGCCCTGAGGCTGTGAGCAGCCAGTGGTGGCTCCTTCAGCCTTTTGCAGGGAACTTGGAACTTAGGGGACTGAGCTGGGGAGGGAGGCAGGTGGGTGGTAAGAGGGAAACTCTGGAGAGCCTGCACCCAGGTACTGAGTGGGGAGTGTACAGACCCCTGCCTTGGGGGTTCTGGGAATGGTGCAACTGGTTTTACTAGTGTGCAGGTGTGTTCATCCTTGAGTTTTCCTTTGTCCTCACATACAGGGTTGTGCATGCCCCGAGTGTGAACAGGTTTGCCTACGTTGGTGCAAGTGTGCACGGCTGGGGACTTCTCACTTCCCCTTGCACCCCTTCCTCCCCAACCTGCAATAAATCCACTTCTCCTGCGGTGGATGAGTGTGGGTGCCAGTCATCCTCAGGAGAAGGGGAAGGGAAGGAGGCCACTTTGAGAGGGCTGAAGGGAGGGTCTTGATTTCCAGCCGCAATCTGGCTCCTCCTGGAAAATTTCCCCCACCTGCAGCGCTGGGCCCCAAGGCTTGCCAAGATTCATTGCTGGAGGTAGAGAGGTGTCAACCAGAGAACAGCTCCCCTAGAAATGGCCTCTGGAAAAAGGAAATCTTTGGTTGGCAAAGATTTCCTTTCTGTGGTGAGGGAGAACCTCTCCAAAGAGGAAGCAGGCATATGAGTGTGCACGCCTTCACATGTGTGTACGCTGTGTGTGCCCGGGACCCCCGTCTCCAGGGGTGCCCCAGACCCAGAGATTAGCCTCCCACTTCAGCAGAGAAAACAAAAGCCCTTTGTGGGACCCGGGCCTTTGTCTTGGGAGAGGGGGAGATTTGTACCTAAACACTTCTTGAAAGACACTCAGTTTCACAAGTGAGCCCTCTTGCCCAGCACACACCTATGGCTGGCTGGGCAAGGCGCTCAAGCATGCAACCATGGGCACCAGGCAACACCCCTCCATCACCCATCTCATTCTCCCCAGTCCTCAGGCAGCAGCTCCTCCGCCCCAGGAATCTCTGTTCCTTCTCTGTCTGCCTCTCCACAGCCCGTGATCCCCTGCTTCTGGCTCCTACCACTGGACAGTCATTGTGGATAGAGCAGCCTGCTGCTCTCAGGACCAGAGAAGGGAAATGACTTCTCCAGGCAGAGGCAGATCTGAGTCTAGAACCCAGGCTTCTAAATTTCTAGGCCAGTATGACTGCTCTCAAAAGAGATTAACTGGGATTAAGTGAGATGACGCATGTAAAGGTGCTGTGTAAACTGTAATTCTTAATACCATTATCACGCATTACTAGAATCATTTCATTATTTCTGCTTCCTGGGGGAAGGATGCAGAAGGAATCTGATGCTCAACATCCCTTACCTCCTTTCGTTGATGGCCAAAGCAAAGGAGAGTCCTGGGAGCTCGCAAGATCCAAGCAGAAGGAGATGGGTTTGGGGCTGGCTCCATCCTGGCCCAGCCTCTTAACCTCTTCTTACCCTGAATGTGTGCCCTATCTTTTCTCCCACCTCCTTCCTCCCACTACCCAGCCCCATCCATTCTCTCCTTCCCTCTCCAGTCTGCTGTATAAGTAACATGTGGGTCATACCTTGAACCCCCCCCACGCCCCCATGCTCTCTGTGGCCTCCATGCCTTCAAGACTTCTGTCTGTATCTATCTCACACTGCACCAAGCACCCACTGTGCACCAGGCACTAAGTCTCTAGCCTCTTTCTCCCTTCTGCTCCCATCCAAGAAAGACAGTGTATAAGGAACATCTCTGTAATTGTGTCCCCTCTCATCTATGCTCTTTCCTGTCTTCCTTGACCAAAGCTTTCTTTGAGGTCCAAAAAAGGCTGCCCTGGGCCATACATGCTATGGAGAGGACTCTCCCAAACCCTCAGTAGCTAGTGACAGCCACTTGGCCTCACTACCAGAAGAAGGATGGAGTCAGAAACCAAAGTGACCTCCAGAGCTGTCCTCCTGGAATCTGAGTGTCCTTGCTCTAGAGGTTCAAAGGCAGCAAGGCAGTGAGCTATGAGCCCAGCATGGATGTGTCTCAGGCACCTCATCCCCACCCTACCTCACCCCAACAAACTCCTCTAGAAGAAGCCAAGAATTTCTCTCTATGTCTGTTTCACTTCTTGGATTGCATCTCCCCAAAAACTAAATGTGAAATCCTTACCATTTCTAGCCTCTATTGCCCAGATTGGAGTCAGAAGTCAAAAAAGGATTCCAAGTGATGGAACTCCAGGGGTGGAGGGAAATTGGCAGTTCCTGGCATCTCTTGTGTACCAGCTGCTGTGCTGGATGCCTTGCATGCACGGGCTCATCTAATCTTCCTCAAACTTCAGATAGGTTAAGGAAGGACAAAGGCCCCCAGCCATGAAGGGTTTTGCTATTTCCAAAGCTTCCCCTTATCGTCCCCTGTGATTGTCTCCCAACCCTGTGACAAAGGTAGAGCAAATATTGTTCTTCCCATTTTACCGATTCAGAAACCAAGGCTAAGGGACTGGTCTAAAGTCTCACAGGTAGTACATAGTGAAGCCAAGACTTGAACTCAGAGCTTTTTATACAAAATCCCATGATTTTTCCACTGAGACAAATCCTAGGCTCCTGGGAGGCCCTGGCAGAAGCCAGAACACATGGCTGGGCCTTTCCAGTCCAACCCACTGTCTTGCAGTGGACGGACAGCCTTGGCGAGGGCAGCAGGGTAGAGAGGACAAAGAATGTGGGGCTGGTTTCTGCCCTTTAAGAGCACCCGGTCAGTCAGAGAACAGAGATCACACACACCAAACCAGACAGAGGCAGGGCGGCATGGAGACAGGTAGACAGACCTCCAGGTCCCCAAGCTGGGGACAAAGAAGGTTCTGAGCTGTCCCATATTCCCACTTCTTGCCAAATGACTTTGCACCTGCAAATGGTGCTTCAATGTTGTTTTGTATCTTTAAGCTGTGATGTTGTATATATACAATGCCTCCCAGCTAGACTGTAAGCCCTTTGGGGACAGGGCTGCTTCCAGTTCTTGGATGGCATTCTCCTATCTACCTTCCTTCAACTGCTCTGCATATAATAAGCACTCAATAAATGCTCATTTGCCAATAAGTACTGTTTCTTCCACAACTTGGCAGTGGTCAATAGAAATACAGTCCAAGGTACCAGAAGACAGGCGGAGCTCCCTACCATTTCTACCCCAGCCCTCAACTTCTCCCAGGGAACTCAGAAGTCCCCATATCAGGAGAGGAAGGGAAGAGCTCTCCCTAAGATATTCAAATTCCCCCTGTCACAAATGGGGAGACCCATCACTCAGCTCAGAAAGGTCCCGGGCATTCCTCTGGAGCTGCCAGGGCAGGGCCTGAGTGCTTGGGCAAAGAGAATTCCAAGACATAACAGGAGTTTATTGTGATGACTTGAGGACAGAGGGACTCTAGTGGTTAGAGAGATGGAAGAGCCTAAGACACAGGCCTAGGAAACAGAATCAGCTGCCCCGTGTGAGTAACCTTGACAGATGAAGTCTCCTTTTTTGGCCTCACCAGGCCCACTCCTGGTGACCAAGTGTGTGGCGACCTGTGATTCCCATCTCAGGTCACTGTGTGACCCTAGGCAAGTGACCTCTGAGTCTGGGTTTCTTCATGGGTAGCTTGGAATCAGATCACACAGTGGAGGCCAATTATAATCTCTAACTTTGTAGATTATATTCTGAATCTCTAAAACGGCAAGAACAAGGTCTTGGCCTTTACAGTCCCTCATTAGTTCAAATCTTCAGGTCGGAGCTTCCCCTGGCAGCCCAGCCTCTTGTGAGCACTTGTGAGTCCTTTCATTCTGAAATGCTGGAGTTTGAGACCTGTGGACTATGAAGACAGTGCCTGGGGAGAAAGGATGAGAAAGCAAGTGGAAGGGTGCGAACTGGAGGCAAGTTCAGCAGCAAAGGAGCCTGGCCCCCAATGGCCTCTGGGGTCATCAGGGTCATTGTCCAGCCCAAGTCCCAGGCCCAGAAGAAAATCCTGCATACAACTGGCATGATTGGCTGGGGACAGAGCGCTGAGACCCACGGAAGAAAGGACAGACTGACCTCCGGCCTTAAGAGGAGAGATTTGGGGGAGGAGCTGCTCCAGCAGGAAATGCCACAGCTGGGCAGGAACAATAGAGGGGTTTCTTTAGCCCTTGTTTTCTTTGGCATCTTAGCTGCCACAGAGCCCAGAGCCCGCTCCTCCAAGTCCTTAGCATTCCTGCAGGCTCCTCCCCTCAGCCCTGCCTGACAAACTGACAGGGGAGGCACCTGTTCTCTACTTCCTCTGCACCCTCCCGCTGGACTCTTCCCCCAAGCTTAGCACCACACTAAACCCTCAAGGGGCTTTTAAAATTAACAGTCACAACGTAAGGAGACTTTACTGAGCCTTATTCTGTGCCAGGCACTGTGCTAAGGGCTTCTCTAACACACATGGGGATGGGAGTCTTTAATGCAGCTCCTCTCCCGGGATCCTGGGGGTGGGTCCTCCCCCTCTAAGCCCTAGAGAGCCTTCCAGCCTCATTCTCCACATGTCCGACCTGGAGTGAGTGGGAAGAGGGAGGGGGTGGTATGCGAGGAGGCAGCAGGTCACAAAGGGGTTACAAGCTCAGAGGGAAGGGGGATGGGAACTGGAAGAAAGTGTCACCCAGACCAGGAGTAGAAGAACTTGACTTTGGGGAGACTGAAAAAGACCACATGTAAGAGAGAGAGACATGGAAAATGAGGTAGAAACAGACAGAAACAAAGAAAAGCACAAAAATTAAGAGCCAGAGGAAAGGTGAAAATAGCCAGGAGACAGAAACTGCAGGATGAGAGAAATGAATAGAGACAGAGAGATTAAGACAGCAAAAGGCAAGAAGGAAAAACAGAAAATGAGAAGGTGTGAGAGAGAGATGGAGAGGTGGAGAACAGAGAGACTGAAATGAGAAAGAGACCTCTCGGAGAGAGACCGAGAGGAAGAGGCTGGCAGAGGGAGAGGGTCAGAGACCAAAGACAGTGACAAAAAGAGAAATAGGGTTTTGCAAAGACTGACTGACAGAAACAGATTTCGAGGGGGAGAGAGACCAAGACCCAGTGAGGGTTTGAAGGAGACTTAGGGGAGGTGGAGGAAGAGAAGGAGAGTCTCAGATCCAGGGTGAGGGGCTTCTAGCAGGAAGAGGGGAGACGCCAAGACCGCGCTTGGGAGGTCAGTGGTGCGTCTCTACCCTCCCTGCTCCCCCACTCCAACTCCCAGAGTCTCAAGGCCTCGCGTCACACCCCCCTCCCGTCCCCTCGACAAGGGGAACCCCGGCCTGGGAGAGGGCGCCTTCGGGGTCCGTTGCCTAGTCCAGGTACTGCCCAGCTACCGGGCGTCGAGGATTGCGAAGCGTCGGGGCAGACTGGCACGGTGCCCACTTTTCCCAAAATGCCAGCCTTCCAAGCCCAGAAGCTCGCCCGGCCCGGGCCGGGAGCTGCCCACGTCGGACGGCCGGACCGCCCTGCAGGACCCAGCCCGGCCGCCCGCCCCCGCCGCCGGCGGTGAGGGAGGTGAGCGGCGCCGACCTGCGGGACGAGCATCACTCCGACCCAGCCGGGGGTGAGGCGGGTCAGGATGCTCCGGTCGCAGGAGGAAAAGGAGGAGCTGGACCAAAAGCCCGAAGAGAAGAAAAGGGGAAGGCCGCGCGCGGAGCGCGGTAAAGGCCGGCGGAGCTAGACGCCCCGAGGTCGGAGTGAAGCGCCGGGACCGAGCCCCGTCTCCCAGGGAGTCCGGGGCGCACGGCACCGAGGAGAGCGCGGGAGCCAACCTGGGCGCATCATGCGCAGGGCCCGGGACGCTGGGCCGGTCTACACCGCCGCCTGGGTCACGTGGCCCGGACGGGCAGGCGGCTGCCCCGGCCGGGGGGCGGGGGTCGCGCCGGGGCTGCGCTGGGCGACGGGGAGCGGCGGGTCCGCAGCGGCCTTGAGCCTCCCAACCCGCGCGCCGCGCTGGCCCCCGAGCGTAGGAGCCGCCCCCTGCCCCCCCGCGCCGGCCCCGCGCCCGGCCGCCCGCCCCCTATATAGCGCGCCCCAGCAGGGCCCGCGCCAGGCCGCCAGCCTCGGAGTGGGCGCGGGACAGTGCGCGGCGCCCCGCAGCCAGGCCCCCGCCCCCGCCGCCTCCACCTCCTCCGCCGCCTGCGACCCAACGGGCGCCCCCCGCCGCGGCAGCTGCCGCCGGGCCCCCGCGGCCACCATGAAGAAGGAGGTGTGCTCCGTGGCCTTCCTCAAGGCCGTGTTCGCCGAGTTCTTGGCCACCCTCATCTTCGTCTTCTTCGGCCTGGGCTCGGCCCTCAAGTGGCCGTCGGCGCTGCCTACCATCCTGCAGATCGCGCTGGCGTTTGGCCTGGCCATAGGCACGCTGGCCCAGGCCCTGGGACCCGTGAGCGGCGGCCACATCAACCCCGCCATCACCCTGGCCCTCTTGGTGGGCAACCAGATCTCGCTGCTCCGGGCTTTCTTCTACGTGGCGGCCCAGCTGGTGGGCGCCATTGCCGGGGCCGGCATCCTCTACGGTGTGGCACCGCTCAATGCCCGGGGCAATCTGGCCGTCAACGCGGTGAGTGCCCCGGGGGGGGGGGGTGGGAGCCTCGACCCTGGGGTGGGCTCAGGACCAGGCCTCTTACCCCACCTGGAAAAAAGGGGTGCCGCAGAGTGGGCCAGCCCACACCCTTCACCAGGAAGGCAAGAACCTCCCAAGGCCAGGAAGGCAACTCTCCAGGCTGATGTGTGCCCCCTGCCCGCCCACCTCCTCTGCCCTCCACTCATGCTGGCCCACCCTGATCTCTTCAATGCCTGCTGCCCCTCCTCTCCTGCCGGAAACTTCTGCCTCCTCCTGTCTCACCTTTGAGCTCCACCTTCCTCCTGCGCCCCTCACCTCTCCCATCTCCTCAGTGGAGCGGCTGAGTAGAACCACCAGAGAAAAGCAGGCTGTCATCCCGGCTTTGGGTGACCCTGGCCTGTCTGTGCTTCATTGTTCTCAGCCCCTCCATGGGGATGGTCGTGTCTGCCACAGCAGTTGTCAAGGGGCTCACATTTAGAAACCGTAGATAGGAACCCCCTAATGTGGGGCCAGTGCAGAGCAGTTTCTGTTGAGTATTGGTTCCCGCTTTCCCCAACCTGTGCTCCTCCCCTCAACCCTGCACCCCTGCCTCCCTCCCACCTCCCGCAGCCCCAGAGTCAGCCCCCAACCCCATGCAAACTGAGTTCATTAATCAAACACAGAGGAGGATTTGCTCGGCCATTGTCAAACTGTGAGTCAGCCGCACTGGAGAGACGGGTTTAAGGCTGGCACTGGCATGGGGCCAGGCACGGGCAGGAGGCCGGGATGGGGTGTGAGGCAGGCAAACCGGGCAGCTGCCCACAGGATGGAGGGTAAATGCCAGCTTATGGGGGCTGGGGGTTGGGCAGAGCCATTGATAGGACTGTGTCCAGGAAAAGCTACCCTGACACTCTGCCCTTTGGCCACAGGCCTGAGCTTCAAGCCTGTGCAAACTGTGAAATGTATAGTGTCTTTAACAAATGGCTTCGCTGGGGTGATGTCCACAGGGCTTGGCTTCCAGGTGCCAAGGTGCTCTAAGTGTCCCTGGAGGCCAAAAGCCCTTCTCCCCAAGCCCCTGGCTATACAGCCAGAAGGTGGCTGGGGTCCTAACCCGCTATCCCCTTGCAGCTCAACAACAACACAACGCAAGGCCAGGCCATGGTGGTGGAGCTGATTCTGACCTTCCAGCTGGCACTCTGCATCTTCGCCTCCACTGACTCCCGCCGCACCAGCCCTGTGGGCTCCCCAGCCCTGTCCATTGGCCTGTCTGTCACCCTGGGCCACCTTGTCGGAGTGAGCAGTACTAACATTGGGCTGGGGTGAGGGTGGGGCAGGCACTCAAGGCAAATAATGGAGCCCCGGAGCGGAGCCCACTTCAGATTGATGAGTCCAGCAGAGTTTAAGGCCTGGATTCAGGGCTCCTGGACTCTGGCCCTACTGGGTCCCAGAATTGATCCCCCAAAACCTCTGGGCTGAGGAAAGATGGGAGTAAGTAGGAGGTGGGATGGGACAGGAATCAAACCCAACCTCAGAGCAGAGAAGAGAGGAGGGTGTAGTTAAGGGTCCATGGTTAACCGAGCAGCTGGGATCCTTGGAGGGAGAGGTTGCCAGCCTGAGTTTGAGACCTGGCTGAGCCCCTGGACTGCAGTGTAACCTTGGGAGAGTCCAGGTTCTGTGGGAGTGGACCAGGATGTTGCCTTTCTCTCCACCGCCCTGTCTCTATCCAGATCTACTTCACTGGCTGCTCCATGAACCCAGCCCGCTCTTTTGGCCCTGCCGTGGTCATGAATCGTTTCAGCCCCGCTCACTGGGTGAGTCCGTCCCTTCCCCTGGCTCCCTGGAGATGAGGGCCTGGAGACCCAGCAGTGGCAGCTCAGAGCTCACCAGACCTGGCTTCTGTGGGCCTAGAGCTTGGGGGTGGGCCAGGGAGTGGTGGCTGAGAGAGAAAGGGACACAGTAGGGGATGGGATTCAGCCAGAGGGGCAGAGGTGGCTTTGTATGGCCTGAACCGCTGGGGACAGGGAGTATGAGTATCTGTCCGCTTATGGAAGAGGCTCTGTACTGAACCTGGAGGTGCAGAGGGGCTCTGTGTCAATTCCCTTGAGGATTTGGTGTCTGTCCCTCTGGGTGTCTGTGTGCTGGTCCTCTCTGATGTTTTATTTATCTGTCCCTGTTGAGGGGGTTGGGAGAGTCTTCCTGTGGGTCTGTCCCTGTGGACAATCTGTCTGCCCCCTCCTTTGAAAGCTCATGGTCACTCTCTCCAGGGTCTGTTTCTATCCCTATGTGGAGGGGAGAGGTGCTCTGTTCATCTGTCTCTCTGGGGACCCATGTGTCCCCTCTGAAGGTTTATTTGTTTCTCTTTCCGGTGTGGTTGGAGGGGGCCTGTCCCTCTGGGAATCTGTTTGCCTTCTTTGAGGGTCTGGGTGTCTGTGGTCCATGTCTTTGTCCCTGGGAGTGGTGTGTCAGTATATCCATCCCCGAGGTGGGAGGAAGTCTTTCTCCCTGAAGGTCTGGAAGTCTGCATGTCTGTCTCCTCTCAGGGTCCATGGGTCTGTCCTCTGTGGGGTGGGGGGCATGTGGTCTTCAAGGTCTGGGGCTCAGTGCCCTGACTCCTGCCCTGTCTCCACCAGGTTTTCTGGGTAGGGCCCATCGTGGGGGCGGTCCTGGCTGCCATCCTCTACTTCTACCTGCTCTTCCCCAACTCCCTGAGCCTGAGTGAGCGTGTGGCCATCATCAAAGGCACGTATGAGCCTGACGAGGACTGGGAGGAGCAGCGGGAAGAGCGGAAGAAGACCATGGAGCTGACCACCCACTGACCGGTGTCAGGCAGGGGCCAGCCCCTCAGCCCCTGAGCCAAGGGGGAAAAAAAGAAAAAGTACATAACACAAGCTTCCTTTTTGCACAACCGGTCCTCTTGGCTGAGGAGGAGGCGCTGGTCCCCCTGGCTGCACAGTTAGAGAGGGGAGAAGGAACCCATGATGGGACTCCTGGGGTAGGGGCCAGGGGCTGGGGTCTTCTGGGGACAGGTCTCTCTGGGACAGACCTCAGAGATTGTGAACGCAGTGCCAAGCTCACAGGCTGCAAGGGCCAGGCCAGAAAAGGGTGGGCCTGCAGCCTGCATCCCCCACCTTCCCCAGCCCTTCCTCAAGAGCTGAAGGGATCCCAGCTCCTAGGTGGGCAGAGGCAGACCCTCCCCTGAGCTCCTTAGGAAGACGACAGACTGGTTCATTGAATGCCGCCTTATTTATTTCTGGTGAGGATGCATGCGTGGGGCTGCTGGTGTTTAGAGTGGGGGCTACCCAATAAATCACTGATACTCACATTCCGCCTCTGTCTCTCCTCAGAGTGCCTTGAGACACCCTGGCCCATTGCCTCTCCTCTTTGTCATCCCACATCCTCCACCACGATCTCCACAGGGTACCAGGGGACCCCAGGACAAGTGCTCTGTGGGAAAAAAGGGAGACTGAGACCATGGGAGGCCCAGAGAATCAGAGAGATGGGAACAGAGCAGGGAGAGACTGAGAGAGAGAAGACCAAATATCAAAATAGAGCTAGAGGCCAGGAAGGAGGGGTCCTCACTGCAGTCACCCTCCACCCCTCCCCCCTCAGCCATGTCAATCAAGTCCCTACCATTTGAGGAGGGCTTGGCTGGCACTTGAGGGGAATGCCAGGGTGTGACAGGCAGGGTGGAGGAGGAGTGAGCCAACTGCAGCCCCTCAAGATGGCAAGGGGGTGACCAGCCAGGTTCCATCACAGCCCTGGGCCCCTTTCTCTGCACCTTGATGTTTCAAAAAGGTGTCCTGCTGGGAGCCTGTGCCCAGAGGGAGCAGCCCCCCCGACCTCCTCCCCAAGAAGCCACATGTGGCCCAGCCCCCTTTTCCAGGGCTTCTCTCTCATGCCTCGGCCCACCAGTGTCCCCACCGTCCTCTCCTCTGGGCCTGAGCTCTGTCCTAGCCTGCTCTTGTCCCACTGTCACTGACACTCCTTAGGTAACCTTCTTAAACTCTCAGAGCCTCCATCTCTTCCTCTGTAAAATGGGGATAAAATATCACTTTCCTCACAAGATAGTTGTGGGGACCGGATGAGGGCATGAGATGCCTGGGACCAGTCAGCTTTCTGTGAGGAAAAGGCGGGAGGTCATGCAGTGAACAGCTCCACACAGCCCAGCTTCGCAGTGAGCCCAGTCTGGAGTCAGTAACTACCCTCATTCCAATCTGGCCGCAGAACTTGGGGCAACATAAGCTCTCTGAGCTTTAAGGACCTTATCTGCAAAACAGAGGTACTTTTCCCGACCTCACGTGCTGTCGTGAAGAGAAAATGAGACCATGCCTGGAGGTAAAACGCTTGTACAAATGGTCAGGCGCCTTGGAGTGAGTGCTCAGTATAGTCGTGTGAATAGAAACCCACACGTGCCTGCCTAGTCTGGGGCCCCAGCCACATGCTTCTGCCCTCCTGGGGGTGTCTGGACCTGAGCGCCTGTCCAGCGGGGCCAGGAGACGGACTGAGAAGGGGTAGGGGAAGCTGTAGGTCTTGGCCAGCGACAGGCAGTCCCAGGGGCTGGGGTGAGGAGCGGCAGACCCCCCAGCCTTCTCCACACTTAGAGTCTAAGCATCTACAAGTGAGAGGTCAGCTACTCATGTCAGCCACTCATGTCCGCCCCATAGGCTTACAGTAAACACCACGTGGCATTGCGTGTGAGAACCCGGGGAGCCCAGGGAAGGAGCAGCCCCCCACCCACCGTGTCCCTTCCCACTTTTTCCAACCTGCCCCAGGCTGGGGGAGCCGGGCTGGAAGTGCCAGCTCTGGCCAGCAGGGGGCAACGTCGTCCACCGAATCCACAGCGTGGTGCCTCGTCGTCCACAAGTCCTGCGTCTGGGCTCTAGCCAGATGGGGGTGGAGTGGAGGACACAGGGAGTCCCTCATGCTTGAGTCCCCTGGGGCCACCTTGAGGCAGCCTATCCCAATGCACCCCCGCCCCACTATCCGGGTGGGGCGCAGAAGAGAGGGGAGCCCTTCCCCACTCAATCTCCAGGAGACTCAGGTACGGACACAGCCATGACCAGGAGGATGGGCTCTTCCTCCAGCCCAATGGGGACCACGGCAGGGTGGACAGTGGACCCTTGGGAGACAAACCCGCGGGGGCGGGCAAGGCACTAAGTCAGAGGGGGCTACCGGCCCTGAGCTTCCTGCAGGTTGCCTCGCCTGGCCCTTGAGCAAGCTTCCAGCTAGGGCTTGGGGCTGACAAGCGCCGTGGTTGGGGCGGTGTGGCCAGCAGGGGTCGCTGTGTCTGCGTGTCGGATCTTGCAGGAGCGGCAGGTCTGCGGGCTCACAAAGTCCCGTGCACACGCGCGCACACACACACTGACCCCACACAGTCCGGGGCTCGCGGCCACACACTGACCTCAGTCGTGCCCGAGGGCTGCATCTTCCGGGTGTGTGCGTCTCCTTCCCTCCGCACGTTCACTCGAATGTGCGGAGCCACATCAGCCCTCTGGCATTCGCTCACAGGGCCACCGCGGGCCCAGACCTATGAGCCTGGCTCCGCGGTTCTCAGAGGCACACCTGTGTGCTGTCCAACACAAGCACACACAGGCCCCGTCACCTCTGCTGCACCTAAAGAGGGAACCCAGGGAGAGTCAGGATTCTCCTGTGGGAGGCTCCCTTCCCCTTTCTCCCACTCTTCCTCTCCCCAGGGCCTGCCAGTTCTCATCAGCTGGGAGGTGGAAAAGGTGATATGGGGAGAGATGGAAGAGGACCGGGAGGAGAGGTGGAGAGCGGACAGAGGGGCTGGCTGTTGAGATGGGTGGACAGGAGGAAGGACATCTGGGAGGACCAGGTCTCTCCGCTCCTCTTGGCCTCAGTTTCCTCCTCCGTCATGTGTGGATGAGGACATCAGACCTCCCGACCTTTGCAGGTTTTGTGGGGATCAGTGAGATGAGGCACGGGAAGCCATCTTGAATTCCCTCCTCATCAGTTTGTGTTCTCCCTCCTTTTCTCTCCAGGTACCTTCCTCCTTCCCCTCCCCTTCGCCCCGCTTACTTTCCCCAATCTCTGATAGGACTTCAGTCAGAGCTGCATTGACAGGCAGCCCTAGGCAGCCAGATAAGGAACCTCGGCAAAAGGTTTTTGAGCATGAATGAGCTTAAAGCTTGGCACTAGAGCCCAGTGCTGGCTGGGTCTGGGCACGTGCTGGCTAGGACAGGAAGCCAGGCCTGGAGCAAGCCCTGGTCAATGCCCAGCTGGCCTCAGGAGGTGAAGGACCTTGTCCCAGGCCGGGCAGAGGTCAGGAGACTCAGCCCCGGGCTAGCTGGGGACAAGGGCTGCCGCTGCACTTAGCACTTTCAGGCTCCAGGGCCCAGGGCGGGTGCTGAGGTGCCTGTCTTGGAGCAGCCATGCAGCCCCGTCCCCACAGCTGTCTAATGGCAGGGGGCAGGGAAGTTGCAATCCTAATCATTCACATTTTCTGACTTGGAGGCCCTCTCCTAGTTATCAGCACATTTACTCCTAACTACACACAGGGAGGAGGGAATTATTAGCATCATCCCCATTGTAAAAATGAGGATCTTGAGGTTAAGCAACTGCTTAGGGTGCAATACACATGTCAGTGTTCACAGTCCTTTCACTGGCCTCATCGGCAGCTCTCAACAGGTAAGCATTGCTGCCACTTGGCGCCCATTTAACAAGGGCAGAAACTGAGGCTAGGTCAGATGAAAGGACTGGTAAGTGCCTGTCCACTGCCTGAAGTGAGAGAAGCAGACAAGTGCCCTGGAGCTACCCTGGGACAACCCCCAGCCAGGGAACCCCCTGTGCCAGGGAGGAACAGTGCCCACGCTGCCCCCACAGCCATGCCCTGTCATCCCTTGAGCATTTATTGAATGACTCCTCTATGCCAGCCAGGGATGGATGTCTGTGCTGGAACAGTGGAGGCATTGAGGAGGCAGAGGCCACAACCAGCCCCTGGCTTTGCTCAAGCCCTGCTTCTCTAAGAAGCTTGCCCTGATTCTGCCGGAGAGGGAAATGAGGGCAGGCTTCGCAGAAGAACAGCACTTGAGCAAAGTCTTGAGAGACAAAAAGGAGAGGCATCCAAACTCCACAGCAAAGGGCTCATTCTGGAGAAATATGTCTGGCCTGTTTGGAGTAAAGGGTGCAGGGTGGGCAGTGGGAAGGGAGCCTTCCTTGCATGTTAAACATGGGTATTCAGACCTGATTCTGAGGCAATGGGGAGCCATTGAAAGCTTTTGAGCAGAGGAGTAACTTGATGAGCTTTGCATTTTGGAAGGATCTCTCTGACAGTGAGTGGAGAGGAGAGTGGTGTGGAAGGGCACAACATAGTCTGAGAGCCCAGGAAGGAGGTTAATGCAGTCATCCTGGAGAGGTGATAAGGGCTGCACTGTGCCAGTGGCAAGTGGTGATGGAAAGAGGTGTCAAATATGAGAAAGAGCTACCAGGAACCTGGTACCAGGAACCTATTTGCTGTGGGCTAGGGGAAGGGGAAGCACCAGATGGTTCCTGTGTTCTGGCCTGGGCAACTGAGTGAGAGTGGGGTGAGGAGGAGCAAGCCGGAGGGTCCAGTGAGAGCTGAGTGGGTCTGGAGTTCAGGAGAAAGATCTGGGCCAGAGACAATGTTGAGAGTCGACAGTATCTGCAGGGTGTGGAAGTCACGGGTGGGAACAGGGCTGCCCAGGCACACTCATCAGGAGTGAGGGGCCATGGGCCAGGAGTAGACAAGGCCTGGGCTTAAGGATCAGCAGAAGAGGAGCCAGCCATGGAGGCCACGTGGCAGAGATGCCCTCACAGAGATGGGAGGACAGCCAGGAGATGTGCCTCAAAGGCAGGGAAAAAGAGGCATCAGGAAGGAGATGGCCGGCAGCCCATGTGCCACAGTGGGCTGGAGAGGAAATCATGCTGGCCTTTGCCAGAGCGGTTTCAGTAGCCGGGGGCCAGGGGCTGTTGTGCAGTGGAT
The DNA here is from genome assembly GCF_028885625.2 of Pongo pygmaeus. NCBI lineage: Eukaryota > Metazoa > Chordata > Mammalia > Primates > Hominidae > Pongo > Pongo pygmaeus. The sequence goes on from NC_072383.2 coordinate 47,597,511, forward strand.
AGGTGGCTGGAACCTTGACTCCAAATCATGACCTTTCACTGCTCCGCGACCATGCAGGTACATTTATAGGGAAGAAGTCAAGAGAAGGGGAAGCCTGAAAGCCACAGGTCAGACTGGGAAAGGCCAAGAGAGGGTCCCAGTCACTCAAAGGGAGCCAGAAGTCCAAGGAGGGTCCCCTGACCCCGACTTGTACACCGGAGAAGGGCTGCCTCTACTTCAAGGGCACAGGGCAGCTGGTGAGGGCACAGGGCGGCTGCAGGTGAGTTTGGCTGGGAGGGAGGATGGGAAGAAGTCGCCTGGTAGCTTGGCTTTCTAGGTGGGGTGGGAGGCAACGGTGGGTGCTCTGCTGAGAGAAAGCCAGAGTGAGCCAAATACTTGAAGAGAGTGGGGGAGGTTTAAAGAATGCGGGGAGAGCTGTGGAAGGATTGCTGAGCAGAGCTGCGATCCCTACTGGGGCCAGAGACCATGAACTTGTCATGGCAGCAGTCTGCACGACTAGGCGAGTTTCTCCAGCAGTGCTCAGCAGCGCAGATGGGGGGCAGGAAGGCGTGGAAGAGGATGAGAACAGAGACACGCAGCAGGGACGGGGTGGAGAGGACAGGGAGCCAGGACCATGGAGCGCTGGCAAGAGGCTACTCAGGGTGAGATGCCCAGGAGTTCCCTGGAAAGGACAGGGTGAAGTCGAGACAGCAGGGAGAACAGAAGGGAATGGATGAGGGATGTTACTGGGACTCAGACAGGGACTGGGGAGGAACAGAGCCAGTGGTCCAGAGTTAAGACGTTTCTCTTGAAGATATCAGAGGGCTCAGTCCCAGGTCGGGGAAGGTATTAGGCTGAAATGCAGCAGACATAGTAATCTGCCCCGGGAAGTCAAGAAGTTTTCATTCATTCATTCATTCAACAAATATTTATTGGGCACTTACTGTGCCAATCTCTGTGCAAGACACTACATGCAGGGCTGAACAAAACTTGGTTCCTGGCCCCCAAAGGCCTCCCCGCCTTGCCTCACTGGGGAGACACATTCACACCACAACAGCACCCTGTGGTGACTGCAGTGTAGGAGAATGCCTAGGTGTGGTGGGAGCACGAAGAAGGGTCCCCACCCAGGAAAGGAGCAAGCGACGTCAAAGCTGAGCCTTTGGAATGGGAGTTACCCAAGCAAAGGGAGTGCAAGGGATCTCCAAGAAGAGGATAGAGCTTTTTCCAAGGAGAGGCCAGCAAGAGTATGCATCTGGTGAAACCAGAGGGTAACGGAGTGGGGAGAGGTGAGGAAGAGCTGCAGGGTCCCTGAAGGCAGGCACAGAGCTTTCAGAGGAATGGGAGGCTTGGAAGGGATTTTAGCAGGGGAGCAGCATGATCAGATTTGCATTTTAGCACTCAGGCTGCAGTATGGAAAATTGATTGGAACGGAGCAAGGGAGCAGACAGAGAGACTGGTTAAAGGCTGCAGGGCAGCAGGGGTGGCAAAAAGAGGGCGCAGTCAGGAGATATTTAGGATTCAAAATCAGCAGGACTTGATGTTTTTCCTGGATGGGGGAAGGAGGGAGAAAAGGGTCAAGGATGCTTCCCAGATGCCACCAGCTGAGCTGCAGAAAACAAGAGGAGAACATGGGGGTTGGGGGGGTACCAGGAGACAGGAGGATCACATCTGGAGACAGATTGCGTTTGAGGAGCCTGAGAACAACCAGGGGACATCTGTGGGCAGGTAGATATGCCAGGGATGAGGTCAGGACACCCAGCTGTGGTTAAGAGGGGAAGACTGTTATTTCAATAGCTTGGCAGACTCTTCTTAGGGAGGAACACTTTTGTTTGAGAAAATACCTTGCTATCTGCTAGGGTTAAAAGGGGAAAGCCTAGGGCATGGGTGACCGTAGGGCCAGTGCAGCCACAAAAAATGGTTAAGCTGCCTTGCGTGAGAAAGGAGTGAAATCTGTTTGGCCCCTGAGAGGAGGAGAGCAGAGAGGGAGGAGCCGAGAAGGGAGGGGAGCGCGGGGGAGGGCAGGGAGGCAGGAGGAAGTGAGTGAAGGGCCAGTGGAAATTTCCCCTGGTGGACAGCAGAGGTGCCCATGGCCTTGTGTGATCTGACGCGGTTTGAGTCGTGTGGAATAAACCCCTTCTCCACCTGCCCCTCTGCAACCCCACAGGCCGCAGTGTCCACAGTGTCCTTGGTAAAGTCGACTGTATTCACATCTGCATTCTGTGAGTGCGGGTATAGGTGGGAGTGGAGGAGAGGACTTACTTTCTGGGTTTACGGGCACGGTGTGGTGTCAGCCCATTTGGAAGCAAAGCCTAGATATGGAGGGAGCCAGATGAACAGGTCCTGGGAATGCACAGGACCCCCTGAAGCAGGCTGGGGATCTGAGTGATCTTGCTGTATCTGAGCTGACATTGGAACATGAACAGTCTGAAATCCCATGAGCCCTGCTGCCCTGCACCTGTGACCCTCAGGCTAGACCTTAGACTGTCTACAACACGAGTCAGGCCCAACCCACCCTGGAAATCGTCGTAGGAGGTTCCAGCTCAGTGCCCAGAGACAGCCCCCGCATCCCACCCCATCAGGTAAGCTCAGGCTGGAGCAGGCATGTGAGCAACACCCCTCATTCCACCCCCATACACACACATAACCCCATCTGCCTGCGCCCTGCCAGTCTGACCAGCACAGTCCTGGGGACAGGAGCGTGGTGGAGGAGCTGCAGGTGGGGGCCAGAGAAGCCTCCACAGAGAGCAAAAGCCAGGGTCAGCCAGAGACAGGACACCAGAAGAGACAGGAGATCAGAGACCAGAGGAACAGAGAAGAGGCCCCAGAGCAAAGCAAGGAACAGCCAAGGCACCAGGACATGGATGCAGTGGAGCCAGGGGGAAGTGGCTGGGCCGGCGTGTTGGCGTGCAGGCTTTGGAAAGCCATCAGCAGGGCGCTGTTTGCAGAGTTCCTGGCCACGGGGCTGTATGTGTTCTTTGGCGTGGGCTCAGTGATGCGCTGGCCCACAGCACTTCCCTCCGTGCTACAGATTGCCATCACCTTCAACCTGGTCACTGCCATGGCTGTGCAGGTCACCTGGAAGGCCAGCGGGGCCCACGCCAACCCTGCTGTGACGCTGGCCTTCCTCGTAGGCTCCCACATCTCTCTGCCCCGTGCTGTGGCATATGTGGCTGCCCAGCTGGTGGGGGCCACGGTGGGGGCTGCTCTGCTTTATGGGGTCATGCCGGGAGACATCCGAGAGACCCTTGGGATCAACGTGGTAGGTGCAGGGAGGGGCACCTGGAGGGCCAGGAGGCGGGAATGTGCACAGGTGGTGAAGGTGGAGGCCAGGACGGAGGTGAGGGAGCAAAGGAGGAAACAAGTCAGCCGCAGGCTCCACATCCTCCTGGGCTGGGTCCCAGGACCCAGAGGACTGAGACTTTGACCTCAGTCTAGGCAGAATAGAAATGGGATAGTGGCGCGAAGAACAGGTGGAGATGGAGAAGGAAGAAGCCATATAAAGGAGAAGGAATAGAAGGACCAGGCATTTAAGGGTAGACGCGGCCAAGGGAGTGTGGGGACTGTAGGCAGAGAAGGGGACCCCACGAGGACTTCATTTTTCTCCCAGGCTCCACCCACGTCCTCTGCTCTCCGATTGTTCCCAAATTCTTCCCTCCACCTCGAGGCCTGCCTCACTCGCCCCTTCTCCATTTCCTAACCATCTGTGTTCCACCTTCTTCCCCCAAATCTCCTCCTCCTGCACTTGCTGTCAGTCTCCTCTCAAGCAAGCCTCCTGAACCACTGGCCCCAACCAACCCACTGGTGGGGTGGGAGGAGCGCCACTCACTTCTGCAGGGAGCAAGGGTCCAGAGCAGATATGGACCCCTCTGCACAGACCTCCCGAAGTCCTGAAGCTGGGTGGCAGTGAGGAGTCACCCCCTTCCAGCTGAGGAGACCAGGCCCAGTGGCAGGGGTTTCTCTGTCTGTCCGTGGGCAGAGCCCGCGTCTAGTCCAGAGTAACTCCCTCTGTCCAGGTCCGGAACAGTGTCTCAACTGGCCAGGCGGTGGCAGTGGAGCTGCTTCTGACTCTGCAGCTGGTGCTCTGTGTCTTCGCTTCCACCGACAGCCGTCAGACATCGGGCTCCCCGGCCACCATGATTGGGATCTCTGTGGCACTGGGCCACCTCATTGGGGTAAGGAGCAGACGGGACACCGTGCACATGCACACACTGGGTCCGTTCCCAGGGAAACTGTGAAGCCCTGAAGGCCAGGCAGTGTCCCTCCCTGAGCCCCTCGTGCCTTGGAGCCAAAGTGGTACCTCCTGCACTCTAGGCCCAGGATATGGCACTACAGAGGCCATGGCTGGGGCTAAGACTCTGAGCCAGGACTGAGAAATGGTCCCCTCTCAGGCCTGCCTGAAACCTTCTCCCACCCTGACACTGCGCTTGCTCCCCAGATCCACTTCACTGGCTGCTCCATGAACCCAGCCCGCTCCTTCGGCCCTGCCGTTATCATTGGGAAGTTCACAGTCCACTGGGTGAGCCCCTTTGCTGGCAGCCCTGGGGAGGGGAGGGAAGGGACCCTGAGTTGCCTATAGACAGTGGGTTTCACTCGCAGCTTCCCTAAGCTCAGAAGGCCAGGATGAATGTCTTGGCTGGGACTTCCTTTCTTTTCGGCTTCAGTCGCCCGGGTTACCCAGTGGACTGGCAAGAAATGGGCCAGGGCAGGAGCTGCAGCCTTGGCCCAGACTTTTAAGTCCTGGCTGTTTCCTTATTCACTTTCTCCAGCTGGACCAATTTTCAAACTTGGATAAAGAAAAAGACAAACAGAAATAGACACACACACCAGCAGAGACAGAAACAGCAATAGCCAGGACTCATGGCTAAAATGGGGGAAGTGAGAGGAAAGAGGCGGGGGTGGGTGAGGAGACTGGCCCCAGGCCCCAGCCACAGCTGCAGAGCCTGGGCTCAGCCCCAGGGAGGGCAGGGAGAGCAAGGGGCAAGGTCCCCATACCTTGTGGGCTTGGAAAAAACGACTTGTGGTTCTCAAATTTAGCACCTTACAGACAGTTCAGGGAGACCTGGGAGATCAAGTCGGCACTAGGGAAGGAGGCAGCAGTCCCAGCGCCACCCTGTGGTCCTGGTAGCTCCTGGGTGGGGTGACGACATCCTTCTCCTCAGGTCTTCTGGGTGGGGCCCCTGATGGGAGCCCTCCTGGCCTCGCTGATCTACAACTTCGTCCTGTTCCCCGACACCAAGACCCTGGCCCAGCGGCTGGCTATCCTCACAGGCACCGCAGAGGTGGGGACAGGGGCAGGGGCGGGGGCAGGGGCGGAGCCCCCGAAGAAGGAATCCCAGCCGGGTTCGGGAGCCATGGAGATGGAGAGTGTGTGAAATAGCCTAGGCCTGGCCGCGCCCTTGGGCTTCCTGCCTTGCAGGGCCTGCCTGGAAGTTCTCCCTGGGGGTGGCGGGAGGGGGAGGCTTGACCTCTTGTCCTGACCAGGTGGGCCAGAGGGGACAAGCCCTATCCCTGGCATTACATTTCTAGGTAGAATCTGGGAGTGAATTTGTCCCATTCTCTCTCTTTAGGGCTTCCCCACCTCTCAGTGGGATAGAGCAGAGGAAGGCAGGGGATTTAGGATCGCCCTCCCCTCCTCTCACCCATTGGACCCCGTAGGAGTCCTGACCCCCAGATGCCCAAGTCTTGGGGGAGAAAGGAATGGGAGCCCAGACAGCCACTCTGCTTAGACGTGGGAGCTATAGGGACCTCAGGGAGCCCCAACTTCTTACCCACCCAGGAAACCCTTGGTCTGGAGGGGACAGACTATCTGGAGGAATCAGGCCCTGGGACAGCCTCTGAGCTCCTGGGGGGGTTTCTCTGCCCTTGGGTGTGGTTTTGGGGGGTATATTTCCTCCTTCAGACTAGGGGCTTCCTGAGGACAGAGACTGCTCTACCAATAGATCTTTGTTTGTTTGTTTGTTTTGAGACAGAATCTTGATCTGTTATCCAGGCTGGAGTGCAGTGGCATGATCTCGGCTCACTGCAACCTCTACCTCCTGGGTTCAAGGGATTCTCCTGCCTCAGCCTCCCAAGTAGCTGGGATTACAGGCGCCTGCCACCACGCCCAGCTAATTTTTTGTATTTTTAGTAGAGATGGGGTTTCACTATATTGGTCGGGCTGGTCTCAAACTCCTGACCTGAGGTGATCTGCCCACCTTGGCCTCCCAAAGTGCTGGGATTACAGGCGTGAGCCACCGCGCCCGGCCTCTCCCAATAGGTCTTTATTCCTCACTCCTCCAAATGCTCTGGAGAGGCCCCCACCCTTGAGAAGAACTGACACAGAGAAGAACATTTTCTCAGGCTCGTAGAGGGGTGGGATAGAGGAAGGGAGGTTTGAGCCAGACAGGCCTTTCCCAGGGAAGCCTCCTCCCAGGTGCTTGCCCCAGCTCCCACCCCACAGCCCACTCTCAGGCAGGAACAATCCTTAGAGGGGAAGTGCCCATCTAGCCATTGACTCATGACCTGGGTCAAAGAAGCCATCTCCAGGCTCTCTGTCAGCATTACGGGATCCCCAAAAAGCTGTTGAATAAGCCCTAAGGGTGGTAGGAACCCAGGAGGGACCCAGGAAACGAAGATTTGAGATTCAGTGCCTCTGAAAGACTACCAAAATCTAAATTGGTTTAATAGTTAAAGGCTGCTGTAGATTTATTCTGCCCACAACTTGGGGGTCCTATCTGGATCTCGGCTTCTCCAGCTGTAAAATGGACACACAATCCTCCTCCAGGGACTGCTGTGAAATCAAGAAATTGGAAAATACTTTCAGAAGTTAAAATGCTAGAAAAACAACCCCAATAAATGATGATTATTGTTGCTGTTACTGTAATTATTGGGTATGAAGACAATTGCTGCTGGTAATGAGAGGGAGGAGGGGAAAAGAGAGAGAGAAAGATGACTGAGAGGGAGGGAAGAGAGACTGGGTTTTCTCTCACATCATTGGATCTACTTAACCAAGGACCCTGTGTCCTCTTCTCCTGGGTCTGCTGACCTTGAGGCTTTGTGGGTATGAGGGGCTATGGGAGGGCCCTGGAATGAAGAGGTGAGCCAATAAAATCAGTTCTTCTCATCTCTATGACGCCCATCACCATGGTACCCTAAGATGCAGCAGCCAAATTCATATAAAAGATGGGTCCTGGCGGCCAGGCACGGTGGCTCATGCCTGTAATCCCAGCACTTTGGGAGGCTGAGGCGGGCAGATCACAAGGTCAGGAGATCGAGACCATCCTGGCCAACATGGTGAAACCCTGTCCCTACTAAAATATAAAAAATTAGCTGGGCGTGGTGGCGCGTGATTGTAGTCCCAGCTACTTGGGAGGCTGAGGCAGGGGAATCACTTGAACCCGGAAGGTAGAGGTTTCAGTGAGCCAAGATCACACCACTGCACTCCAGCCTGGTGACAGAGTAAGACTGTCTCAAAAAAAAAAAAAAAAAAAAAAAAAAAAAGATGGGTCCTGGCCTGGTGCAGTGGCTCCCACCTGTAATCCTAACACTTTGGGAGGCCAAAGTGGGAGGATAGCTTGAGGCCAGGAGTTCGAGACCAGCCTGGACAACATGGCAAAACCCTGCCTCTACAAAAAATCAAAAACTTAGCCAGGCATGATGGCTCTCACCTGTAATCACCAACATGTTGGGTGGCCCAAGCAGGAGGATTGCTTGAGGCCGGGAGTTCGAGACCATCCTGGGCAGCATAGTGAAACTTCATCTCTATTATTTAAAATGAAAAATTAATTAAATTAAAATACAAACAAAAGATAGATCCTTTTTAATGATATCTCCTGAGGGACTGGGGATGGGGGAAAGGCTGCCTAAGTCTTCCAAGGGCAGCGTGGCAGGCCCAGCCTGTGACCAGTGCAGTAGCTGAATCCCTGGTGCTCATAGCCCCAGTAGCTGTGCTCAGCGTTCTGTGATATCAGTGCAGATACTACTCACATCTCTCCAAGCTGGGCCCCACTCATCCATCTCCACAATCTCTCAGAGGCCAAGGCTGCCTGTGTCCTTTTATGAGCAGGGAGAGCTGGTTGTCTGTATGTATGCATGTATGAGAGCGTATGTGTAAACAGAGGACATGATTGACTTGCTCAAGGTCACCCGGTTCAGGAGCACGAACACTTAAGGTCTCCCCAGCTCCCAGTTTAGAATTTTCCAAAATAGAGCTCCTGGGGGGCTCATACATGCTGCAGCCCCAGGAAGGAAGGAAACAGGAACTAGAGGATTGAAGGGGATGGGGGCGTGGAGCTCCTACGGTAGGCTCTTAAGCTCCTTGACAAATGATCACTGCTTTTTGTCCCCAGAGCCAAGCACACACTGGGTGCTCAATATAAGTTTGATGAATGAATAAGGCTGGGCAGTTGGGGAGGACGGGAGGCAGTAATAGATCAAGAGGAGAAAATTTCAGGAGTTATAGCTCCAAATAAGCCAGTATGACAGCAGCTGAGAAGCCTATGCTTCCAGGCAGGGGCTAGGGAGAGGGTGCATCGCCAGATATTTGCTGTTCCACCCACAATTTCAGAGCAGGCTTCACAACGTCTGTCCCAGGAACTTACAGGCCAAAATATGAGGGGTTGCCTGAAGATAAAGCTGAGGGGCTATTTTCACTAACAGTTCTTCAAAGCAGTTCTCTGTCAGGACAGAGCAGGAGGAAATAAGGTTCCTGAGAAGTGGGGAATTAGGTTAGCCTCTGAAGAGCATCCAAGGTTAGACGTGGAAATAAGTAACCAAAGGTTCGCTTCCCCTCCTCTGGAGCCCTTTAATAGGACAGCAGGCCATCTGTTTGGATGAGGGAAGGGCTGGCCTTTGGAGAGCTGAATCTCAGTAGCTCCAGCTGGGGGAAGCAGGCTTCACTGGCATAGCCCCTGGGCCTGGGTGGGGGCAGGGAACATGGGGAGGACAGAGACCCAACCAGGCCAGCCCTTGGTGTGCATTCCCTTCCTCCTGTTTGTCAGGGAAGTTTTTAATTAATGGTGTGTAATCTGATCTGACCCTTCTCCCTGCTGAGCACTGCCTTCAATCAGTGGAGCCATCTGCAATTGCAATTCATAATTCTCCCAAAAGGGAGGGGGACTCGGGCCGGGTGCCTTGGTGATTAATACAATTAGCCTTTTATGTTGATGATTGTCTTAGCAGGAGCAGATGATGCTGTGCTGGGAGCCTGGGCGGTCGCGTACCGATTGGCTGGCGGGAAGCCCCTCTCCGCTTCCCACCCCCACTGTTCATCTTCAACCTACTACCTCCAGGTATAAAGAGGACAGGCCTCATCTGGGGCCATACTGTGCAAGGCGGAAAAGGCCAGGAAGGGGTCGGGCTCTGAGCCACATTTGGTCTCCTAGGACTGAAGGAAGAGTAGAGTCACACCACGATCTGGGCGCTTTTACATTCCAAAGAAAATCGCTTTCACCTAAAGTATTGTGCGGACCAAAGTTAAAAAAAAAACTACATAAACGTAGATCAGGAGTTGACAGAGTTTAAATATAGGCTCAGGCACTTAGCAGCTGTGTGAACTTGGGCAAGTTACTTAAGGATCCTGAGCCTCACTTTCCTCATCTGGAGGACGGAGTACAGTCAAAAGGGCGCTGGAAGAACTACATGAGATGTGTGTGTGTGTTTCACACCATGCCTGACAGGCAGTCAGATCTCAATCAGTGGTAGCTATTTTTACCACCATCATCATCGCGGTAGATTATTGCATTCTGTCTACCATAAGTTCAGCTACTTCCCCTGCAGTTTCTAATGAGGCCTGGGCTATTACTAAAGAAGGGATCACATCCTTCCCATACCCCAGGCTTAGGTTGGGCTGAGTGGGGACGGGGTAGAGAGTTTATGAGTGTATTTGGGGGAAAGGGGGGGAATCACAGAAGAGAAGTCAAGAATTAAAACATAAGAATTAAACACAAGAAAGAGGCCGGGCTTTGTGGTTCACACCTGTAATCCCAGCACTTTGGGAGGCCAAGGCGGGTGGATCACTTGAGGTCAGGAGTTTGAGACCAGCCTGGCCAACAAGGTGAAACCCCATCTCTACTAAAAATACAAAAATCAACCAGGCGTGGTGGCACATGCCTGTTGTCCCAGCTACACGGGAGGCTGAGGCAGGAGAATTGTCTGAACCTTGGAGGCAGAGGTTGCAGTGAGCTGAGATCACGCCACTGCACTCCAGCACCTGGGTGACAGAGCAAGACTCAGTCTCAAAAAAAAAAAAAAAAAAACAAGAGAGCGAGAAATAAGGGCCTTCTCCTAACGGAGAAGTGGAGCACTGAAGTGATCACACCGGGAGAGTTGGGAGACTCCGGGAACGGAGGTAAGAAGTCTGGGTGGGGTGGAAAAGAAGTGAAAAGAAGCAGAGCTTTGAAGATTTGGAATTTCACATGAAAGCTAAGTAAACAAAAAGGGAGCTGACATCAGAGCTGAGAGTTAAAGGGGTAACACAGACCAAAATCACTGTGATCGAAAATGAGGTCAAGGGATCTGAAACAAGCAGATCTGGGTTTTGATGGGAGACTCCACCAGGTCAGGGGAGGGGATCAGCTAAGTCCCTCTGGCCCCACAGTGCTGTTTTCTGTGACCCGGAGCAACCCCAGGGAGTGCAGGAAACAGGCCCGAGAAGAGAGCTTGATGCTTGATACTAAGAGGGATTTTAACTGACAGCTTAGTGCCAGGCCCTCTCAATGTCAGAGAGGAAGATGGGGATGGAAGAAGTTAAGGGCTAATCAAGATGAAGCATCCGGCCAAGCTGTGACCTCTCTGGGCAGTTGTGGCAGGGGGTCAGCATAGCCAAGATCCGTAATCACTTCTCAGGGAGAGGCAGCTACACTACAGCGCAGTCACGTATTTAGCAAAAGCTGGGGAGGCAAGGCATGGTCAGTGAATGGGGTTTATGGGAGTGGGGAGTCCAATAGCACTAATTAATAGGCTGCAGTTAATTAGCAGAAAAGGGGGAAATGAAAAACAATGTTTCAGAGCTCTGATTGAAACCCATAAAGGGGCAGCTATTGCCAGAGCTGCAGGTGGAGGAGGCCAGAGACAAAGGCAGGGACAAATAACTCCCGCTCCACCCCCATGGACAGATGAAACAAGCTCCAGCCAGGCCAGCGTGTGGCAGGCCAGGTCTCACTAACGCAGGCCTCCATAACAACTGTTTCAGTACTCACTGAGTGGTTAAGTTAAATATTAAAAGCTAAGAGAGCCAGTGCCCTTATACAAAGGCTGGAATATAACAAAAGGCCACCAAGAGTTTTGCCTAGGTTGCTAGGAATGGTGGCTCACGCCTGTAATCCCAACACTTTGGGAGGCCAAGGCGGGCGGATCACGAGGTCAGGAGATCGAGACCATCCTGGCTAACACAGTGAAACCCCATCTCTACTAAAAATACAAAAAATTAGCCAGGCATGGTGGCAAGCACCTGTAATCCCAGTTACTTTGGAGTCTGAGGCAGGAGAATCGTTTGAACCCGGGAGGCAGAGGTTGCGGTGAGCACCATTGCACTCCAGCCTGGGCAAAAAGAGCGAAACCTTGTCTCAAAAAAAAAAAAGAGTTTTGCCTAGGCCTTTCCTAGGCCTTAAAGCATGACAAAATAACGAAAGAATTATTAACAGGACCTGTTTAGGATTAAACAAGTTTATTGGGGGTCTGAAGGAACTCCCCAAACCTCCATGATTTAGCAGGAGACAAGGGTAATCACCCCATCACCTGGACCCATTTAAGTACATTTACTGAGGTTCCAGAGGAATGTCTTCAGGCCTCAGATCTTAGTTATAGATTAAAAGAAGTTATGTCTTTAGATGAATGCACGCTTACACACAGACATCTAGCTTAGAAGGTATATAAGCTCTGGAAAACTTTGTAATTTTGAGTTGGTGTGGTGATAATTTCCAGGCCTTCTCCCTGTAACTGGTTACAGAAATGAAAACTCCCTTCTTTCCCAGTTCACCTGCATCTCATTATTAGGCCATGAAAATAAGCATCCTTACCCTGAGTTTGATCCGGGAACAAGGGCCCAGCCTGTGGTGAGGGAAGAAGCCAGGACAGCAGTCAAGGGTGTCTGGTTCTGGAGCAGCAGACTGGAGGGGCTTTCTCTGGAAATACGCTCTGTCCCTCCCTTACTGCCTGGCACAGCCCGAGTCCCAGGTCTCATGTCAGGACCTTAAGGCTCTGTGAGCTCCCCCAGCACTCTGCACCACCTGTATCCCAGCACTGAACACGTGACTTCATAGTTATTTGAACATCTGCTTCTAACAGGAATATCTCCTTAAACAAAATGATATTTTTAGTCTACTTCTAATTTCAGGGCAATATGTTCCTTATCTTTACTATCTGTCCTGTGAGACAGGCTTCCTTTTTTTGTTGGTCCCCAAATCATGGCCTTTCATTTTCAAAAGAGGAAAGACCTTCCTCTGATATTCTTGATGAGTGAGGTGGTCAAAGGACTGCAACACACACTCCCAAAACCCAGCCCAAACAGAATGTCTCAAACCTCTCATCTCTCATGTGTTAAAGCAGCCTGGCATCCACCAGGATGTACTGTTATTTTGGTCAGATCATCACTGATTCACAGTGGCTTTCCCCTAACGGCTCTGGGGTCATGACTGGGTCCAATCTTGATCCTGCCCCACACATTGCTTGTCTGCTTCTTCATGCTATGTGTCTTGGACTGAGCCTTGGTTTCTCTGCTTTTCCTATACTGTAGCTTCCTTTCAGACCAGGGGGAACTTCCTGTTTTAATCTCTTTGATCACAGCAAAGTCGCTGTTTTCTTGGCCTGCACAGCTGGTCCATCCAACAGCCTGTCTCACATGAATAGCTAACACTTCCAACCCAAATAACATTGATTACAAGATGCACTACTATTTTATGAGCTACTGAGAAACATTGCATTATATTAGTAAGATGCCATTGATTATAAGATGTCCCAATTCTCAGAGATATTAACAATATTTTCCAAAGTGCATCTTTTCAATCAATGAAATGATAATTTCTTTCTTTTTTTTTTTTTTGAGATGGCATTTCACTCTTGTTGCCGAGGCTGGAGTGCAATGGCGCGATCTTGGCTCACCGCAACCTCCACCACCTGGGTTTAAGTGATTCTCCTGCCTCAGTCTCCTGAGTAGCTGGGATTATCGGCACACGCCACCATGCCCGGCTAATTTTGTATTTTTAGTAGAGACGGGGTTTCTCCATGTTGGTCAGGCTGGTCTTGAACTCCCGATCTCAGGTGATTCGCCCACCTCGGCCTCCCAAAGTGCTGGGATTACAGGTGTGAGCCACTGTGCCTGGTCTAAATCTTGGCTCTTTACATGGGGTTTTAATGAAAAGAGGAATGGAAGGCTGAAGTGGGGACCATCTTAGGTGTCTTCCTCCTCCCAGGGGGATGGATACATTGCCCCCATATGCTCTCAACTCTGCACATCTCTTGCTGTACCAGCTTTTAAGTACCCAGGCCACCCCTCACAGTGAACATCTCCTCTCCCTCAGTACCAGGGAGTCCACTGAGAGAAGCCAGCCCCCTGTCTTCACAGAGGCAAAACAAACACAAACCACACCAAGCTGGGACCACAGTTTTAAGGAGATAGAGCCTAGCACTCCAACACCATTTATCCAACCACTTCCCACCCCACTGGGTTATTTTCCCCGGAGCCTCCAGAGCAGTGTCGAGAGAAGATGCAGAGATTAGTCATTTCGTCCTAATCGGGCTAAGACAGCTCTGCTAAGCTGCCGACTGCAGGCAATTCCCGATACCGTTAAAGCAAAGCAGCTGGAAAGGGCTTAGCCCTTTAATGCCGGCAGCTGTATCTTCACAGTGCGGCTGCTCTGCTGAGGGGCTGGACTCTGTCCAGAAGCACCAGGCGTTTAGCCCCATTCAATGTATATTAACCTAGGAGGAGAGAGCAGCCAGCTCCCTGGGAGGAAGGGAGATGGTTCCTTTAAGCACCTCCACCCCCGGGCTTTGCTTCCTAATGAGAAAGAAAAATCCCAGCCCCTTTGAATCTCTCTCTACCAAAATCTGGACAAACTATCATCTCACTGGCAGAAAGAGCTTTCTCTGTGGTGGGAGCAACTCCATTTTAAAAGCTAACCTAATAACAGATCCACTTGTTAGTTTTGACAACAAAAAGACTTTAGGTCACTAACCATGGAGGCTCATTCTCCCTTGAGCTGGTTTTTTTCCTTTGAGGTCTAAAGTAGTCTTCAGATCCCAGGTATGCATATGTGTGGACACAGCACACTGACCTCCCCTTCCTGGAGAGCACTGGGCCCTAGGGTTGATGAGGGAGAATGCTGCACAGCCCTCGGAAAGCCCTGGTGCAAAGCAGGCTGTGAAGAGAGATCACTCGAAGACTCAAAGCCAGAGTGAGCATGAGACAGGGTGAGAGCTAATGCCACTCAGGGGGAAAGCCAGTAAGTTAATCCACTGACACGTTTCTAGAAGCAGGCTGATGGCTCTGGCTCCGAGACTTGCCTGTCCTTGGCTTTGAGCATCAGAGCACACAGGATGCACAGGGGTGGCCTGAAAACAGACTGCCACCAAGAGCTACCTCAAGTGCTCACGCAACTCATCTTGCTCCTTCCACACAGAAAACAGCCCTACATCACCAAGCCCAGGTCTTCCATTCTTCCAGACAACCATTAGGAAATTCTGCCCCACGTGCCGTCTCCAGCAGTTTGGGCCTCCCTGCTCTTTCCGGGTCATCTGCTGAGAATGCATAATGAGAATGCATACTACATCCACACACATAGAGTCCTCAGTGCAATCTGCAGCTCTAGGTTGGGTGTGACTTACAAAGTTCTTAGGATAATGGGGAGAACTCCAGAAATGTAAATGATCATCTCTTTCTACAGCGCTGCTCATTTTATAGTTGCTCACTTTGCAGAACAAGATCCTTCCTTGCATGGAATGTGAATAACACTGGCTCCAAGCAAAGGCCATTTACTAGTACTTAAGTACCTAATAATACACTTACAGGCCCCACAATGCTCTCTGAAGTCTGAAACAGCAAGCACCAGGGCTAACCTTCAGACTAAGCTGTAACTCCCAGATTCTAACCCCAGGTAAGCTACACATTAGTTGGTAGGAGTTTGGGCCAAATCACCTCTCTGAATTTGTTAACTGGAATAGTGTCACCTGTCCTGCCTCACCTCCGGTGGGCGAAGTGAGATTGAGTAAGATGGTAAATGAAAGCACTCTGTATATGGTAAATCACATTCAATTCCCTAGAGACTTGATGGGGACTCAGTTCCTAATTCCATCTTCAGTGATGACCAGAGAAGATTTAACTGGTGCTTTATTATAAGTCTAAATATCCATTTACATGTGTTTGAGCCTAGCACAGAGACGGTACCCAACTGTGTGAGATATGAAAGTAATGCTGCATAAAAAACAATGCAGCTAAATGAAGTCTGGCAAGAGTTATAGAGGGAGAAAGGTAGACAAAAGGAAAAATTCCTGCTTCCAACTAGGAGTCCCTGAAAAGTAGCCTCCTTTCCCATCCCACGCAATTGCAGAGGACAAAGCTCCCACATGCTACAGGGTTATTCCTGGTGATGTCAAGCTGTCTTCCACCTGACTTTGTGAACACAAACGATCAACAAATACAGCTCTGAGAACCAGTGTGTAATAAACTACCCAAGTTAGGGACCTCCTGGCCTGGTGCCTTCACTTATTTACAAAATATACCCGCTACAGGGGGCATATAAAAAAATTACCAAGTTCTTAGGTTAAGTGGCCATTCTCCAAACCCTGTTTACACTAAAAGCACAATGGCTAACATGCCCCAACTCTGCATGCTTGAAAGCTTTTTCCGTCAGTGGCTGAAACCTGAGTCATCACCCAGACTATCATCAAAGCACATTGATCAAGAACCTACTGTGTGAGCTGTGCCACCGTCACGTCTCACATCTGGGCATCCACACCAGCTCTTACCCTGCTCATGCTGAGAGCCTAAGAAAAGGTGACGCACGATTGAACCCCTTGGCATGCCAGGCATAGCAGTGGGGCCTCTAAATGCTTTTCCAAGAGGAAATCACTTACCATGTGTAATGTACGTATGTGTGTATGTATGTATCTATGTATTATTCCGTTCTCACACTGCTAATAAAGACATACCCAAGACTGGGTAATTTGTAAAGGAAAGAGGTTTAATTGACTCACGGTTCCGCATGGCTGAGGAGGACTCAGGAAACTTACAATCATGGCAGAAGGGGAAGCAAACATGTCCTTCACATGGCAGCAGCAAGAAGTGCAGAGCAAAAGGGGGAAAAGCTCCTTATAAAACCATCAGATCTTGTGAGAACTCACTATCACAAAAACACCATGAGGGTAACCGTCCCCATGATTCAATTACCTCCCACTGGGTCCCTCCCACGACATGTGGAGATTATGGGAACTACAATTCAAGATGAGATTTGGGTGGGGACACAAACCATATCAATCTATCTGAAGCTAGATAGGTGTGCAGGTAGACCCTACCATAACAAAACAAAAGCAGCAAGCCTGGTATCTTTGCTCCCTGTACTCACTCAGCTCTCCTTGTCATTTTGTGCTGCCTAATAATTTAAGCATGCAAGAACTGGCTGGGCACAGTGGCTCATGCCTGTAATCCCAGCACTTTGTTGGGAGGCTGCAGCAGGAGGATCACTTAAGTCCAGGAGTTTGAGACCAACCTGGGCAACATAGTGAGACCTTGTCTCTATAAAAAATTTAAAAATTAGCTGGGCATGGTGGGGCATGCCTGTTGTCCCAGCTACTTGGGAGGCATAAAATAAAATAAAAAGAACACAAGACCACTTTCAATGCCACAGGTTCAGTTCATAACCAAAAATGAGGACTTTTTTTCCCCTGGTAAATCAGTTGTGCACCCTAAACGTCCTCTGACCAAAACTCAGATTCCTTCTTCTATCTCTGCAAGCAATGAATTCACCTTCTTAAGGAAGGATAAGTTGTTAAACACCCAGTAATAAACTCGAATTGTTGCAGCTGAATCCAACCATGTAATGCTTGCCCAGTTAGATAAACATCAAACTAGAGTCTTACATAGATCAGGGAGAATAAAGGTAAATGTCACAACTTAAAGATTCTGTTTATTAGCAAGTGTGATAGTAAAATTAAACTGCATTAAAAGAGAGGAAGGTCAGAAAGGGTTAGGAGTAAGAGATGGACTGATGGCTACTCCAAAGCACTGGACCCCCTTCCACAGCCCTCACATTGAGGAGGTATAATTAAGAAGGCCCTGGAAAGTCAGGCTGTTCCACAGGAAGTACTGTTAAAGAAGTTGAAGGTGGGTATATATTTCCCTTTGCTATTATCAGAATTATTTTCATGGCTAAGGTCTCTTGGCCTAGCCCAAAAACTGAGCAAATGGTTGCCAACATTTGACACACAGGACCATTTCCTTTTTCGTTAATGGACCATTGGTTCCTGCATAGGGTAGCCTTGCCGTCACTAATGTTACACAATCCATTTACTTCCTCTATATTAGTGACTGAAAATGCACCTTGGGGAGATACTACAGAACAGCAAATATGGAACCAGGCCAACGCTAGGATTGCAAAGACATAAGAAAAGAGGTAGCATCTAGGGCGGTTTTAAAAAATAAGGCCTAGCAGGCGTGTGTGAAAGGGGGTATGGGACCCATCCTCTGTCAATTTGCTGAGGCAGATGGGCCCTGCTGTGAAGCTGCCCCCTCCTGGGAAAAAAGCCAGTAGGTTGCCTCCTCTCTCCACAGTTACATATTAAGCCTGCAACTGTTTACGTTCAATCTCAGATACATTCTGTTCACCAGCTTCAGAGTTCCAAGTGCAGGTGCCCTCAGTTAATCATCCCAGCTCACTCCAGAGTCACTTCCAGCAGTGAAGGATGTTCTAGGCAGTCAGCCAGCCAGAGGAAATTTTTTTTTTATCTGCACCATTCTGGTCCCTAAAGACTTGTTTAAAAAGTTGTTGTTGTTTTATTTTTTAAGTACAGTCCCACACTACGTAACGTTTTGATCAATAATGGATCCCATATACAACAGTAGTCACATAAGATTATAATAACCATAGTTTTACTGTACCCTTTCTATGTTTAGGTACAGAAATACTTACCATGCGTTACAACTGCCTACAGTGTTCAGAACAATCACATGATGTACATACAGGTTTGTACCTAGGAGCAATAGGCTATACCATATAGCCTAGGTGTGTAGTAGGCCACACCATCCAGGTTTGTTTAAGGACACTCAGTTTCACACAATGAAATCACCTAATGAAGCACCTCTCAGAATGTATCCCTGTCACTATACAACTCATGACTGTGGTTTCTTTAAACAAGACAACCCGCATAGGACAACTCTACAACTCCAGTTTGGACAAAGAGAGACTGGATGAGAAATGAAGAAACCAACTCCTGGTGGTGGTAAGCCTGGGGTGGGTCCAGAGAGTGGGAAATGGGGATGAACAACAGAGTCAAGACACTTTGAAGGAAGCAATTTTTTCTTTTTTTTTTTGTGACAGGGTCTCACACTCTGTCACCCAGGCTGGGGTGCAGTGGCACGATCTCAGCTCACTGCAACCTCCATCTCCCAGGCTCTATTTTCCCACATCAGCTTCCCAAGTAGCTGGGACCACAGGCGTGTGCCACCATGCCCAGTTAATTTTGTGTTTTTTGTAGAGACGGAGTTTGGCCATATCTCAAACTCTTGACCTCAGGTGATCCACCCATCTTGGCCTCCCAAAGTGCTGGGATTAGAGGCATAAGCCACCACGCCCAGCCCCAGAAATGATTTTCTAAAAGGCATTGAAAATTACCTTGCAAGACAAGAAAACCAGCCTCATGTTCATTTTGAAAAAGCTATTTACTTTTTTTCCAAATATTATCCCAAATAGGTGTTTTACAGATAAGGGTCAATATGAAGTCAAACATTCTACAGAAGAAAATCATTTTTACAGACATTAAGAATAATTTTAACAGAAGAAAAAGCTCACATCTATCTAGATGTGGCTATGTTCCATGGGAAAATTTCAGCATCCAAAGTGCAAACAAAAAATGACCGGCTTTTCTTACCACATAAAATATTGACAATCTTCCCTTATAGCCTACTCTTTATTGTTAGTTGGGATGCCAAAGGACGATATATTGACCTTTAGAAGTTGGGCTCCACTGGACAAGGTTGGGGGTATGGGGGTCAAGCATCAGAATGAATTCAATTTTAAAAGAAAAACTGGCTTTGACCCCAAATGAACCGAAAGTTCAGCCAGCGGCACATCAGAGATAAATACATGTTGTACTTTCACATTTACAAGGTTGTGCCACTCAACATTATTAAAGACCTAATCATCCAAATTAAAGCTATGCATACTCCCATCACTAGTTCTGTCCTCAATGCATCCCATTTTTATGAAAGCTCCATATTATAGCTCAGTTCGTAATGTGGAATGAGAACTTCTGGTTCTTAGAAGGAGGCATCCTAAATCCTCTGGTCTAATCCTTTATTTGCCCCGCCCTCCCATTTCCCACCCTGAGACAAGCTAATCTTATCAGATAGGTAGGGTTTCTGTCATTGTCTCATGGAAATAAGTTCTAAATGAAACCAGAGAAAGATCATTCTATGAGCAGCATTTGGCTTTAAGCCAAAGGAACAATAACCCCCTTCCCCAAAAAGAATCACAACCAATTCCATACTAACCCTTCTACCCCTGGAAAGATGTCTCATCTAAAAGCTCCTAACAATCACCAGCACAAAGTGCTGATATTATGTGACTTGAGGAGAAGGAAGGGGAGATATATATAGTTTTAATAAAACCCTCATGCACAATTAAACTTGAGTAAAAGCCTGGAGAATGCTAAAAGTAGTAATGAGTACAGGAGGCTGCAGAGCAGGGTACAGATGTGTCCTTTCTTATAGTCAGTCAATGCTGGGAAGTAACAGGCAGATGTGACTTCACTTGAGCATTGGAGAAGCAAAAAAGTTGCCTTGTCGTCCTAGGTTAGTGGCAGACTTGCTTTTGCTCCCAAATCTACAATAAAAAGAGAATGAACTGGAAAAGTATTCTATAAAAAATGGTTGAATAAACAACTATAATTACTTGATATAACCCATTATAAGTAGGAAACCCTAGACAACTATTTTGCAATAGTTGCTTAAGTACTCTTAGTCACCTACAACGAGAGAGGGGAAATAATAGACTTTCACAACCTTTTTAAAGAAGGAATCCTTATAGCCCCACGTTCCCTTTTAAAGTCTAGTTGCTAGCTAAAATCGAACGCAATTTTTCTTTCAATAAGCTTCAATATAATAAGAAGTCTAAGAAAGCAGTTGTTTTTTATTTCCTAAGAAGGCCAATTCTGCATACCTGGGAGTGTTCTTGGTGAGGGTGGAACGAACTCTCTGTGACAGGGAACTAGATGAAGGAGTCTTGAGAAGCTGATGTTCAGGAGTGGTCACAGGTCCTAGTAAACTCACTTCAAAGTTCAGACATATTTTTAAGAGAGATGGGAAAAAAGAAGGCATCTTTTTAGATGGCTAGTTTTAAGCTGATTACCCTCTGAAGCACTTAAGAGCTAAGGTTAGACATCTAGCAAAGTCCCAGAGATCATTTTTGTCATCATTCTGTAACACACCAGTGTATCTTTTGAACTCAATGAATAGCTGACACTTCCTGATTTAGGCCATTCTCTAACTCCACACTTCACAAATCTAACATCTAAACATCTGACTTTTAGCTATACTAGAAGAAGCAATATGCTCTCTTAGAAGGAACTTGCAATAATGAAAGAATGGGTCTCCAATGCCAGTGAGACTGGAGTGAAACCAGCCTATTCATATAAAATTGTTGGTTAGCAATATAAATTGGCAAAAGCCTATAAGACATTTAAGAAATCAAGTTGGTAAAACATATCAAGATACATAAAAATGTTCAAGCCATTTAATTCAGTGATTCCCACTCTTGGGAATTTATCATTAAGAGAAATGCTATATTGACTACAGCATTACTTGTAATTATGAAAAATTGAAAAATAATGTTAATACCTACTAGCACATTTAAGTAAATGATAAATAAGATTATATATGAGAAAAAGTTCTCACAACATGCTAAGTGAAATAAGAATGAATTATATTTAAACTATTATTATATCTTTTTTTTTTTTTTTTTTTAGACAGAGTCTCACTCTGCCACCAGGCTGGAGTGCAGTGGCGGGATCTCAGCTCACTGCAAATTCCGCCTCCTGGGTTCCAGCAATTCTTGTGCCTCAGCCACCCTGGTAGCTGGGATTACAGGCATGCACCACCACACCCAGCTAATTTTTGTATCTTTAGTAGAGATGGGGTTTCACCATGTTGGCCAGGATGGTCTCAATCCCCTGACCTTGTGATCCGCCTCAGCCTCCCTCCCAAAGTGCTGGGACTACAGGTGTGAGCCACCACGCCCAGCCTATTATATCTATATTTAAAAACCATATATCCATATGGATAAAGAAAGGAGAACATGGAAAAGCAAAAAAAAATTACGATGGTAGAATTATACAAATTTTCCTTTAATGTCAGAATTTTCAAACAGCTCTAGCAAAGGCAGGAAGAGGCCACATGACTAAAACTAAAGAGGGAGTCAAGTCCCTGAAGAAGCACATCTTGGGCCTTACCTTTAATATCTGGTGTCTGTGGTGTTGAAAAGGCATTTGAGTTTTCAATGACATGTAGGGGGTCAATGTTCTCTTGCTCCACCATCATGAACTGACTCCAATATTCCAGGGGCAAGGAAAGCAGGCGCTCAACCACCTAAAAGCCAGCAAATCTGTTAGCAAACTTCCAAAGCTCAGGGCTTCTCAACTTTCTTTCATGTTATCACATTACACAAGTTCATACACACACACACACACGCACCTACCTACCTTGGGTTGACGCTTGATGTCCTGTAACATTGTCACTGGGTCTGGATTGGGCACAGCATGGGCCACTATTGTAGGGCCAAAGACTTTAGCCAGATTGGCAACATCCATTTTAGTATGTGGACTCTGAGCCACTCTAAGCAAAAGAATATTAAATTAGAAGTCTTGCTCCTTGCTTAAATGCAGACCAAAATATAAATTCTATAATAAAACAATTCATCCCTCATACCCCCAAAAACACTCAACCCACATTATCTTCCCCTTGGAAAAAAATTCCCTAACTCCCAGAACAAGTTTCTGCTGTACTCACCTCTGCAAGTGAATCATGAGAAAAGCTAATGTGTCCCTGTTGGCCTGGGGCAGTTCACCAACAGCTTGGTACATGGCAGCTATACTGTTGTCTTCATCTGTGATTTCTGTAATCGAAAAGAAAGCACCAAGAGGCCTAGACTTCTTTCCCTTGACAGCAGGCTTCCAAGTTATCGACCACAAAGTCTCATCTATACAGTAAGCTTCTGAAACTCCTGATTAGTTCATGACTACATCAGACTCTAGTTTCATTAACAAGCAGGATACTGGCCAACAGCTCAATATTAGAAGTCAGAACTTTTAAAAAATTGGCCTTTGCAGTTAGGGAAAGCAGTTGGCAACCAATGTGCTAGGAAGACAGGCATACAATTGCAGTGACTACAATTACCAAGAAGGTATTCATTCATAAGACATATTTAAGGGCCTACGATGTGCCAGGTACAAGTGCTGAGGATAAAGCAGAAGTAAACAAAGCCCTTACCTTATGGAACCTACATTCTATTGGTAGAGCCAGTCAAAAAGCAAATACCTATCAGGTAGAGTGATACATAAATGAAGAAAACAAGGCAGGCAAGAAGCTAGAAAGAAATGAGAGCCGTTAATCTAGACAAGGTTGTCAGGAAAGGTGTTTCTGGGGACAAGTATATGAAGAGAAATATGAAAGAAATAAAGGAGCAAACCATACAGTATCTAATGTAAGAGCATTCAGGTTGAGACAACAAATGTGAAGGCCTTAAGGTAGGGAGTAAACTTGGTATATTCTAAGAATTGAAAAAGCTCCAGTCTAACTGGAGAGGAAGGAAAGAAAGAAAGAGCACTGTACACAATAACGTAATGAGAAAGGAAGAGGACAGGCAAGGGTGACACGCATACAGTTACTCATCCACCAAACTACTTGAGCACCTACTGTTTCAGGCACTGTACTAGGCAAGAGCTAATAAAAAGAGTAAGGTGGCCAGGCATGGTGGCTCATGCCTGTAATCCCAGCACTTTGGGAGGACGAGGTGGGTGGATCACCTGAGGTCAGGAGTTTGAGACCAGCCCGGCTAAGATGGTGTAACACCATTTCTACTAAAAATATGAAAAATTAGCTGGGTGTGGTGGTGGCGCACACCTGTAATCTCAGCTATTCAGGAGGCTGAGGTTGCAGTGAGCCGATAGCGCCACTGCACTCCAGCCTGGATGACAGAAAGACTCCATCTTAAAAAAAAAAAAAAAAAAAAAAAAAAAGCTGGGGCACGGTGGCTCACGCCTGTAATCGCAGCACTTTGGGAGGCCGAGGCGGGCAAATCACAGGGTCAGGAGATCGAGACCATCCTGGCTAACATGGTGAAACCCCGGCTCTACTAAAAATACAAAAAATTAGCCGGGCGTGGTGGCACATGCCTGTAATCCTAGCTACTCAGGAGGCTGAGGCAGGATTATTGCTTGAACCTGGGAGACGGAGGTTGCAGTGAGCTGAGATCGCGCCACTGACTTCAGCCTGGGTGACAGAGTGACACTCCGTCTAAAAAATAAAAAATAAATAAAACAATAAAAAGAGTAAGAAAAACTACTGCTGTGGAGGAATTCATATTCAACTATTACATCTGCCCTTACCTGCTGCTTCCATAAAGGCTTTGTTTAGGCGAAAGGTCAGAAGAGGTTCTTTGAGGTTTCGAAGAAAGTCTTTTAGAAGGCTACAGACAGCATGGATATCATCCACTTTGCTGAGGAGGGGTACAGTTTTCACTCTGAGGAATTTCTCTTTCAGCTCTTTTACTGTGCGGTCACAGCCAGAGATCCTATACAGGCCTGTCTATTATCAAGATGACATTTTTATTTAAAAACCTCCTAATTAACACAAATAACAAATTCACCATCTCCTACAGTTGACTCTTACCTCAGTCAGACCTCTTTGCTCAATCTCATTTACACAATGCACAACAATGGAGGGGATCATTGGAGAAGTCTGGGACACAAAGTCTGCCAGCATTCCCTGGAAAAAAAAGAGCTTTAAATTATTATTTATACCATGTAGATCAACAGATGAAGACCACATGCGAAGAACCACCTCCAATCTTATTCTCAAATTGGGACATCATGTCTACTTTTACGTTCCTATTCCCAAAGCATATATTAAAAGAGACTCTCAATTATTTTTCCTACCTCCACACCAGGACTGATTTATTATCATATATACCACACTTTTTTTTTCTTTTTTTTATATATCACACTGTTATGTGAACAAGGAATAAGACCACCAGCTATAACTACCTCCTTCTCATCCACTCAAGGACAGCAGAAAACAAGCAATAATGAGGTTACAGGTATAGCCTTTAATATAAAATAATTTATTACTCTGAACAGATTTTTTTTTCTAACAGAAGAAAGCTGGAATAAGAGAAAAAAATTGTGTATACTTTCATTATTCTCAGTAAAAAAAATTATTTAACACATCTTATCACAGTTGATTATGACACAAACCTACCTGTAGGGGAGAACTCCATGGTTGTATATTAGAGTACAGAACATGTGTAAAAAAAAGTACAGGCGGCCAAGCGCGGTAGCTCACGCCTGTAATCCCAGCACTGCAGGAGGCCGAGGTGGGCGGAACACCTGAGGTCAGGAGTTTGAGACCTGCCTGACTAACATGGAGAAACCCTGTCTCTACTAAAAATACAAAATTAGCCAGGCATGGTGGCACATGCCTGTAATTCCAGCTACGAGGGAGGCTGAGGCAGGAGAATCGCTTGAACCCAGGAGGCGGAGGCTGTGGTGAGCCGAGATCGTGCCATTGCACTCCAGCCTGGGCAACAAGAACAAAACTCCCTCTCAAAAAAAAAAAAAAAAGTACAGGCATGGATAAGAACTTGTAAGATCAGGGGAAAATAACATTTGATTTGCTGAAGAGTAGGTAGGAAGATAGTCATTTTGATTCTTGCTAATGTTGCTTACATAATAATTTTTTTTTTTTTTTTTTTTTTGAGATAGGGTCTTGCTCTATTCCCCAGGCTGGAGTGCAGTGGTGTGATCACAGCTCACTGCAGTTTCAACCTCCCTACCTCAAGCAATAGTCCAACCTAGCTCCTGAGGAGCTACAAACACAGGCGCACACCACTAACCTGGCTAACTTATTTATTTATTCTTTGTAGAGATGGAGTCTTGCTTTGTTGTCCAGGCTGGTCTCAAACTCTTGGGCTCAAGTGATTTTCCTGCCTCAGCCTCCCAAAGCGCTGGGATTACAGGCATGAGCTACCACGCTCAGCAATAAATAATTTCTTAATGGATTTAATCAGTTTGGATTAAACTGGTTAAATATTTGGAAATAAGCAACTTAATCTTGATACCCTATTATGAAGTATGTCTAACATAAGAGCAAGAATAGAAGATAATTTTATCACAGATAAAATTATATGATAGCTGAGATTTGCTTCCAAGTAATTCATTGGACAGAGTCAGGAGGAGGCAACGACAGTATTGGTAAATCAAGAACAGACATAAAGGCTGGGTGCCGTGGCGCACACCTAGAATCCCAACACTTTAGGAGGCCGAGGCAGGCGGATCACTTGAGGTCAGGATTTCAAGACCAGCCTGGCCAACATGGCAAAACCCTGTCTCTACTAAAAATACAAAAAAATTAGTTGAGCATGGTGGCACATGGCTGTAGTCCCAGCAACTTGGGAGGCTGAGGCATGAGAATCACTTGAGCCCAGGAGACAGAGGCTGCAGTGAGCCAAAGTTGCAACACTGCACTCCAGCCTGGATGACAGGGAAACTCTGTCTCAAAAAAAAAGAGACATTAAAAAAAGAATGGACATGGCCAGGCGCAGTGGCTCACGCCTGTAGTCTCAGCACTTTGAGAGGCTGAGGTGGGTGGATCACTTGAGGTCAGGAGCTTGAGACCACCCTGGCCAACATGATGAAACCCCATCTCTACTAAAAAATACAACCAAAAAAAAAAATTAGCCGGGCATGGTGGTGGTACATGCCTGTAATTCCAGGTACTTGGGAGGCTGAGGCAAGAAAATCGCTTGAGCCCAGCGGGGCGGAGGTTGCAGTGAGCTGAGATCATGCCAGTGCACTCCAGCCTAGGCAATAGAGCTAAAAAAAAAAAAAAAAAAAAATGGACACAAGTTAGTAATCATGGAAGTTAAGTGATAAGAACCAGGGGTTAGTTATACTAATTTCTCTAGTTTTATACATGTCTGAAATTTTTCAAAATGGGATGAAGGGGAGGAAGGAAGGAAGAAAGAAGAGGAAAGGAGAAGCAGGGAAGAGCAAGAAGGAAAAAGGGGTGGGGAAAGAAGTTTGGTTTAGAAAGGTATTAGACAGACAAACCCAAACAGGACTCTTCTACAAGTAAATATCTTACAATTCTATTCATTATTTGTGGAAAGAAATATATTTGAGATGATTAATTTTAGAACAAAAACTGACACTAAGCCTCTGAAAGGCGAATAAAGAGGCCATAAAACAATGACGGCTTGCATAAGTCATACCTCTCCAATCTTGACAGGTGTTCCTATCAGGGTAGGAATGCAGGGAAGGGGACAGCGGTCCCGACATTCTGGATGAGAGACCACACGACAGTCTCGACACTTCAGAGATAATTTGCCAAATTTTATCCGCTTTCCACATGGAACACAGGATTCAGGTTTAATAACCTGGAATAAAACAGGGCAGGAGGAACAGAGTGATATGAATTAGAAAATTATCATCATAATCAACTAACTTTTTTTTTTTTTGAGACCTAATCTCTCTGTTGCATGGCCTGGAGTCAGTGGTGTGATTTCAGCTCACTGCAACCTCTGCCTCCCAGGTTCAAGCGATTCTCCTGCCTCAGCCTCCTGAGTAACTGGGATTACAGGTGCCCACCACTACGCCCAGCTAATTTTTCATATTTTTAGTAGAGACAGGGTTTCACCATGTTGGCCAGGCTGGTCTCGAACTCCTGACCTTGTGATTCACCCACCTCGGCCTCCCAAAGTGCTGGGATTACAGGCGTGAGCCACTGGGCCTGACCTTTTTTTGTCTTTTTTTGAGACAGAGTTTCGCTCTTGTTGCCCAGGCTGGAGTGCAATGGCGTGGTAGAGGTTGGCTCACTGCAACCTCCACCTCCCGGGTTCAAGCGATTCTCCTGCCTCAGCCTCTCAAGTAGCTGGGATTACAGGCATGCACCACCACGACCGGCTAATTTTTATATTGTTAGTAGAGACGGGGTTTCTCCATGTTGGTCAGGCTGGTCTCCAAGTCCCGACCTCAGGTGATCTGCCTACCTCAGTCTCCCTAAGTGCTGGGATTACAGGCGTGAGCCACTGTGCCCAGCCATAATCAACTAACATTTATTGAGCACGTAGCATGTGCCAAAAAATTTTCTAAGCCCTTTAGACATATTTACATATGTAATTCTCACAGTAATCCCGTAAGATAGGTTTTTTTCTTCATTTTAAGATGAGGAAACAGAAGCAAAGAGAGTTTAAGTAACTTGTTTAAGGTCATCCCACTGGAAGGCAGCAGTGTGCGATAGTGGAAAGAACTTGTTTACAAAAAGCAGAAAACTTGGATGTTGGCAGGGGATGGTGGCTCACGCCTGTAATCCCAGCACTTTGGGAGGCTGAGGCGGGAGGATCACCTGAGGTCAGTAGTTTGAGACCAGCCTGGCCAACATGGTGAAACCCCATCTCTACTAAAAGTACAAAAATTGGCCGGGCATAGTGGTGGGCACCTGTAATCCCAGCTACTCGGGAGGCTGAGGCAGGAGGATCGCTTGAACCCGGGAGGCAGAGTTTGCAGTGAGCCGAAATCGCACCACTGCACTCCAGCCTGGGCAACAGAGTGAGACTCCGTCTCAAAAAAAAAAAAAAAAAAAAAAAAAAGAAAAAAGAAAACCCGGAGGTGAAATCTGTCACTTACTATCATGTGGCTCAAAAATGTCAATTAACTCCTCTAAGCCTCAGTTAATTTGCTTGGATTTTTATAAGGAAATAAAATGGTACAAAAGCAAAACATTTTGAAAATCTCAGGTGATATATTCAAGAAAAAATGTAAACATGTGTCACTAAAAAGTACTAACAATGGGCCAGGCATGGTAGCTCATGCCTGTAATCCCAGGACTTTGGGAGCTGAGGCAGGGGGAGCATTTGAGCCCAGGAGTTCGGGACCAGCCTGGGCAACATAGCAAGACCAAGTCTCTACAACAAAATTTAAAAATTAGCCAGGCTTGGTGGCACACATCTGTATCCCTACTACTCAGGAGGCTGAGGCAGGAGGATTGCTTGAGACTGGGAGGTTAAGGCTACAGTGAGCTATGATCACACCACTGCACTCCAGCCTGGGTGACAGAGTAAGACTGTCTCAAAAAAAAAAAAAACTAACAATTGCTTCAGAAAAGTTGGTCTCTTTAATTTAGTATTATTCACAGAATGGAAAGAAACTTACCTCTGTAACCAACAGTTACTTCTGGAGAGTAAAATTGGAATGAGGAAGGAAATTTGACATTTAACTTTATAACACTGAAGTATTTAACTTTATTCCTGGTATTTATTACTTTCACAATTAAAAAATTAAAACACAAACAGCAATCACAGATTTACCGTCTTAGAAACAAAGTCATGCAGGCGCATCCCTCCATTACTCTGTGGTGTGCCCACACTGTCTGTCTCCGTTCTTGGCTCCAGCTGCCTGCTGTTCAGGGTGGAGTCACTGTTCCAAGGTTGTAAAGTACCTAGAAAACAAGCAACTTTTAAGCTTTGTGTCTTAAGTATTTTGCTCCTTCTAAATTTTAGCTCCAATTTTAACTGGGAGATAAACAGTAATCTGTTATCATAGCCAAAAGTGAGTACTAATGGCTACGTAAAAAAATAGTTTCAAGAAAAACTAAAGTTATGCAAGTGGGCTAGCAATTCAAAGGTAAAGCATGACACAAGCAGTTCTCTGGTCCTCGGTATGCAGCAGTAAGAAACTACCCAATACATCCAATCCCTGCCCCAGGAGGGTTCTAAGAAACCAACTCTCCAAAATTTTACTAGTTGTTTTACACAGGCCAGTTTAGTCACAAATTCAATGGACCTGTTTTCCTTCGGCTCCTGGTCCAATACGGCACAGTCTCAATAGTGGACACAGCTTCGATGGGCCCGCCATCATTGGGAACAGTCACTGTAGTTTTTGCAACTATGGATTCATTCCCCTGCAACAAAAGCAGTAATGAGGAAACACAAACAAAGAATCTAACTTACCCTCCACTATAGGGTATTTTGGAGCAGGTAAAAAAATTCCTTAGTCTTAGTCAAGACTTAAGACCCCAGTCTGAAACTTTTTTTTTTTTGAGACAAAGTTTTTCACTCTACCACCCAGGCTGTAGTACAGTGGCATGATCTCGGCTCACTGCAACCTCCGCCTCCCAGGTTCAAGGGATTCTCCTGCCTCAGCCTCCTGAGTAGCTGGGATTACAAGCGTGTGCCACCACACCTGACTGATTTTTTTTTTTTTTTTTTTTGAGACGGAGTCTCGCTCTGTCGCCCAGGCTGGAGTACAGTGGCCCAATATCGGCTGACTGCAAGCTCCACCTCCCGGGTTCACGCCATTCTCCTGCCTCAGCCTCCCAAGTAGCTGGGACTGCAGGCATCCGCCACCACGCCCAGCTAAGTTTTTGTATTTTTAGTAGAGATGGGGTTTCACTGTGTTAGCCAGGATGGTCTCAATCTCCTGACCTCGTGATTCACCTGCCTCGGCCTCCCAAAGTGCTAGGATTACAGGCATGAGCCACTGCGCCTGGCCGACTGATTTTTGTATTTTTAGTAGAGACGAGATTTCGCCATGTTGACCAGGCTGGTCTTGAACTCCTGACCTCAGGTGATCATCCACTCGCCTAGGCCTCCAGAAGTGCAGGGATTACAGGCGTGAGCTACCGCGCCCGACCTGAAACATTCTTATGTTGAAATCTCATGTTTGGCTGGGTGCAGTGGCTCATGCCTTCAATCCCAGCATTTTGGGAGGCCAAGGTGGAAAGATCACTTGAGCCCAGCAGTTCGAGATCATCCTGCGCAGCAAGGAGAGACTCCCCCTCTACTTTAAAAAGTAAAAATAAAGAAATCTCATACTTAAGAAGGTAAACATAGGTCATGGGGGTATATATTCAAGCAACTAAGACTCACTCCGACAGTTGTTTACTTAATCAGAGTAATTCCATTCATATGGATAAGGATCCTACTGCATAGAAAAACTTTAACCAAAGGCCAGGCACGGAGGCTCACGCCTGTAATCCCAGCACTTTGGGAGGCCGAGGCGGGCGGATCACCTGGTCAGGAGTTCGAGACCAGCCTGACCAATATGATGAAACCCTGTCTCTACTAAAAATACAAAAATTAGCCAGGCGTAGTGGCATGCGCCTGTAATCCCAGCTATTTGGGAGGCTGAGACAAGAGAATCACTTGAATCTGGGAGGCAGAGGTTACATACAGTGAGCCAAGATGGTGCCATTGCACTCCAGCCTGGGCAACAAGAACAAAACTCTGTCTCAAAAAACAAACAAAAACTTTAACCAAACATCATCTCTCTCAAAACAATGCTGCAATGCTGACTCAGAGGAGTTTTAATGCTTGGGGCCAGTAATCTCTGTTACCTTGGCCTGACTATTCTTACCTGGTCTACTGTGGAGCCAATGGAACGAGTTTTCTTTACAGGTCCAGGGGGACCATCAACAAACTGTCGGCTAGTAGAGCGCTAGAAAGGAGACAAAGACCCCTAACTTTAGTGCCAAGCAGATCTGAAGCACGGAAGATAAAATTATTCCATCAGACAACTTGGATACAGGTCCTGGGGATTAGGGCTACAGTAAATAACAAACAATGTGTTCTCTCTCTCTCTCTCTCTTTGCCTATTTCCACATGAAGAATAAGCTGTTTCAAAAGAATATGTTGTACAAAAATGCTCTCAGTGCCCTAGAAAAAATGAGCAAGCTGTGGAGAAATTTAGATGACACCACCAGAAAAAGTACAGCTGTAATCCTAACTAAGGACATGAAGTCTTGGAAACATTAAGTACCCTAAACAAGCATACACAGATAGATCTCTATATATCCCATTATATGAAGCTTATATTAGAGCACAAAAGTTCCGTATAAAAATTCATATGACAATTCAAAACAAACTTAAGTTTATCCTTTTCCACTGTATGAATGAATTGAAATGCAGCCTAAACAGTGAAATGGACAGGATCCTGTCCTAAGTTACTACTTCAAAGAGTACCAGTACTGGTTGGGAGCAGTGGCTCAAGCCTGTAATCCCAGCACTTTGGGAGGCCGAGGCAGGTGGATCACCTGAGGTCAGGAGTTCCAGACCAGCCTGGCCAACATGGTGAAACCCCATTTCTACTAAAAATACAAGAATTAGCCAGGCGTGGTGGCAGGCACCTGTATCGCAGCTGCTTGGGAGGCCGATGCAGGAGAATTGCTTGAACCCAGGAGGCGGAGGTTGCAGTCAGCCGAGATCGCGCCATTGCCCTCCAGCCTGGGAAACGAGCAAAACTCTGTCTCAAGAAAAAAAAAAAAAAAAAGAATATCAATACTGTTCCCACAGCATGAATTCATTTGTAGTATGTGCTTAACAATGGCTAGAGCAACATATCAGGAATGCAATATCACGGCAAAATTTCCAAAAATATTATTACTTTATTTTAAAAAAAGACTAAACAAACCATACATACCCTCTTTTCCCTCTTCTTCAGTTTGAAAGTCTTCACCAAAGAAGAGTCCCAATCCTATTGACAATTACACTGTATTAATTTCTTTTTTTGGTTAGGCCATCCCTAAACCCTGTGCAAATAAATTTACAGAGAACTTTAAAAGCTTCTTCAGTCAGGCTACCTAATGTACAATTCAGGGAGGGTTAGAGAAGGGAAGGTCTCAAGTGTTGTAGCTATAGAGCTATAGTAAGTTAATGTGTGCTTTCTTTCAAAAATTGAAGCTATTATAATAAAATCAGGAATCAACAAAAGGTTAAAGAGGCAACAAAAGGTTAAAGAATCAAATTCTGCCGTGAGTATTTCCAGTGGCTGATCCTTTATTTCTCATTATTTTTGTAATTAGTTTTAGAACTCACAGAATGTTAGGCACTATACTGATCGTATTATATGTGATTCTTGCCCCCAAGGGATTGCCACTGTCTAATCAGATGCTCTGCATAATACTGCCACTTCACAAGTTCTACAGTTGCCGGGCGCGGTGGCTCACGCCTCTAATCCCAGCACTTTGAGAGGCCAAGGTGGGCGGATCACGAGGCAGGAGATCGAGACCATCCTGACTAACAGGGTGAAACCCCGTCTCTACTAAAAAAATACAAAAAAATTAGCCAGGCGTGGTGGCGGGCGCCTGCAGTCCCAGCTACTCAGGAGGCTGAGGCAGGAGAATGGCATAAACCCGGGAGGCGGGGCTTGCAGTGAGCTGAGATTACGCCACTGCACTCCAGACTGGGTGACAGTGAGACTCTGTCTCAAAAAAAAAAAAAAAAAAGTTCTACAGTTTAGGAACTTAGGCCCTAAAACGTGTTCACCACTGTAGAACTATTTGTCTTTTATTGTGGTCTCATTTCAATTCACCTAACTATTTGCATTCATTTTAGTAGTTACCTGTGATTTCCTCACTCCTGATCATCCCTGAAAACAGTATCTAGAAACAGTGGTATACAGCAAATAATAGCTTAGCTAAATAAATTTAACTTCCCCAAGTCATGGTCCAGTAATTTAGTTACTGGTTGTCTGATTCAGCTTCAGTTACAACAAATATTGTATCATAGGTCTAGCTCAAAAATCAACTGATAATATGATTTAGTTTTATTATATATTCCAGACCTCCACTGTATCATTCCCTATTTGAAAAAGGTGATGCCTAATATTTTTATCTACAAAATGGTCATATTTTCCCCGGTCAAACACTGAATCTGAACAGAGAACTCCTAGCCATGTAACAAGTAGTTGTCACTTGTTTTGCTATACCAGAAAACCAGTCACCAAAAACTTCCTGATTTGTTTTGTTTGCTAGTTTTCAGCTAGCAACAGCAAAGATGCACAAATCAATGAACTATATCAAAGACTGTATCAGGAGATGACCTTTTATGCAGAAGCATCACTGTAAGTTAAAAGAAGTGTACCGCCCCATAAAAGCAGGGCAACAAATAGTTTAACATATTAACCATTGTTGATGAAAGCATTATATAGTGCCTAGAAACTCTAATCACACTTTTCTGGCTGAAATCCCAGGACCTTGGTTTCGTTCTAATTGTGAAGTATGACTATGCTTTCCCCAAGAACCAAACTAATTCAGAAATAAGGCACAAGTCTATTTAAGAGCAGCAAATAAACCCTGACGACATACAGTCTTGCTAATATTTTTATTATTAGCTGGGGCTTTAATAAGTCAAAATATAATCAATTAGTACATGTGACACACAGAGATCTATTAAATGAACTCAACTTATGCCAAATTCTGAATTCTATATTCTCACTTCAGAAACTAATACATAAGCCAGTCTCTTATAGCTCATGTGGATTTATATTTTAAATTGCTAGCTCAGAATCTATAACACATCAACTAATAAAATAGTAATATAGCATGTTCAGAAGAGAAGACAGGAGAGATATTCCTGAGGAAGCAGAGGTAAGAAAAGTAGTAATTCTCAGAGATCAAATGTTTATTACCAGTGATTCATCAGTCTTGTCAAAGCTGATATCTGATAAAATGGAACCAGATTCATCAATGGTTGATAGTCTAGATCAGTGAAACAATACAATGTTAGACATAGTAGACTGTGGAATGTAAAATTCACCAACATTCAGAACAAGTCCTACTGGTCAGGTAACATCAGTTAATTTCATAGCAAAATCTTCACTATAGAGACAACTACAATCTCAAACCCTGTGGTAGGCTACTTTGTATGGTTTCCATGGAGGAGTGTGTGTGCATGAGTACAGGTGCACACAGTTGCTTTTTCAGCAAAGACCTTATAACGGCAGTTGAAAGTTAGTCAGGGTTGTGGGTACTATTCTCTACCGAGTCTGTATTACAGGCTACTCAAAATTCACAAAATCAAGGGAATTAAGTTTAATTTGATCCCAACTGTGCTGGTTTCTACAAACAAGAGTATTACCCAACACTGACTTTTTAAGAAATTAAGCCTGTACATCTTCTTAGTTATAAAGATTCCCCATAAAACAACCAGGCAACAAAACAAATAGCTGACCTTTCCCTACATATTGTACTGGGGATGTTAAATTCAAAGCCTGGTTGAGACTATTTTAAACAGTGGTGCAGTGGAACCAAAATTATTGTCTGGTCTTGGCTCACAGAGGCCTTTCTAAACCAGAAGAGCTGTAAGAACTCTCTGGAGAGTAAACACTGAAAGTATTGCTGAAATGCCACTTTCACCTTTGGGTTTCTTAGCAATGCGCAGGATTAGTTATTAATGTGCAATTTAGCACCAACATCAAAATTTTATCCATGGTGAAACAACATCCTTAGGAAAGATTTAAAAATAAAATAAAATAAACAGGGGCATCCCTGTGCCTTTATTCCCCACCTACTCTTCCCCGCAAAATCTTTTTCTGCTTTTTTCAGCACACATTCTAGAAGAAGTATATTTAAGAATTCAGATAACAAGAATATCTGACAGCTGTGTTGCTTGTGATCGGATAACAACAGATGCAGTTCCTCCACCTTTTGTTCCCAGCATTGCTGCTGGATGGTTGGCCTCTGTTGAGAAAAGCCAGAGCTGATTTTTGCTCCTCGCTTAGTTGAATGCTGCCAGATGTGTCACACATGAGCATCTCTCGAATCAGCTGAATCTGTCGTTCCTACAGACCAAAGCAGAGTAAAACATCATAACTAGCCAGGGGAGAAAACTTCACCTCAAATTTATGGGACAGGCAGACCAGAAGACATTAAAATACAGCATTATGCAAATGGGCCTTCAGGAAGGCTGCTACACCAATAGCATATTAATTCACATCAAACCCAGATTATGTCTCTGATTTCTGACTGGTAAAATGAACTACATCTAGAACAGCAAAGTTTCTGCTACAAGACTTTTGGATTAACCTGCTAATCCAAGAGGAGAATAATGCAAAATGAGAGTCCCAAAATAGATTTCACATAGCAAAAACACTTTAGTGTCATTTTATCAGGACAAATATTGGCTACTACGGATCAAAGCAGCCACCCACATCTCTAAGTAGTGGAGCAAAATGCATTAAAATGGATACAAAGCTATAATGCACTAGAACCAGACAATTTGAGTTTACTGAGGCATCTAACACTGTATATACCAAGATGGATTAGTCCCTCCCAGTAAAGGCTTTCCTTTGCACTATGACCCATCCTGGCACATCAAAATGATAGTGTTCTGTGTCAGTCACATTGCTCAACTGGTTGAATACATCTAGCCTTTTACCCTGAATTAGAGAGTGGTGATGAAAAGAAGAGTCACAGTTGTCTTGCCTGTATGTATGACAAAGTACCAGCTACTCATGTAAGGATGGATATTCCGGGTAGCACTTAAACAATGAAGGATGGCCAATATCTTGTAACAGATCAAATACGTTAGGATCTCCCTCCCTCCCTTTTCCTCTAATTCTTTAAGTTCTCATTTGAAATCTGTCTGTTAAGTAATAGTTTCAAGTCTAAATGACAAAAACATTTAAATTTCAAATGACGAAGAACAAGATTCCTAGTCTGCAATTTCAGCTCTAATCATGGGCAAGTTAGTTGTTAAAGAACAGGTCACTTTCAGTTCTTTAATGTGGAAGAAGAAACTAGGTATATTTGGCAAGTGGAAACTGTCAGACAATGCTTTCCTCCTCCCGCATCATCACTGTTCTAGCATGGAAAACAATACACACCAGCTTTTCGCAGTCAGCCTCCGCTCTCTGTCTCCTTTTGATCTCTACATCCACCTGATTACGTGCATGCTTCAGCTTAACATCCAGAGCACTTCGCTCAGTCTCTGCTTTCATCAAAAGATCCTTGTATTTCCCCAGCTCATGGTCAGTCCTCTGCCACTTTTTACGGAAATCCTCAAAGTCCTTCGCCAACTGGATAAATTCTGAGGAAAGGGGGAATCTTTAATAATTCAAGCACCAAACAGAGTATAACTGCTCTAATAAATGAGTCCTACAGTTAGCTTTATTTGAAATTCATAATTAAGGAACCAGCTGAACTATGGGCAAATCCAGCTGAAAATAACTAGGAGCAGATCCTGGATATGTTTGTCACTCCGATGAGAACTTTGTGGATAGCAATTCCTATTTCAATAGGCCACTTACTTTTGGCTTAGCCAGTGGCATCTGCTATGGAATATGTAACTCATTAGTCACCTGGCTCCAGATGTAACACTAACACTGAAAGCTCCTGAACAGAAGGCAATCAAAGGGGGATACCTTTGGGGCAGCTGTCACGCACCAGGACAGTTACAGCTATAAAACAAAAACAGCTTCCTTTACAGTCACGCATTGCTGCACCAGAGAGATGTTAAACAGCAAATTCAAATGTAACTGCTGTAATATGCTCCAGTAGATGTAGATTAATATTACAGATGTCTAGACCTACAATTCCATTTAGCTATATAATTATACAAATATTGATTTGAAAGTAAAAAGCCAATTTGCTTTTGCTGTTTAACACTGCCCTGAAGGGTATGTAAACATTCCAGTTGAAAAAAAAAAACAACAGGAAGAGAAGATCAAACTAGCTTTTGGAACATCCCTGATAGCAGAATGTGAAGTCTCTTCAAATGTCTGCAAAGAGAGCATCACTTCCAAGGCAGCATCTCAAAGGAAGAAGACAACCCTGTTGGCATTCATTCTTATCTCCTGCTATTGGCAAAGCTGTTCTTCTGCAATGTATTTGCAAAAGTGCCTTACAATTTTCTAGTTAACCTGCATCTATCTCTAAGGATCACTCTCCACCAACATCAAGGAAGAAGGTCTCAAGGTGTACATCTGCTGCTGGTCAAACTAACCCAGTTTACAACTGAAAGTAGGCCAAATTCACACACAGCTAGCAGATTCTTAGGTAGTAAGGGCACTTTTCCCCTATGAATTTAACCTAAAAGCATAGAAACAATACATAGTCCTTTTCAAACAATTTTAATCATTTGACCAAATATCAAACTTACAAATTAGGATACCAATTTGTTCCAGAGAAACCAAATCATAAGGAAACTTTAGTTTTTAGCAAACCACAAATTTCAGCAAAATAGGTTATTATGACCTAGTTATCTTAAACAATGCAAATATCAACAATTAAAAAAATTACAATTCAAATAGTTTTAAGAAATAATATGCTGGGTTAGTTAGCCTGGAACATACTACTTTTTTGTGGGTTTTTTTTTTAGCTTAAAGAAAAAAAATATATGTTTGCAAACTAAATACCGTACGCATACATACTCAAAATATTTACCAAACTGAAAAACAATTTTGAGAATAAAAAGATTTTCATCTGACCTGATTTTGCTGGTTTGTTTGTTCTTTAGGATACTCCTTTTATTAAATTACTGCTTCAGCTTAGTTTAAGTCAGACCCAAAGCAAAACATTTACATACCTGATTAATATATTACTTTTTGTGTGTGCAGGTGAGAAATGTGGGGGAAAAAAAAAAGGTATTACTTTTTTTTTTGAGACAGAGTTTCACTCTTGTTGCCCAGGCACAAGTGCAATGGCACAATCTTGGCTCACTGCAATCTCCGCCTCCCAGGTTCAAGCAATTCTCCTGCCTCAGCCTCCTGAGTAGCTGGGATTACAGGTGTGCGTCACCATGCCCAGTTAATTTTTGTATTTGTAGTAGAGATGGGGTTTCACCACATTGGCCAGGCTGGTCTCAAACTCCCAACCTCAGGTGATCCACCAGCCTTGGCCTCCAGAAGTGCTAGGATTATAGGCGTAAGCAACCACGCCTGGCCAAAAGATACTATTTTTATGTACAATTCTGCTATGAGCAAAGTTTACTAGGATTGGGTCAGAAGGCATTTTGGGCCATAGATCAGAAACAATTTTGATGTTGAAGACCAATAATCATGGCACTGTTTTGGTCAGTTGGTGAATCACAATTCAGCTTGGTACTAGCCTGTCATGAAGTGCACATTAAAAGCTTTATAAAATTCAGGCCGGGCACGGCGGCTCACGCCTGTAATCCCAGCACTTTGGGAGGCTGTGGTGGGTGGATCACTTGAGGTCAGTAGTACAAGACCAGCCTGGCCAACATGGCGAAACCCTGTCTCTACTAACACAAAAATTAGCTGGGTGTGGTGGTGTGCGCCTGTAATCCCAGCTACTCGAGGAGGCAGAGGTTGCAGTGAGCTGAGATCGTGCCACTGCACTCCAGCCTGGGCAACAGAGTGAGATGCTGTCTCAAAAAAAAAAAAAAAAAAAAAAAAAATTTATAAAATTCAAATTACAGTACCTCTTTTAAAAAGTTACATACACCCTAAACTATGAAGTGCACCTATCAAAAAGGAGGAAAGAGAAGGGAAATTTCCTCAAAACAAATTGAGGGTGATCTTTGATTTATTTAAAATTTAAAAATCAGGATTTGGTTCATAGCTCAGCAAGCAGATTTAAGTGGGTCCAGAAATCCTGATTTTTTTTTCCCGTTTACTCCCCGAGGCCTTTGAACAGGCTCTTCCATTTGCCTTCCCTACTACCCTCTCTAAGCTTCTTAAAGACAAAGACCCTATGTCTCCTTTGCTCTTTTATCTCCAGTGTTGTAACCTGCCTAGCACACAGTAGACACTTGAAATAATCTGTTGAACAAATGAATGAATGAAAAGCCGCTGTTCAAATTAAATTTACCAGCATCCAAGACCACCTTACCAGTTTAATCAAACTTACCTCCCACCACTATGCAATAAATACCCCTCTAGCTAAACCCGTCTGTCCCTGCCCCCAGAACAGAGGCATTCCTGCCTTCTCACTTGTGACCAAGCTATGCACTCCAAATGGAATGCCCTACCTACTCTTCTTTACATACCCATTTACCAAGTCCCATCTGGTCTGTGAATCTTCTCCTAATCAGTTTGCTACACATTAAATTTTTCTAGATTACCCAAAAGCATATATTTTGATACTTGTACTATCTTCTGTTTCATGAGAAAAAAATCCTGTCTCTGAAACTAAAATACCATAATCTTCTTGAAGACAGGCAATATGTCATATATACTTCAGTATTTCCTACTATGCATAGTGTAGCACAAACCTAGTATGTCACTGGCACACAATAGGCACCTGATAAATGTTAAATTATACTTATTCCTAATTTATACACCAATGATTTTTTTTAAAAAAGCTCAGGCAGCTTATGACAAACTAAAAATAGAACATAAAAACTGTGTGGACTGGAGAAAACAAGACAATAAAATACACTACTAAAGTCATCTTTTTAAAAATATTAACCTCCATTCTGATCTTCCCGTAACTTGGACTTAGCTCTCTTTTTTTTAACTTTTTTTTTTTTTTTTTTTAAGAGATGGAGTCTCACTCTGTTGCCCAGGCTGTAGTGCAATGACATGATCTTGGCTGACTGCAACCTCCACCTCCTGGGTTCAAGTGATTCTCATTCCTCAGCCTCCCAAGTAACTGGGATTACAGGTGAATGCTACCACGCCCGGCTAACTTTTTGTATTTCTAGTAGAGACAGGGTTTCACCATGTTGGTCAGACTGGTCTTGAACTCCCGACCAAGTGATCTGCCCGCCTTGGCCTCCCAAAATGCCGGGATTACAGGTGTGAGCCACTTTGCCCGGCCCAGACTTAGCTTTTTAAAAAACAATACAGGCCAGGTACAGTGGCTCATGCTTGTAATCCCAGCACTTTGGGAGGCCAGGGCAAGTGGGTCACCTGAGGTCGGGAGTTCAAGACCAGCCTGACCAACATGGAGAAACCCCAGCTTTACTAAAAATACAAAATTAGCCAGGCATGTTGGCACATGCCTGTAATTCCAGCTACTCGGGAGGCTGAGACAGGAGAATCACTTGAACTCGGGAGGTGGAGGTTGCGGTGAGACGAGATCTCGTCATTGCACTCCAGCCTGGGCAACAAAGAGCGAAAAATTCTGTCTCAAAAAAAAAAAAAAAAAAAAAATGAATACAAAAAAGAGAAAGAGGAATGAAGTTAATGGTGAAAGGCAAGAGTAAGGAGTCAAGGGATAATTGGGCATGCGGGGAATTCCTAAGGATCTAAGAAGAGTACAGGCTGGGCACAGTGGCTCACACCTGTAATCCCAGCACTCTGGGGGGGCCAAGGCAGGTGGATCACTTGAGGTCAGGAGTTCAAGACCAGCCTGGCCAACATGGTGAAACATCGCTACTAAAAATACAAAAACTAGACAGGCTTGGAAGCATGCGCCTGTAATCCCAGTTACTTGGGAGGCTGACGCAGGAGGATCACTTGAACCCAGGAGACAGAGGTTGCAGTGAGCAGAGATCACATAACTGCACTCCAGCCTGGGCGACAGAGTGAGACTGTCTCAAAAAAAAAAAAAAAAAGAAAAAAGAGGACAGACACTGGGGTGGATGCACAAAGCTGATTCTAGTGTCTAAAAAACACAGGGCCACTTTAGTTCCTCAAAAGCTAACATTTGGCCAGGCGCGGTGGCTCACACCTGTAATTCCAGCACTTTGGGAGGCTGAGGTGGGAGGACCACCTGAGCCCAGGAGTTCAAGACCAGCCTGGGAAACATGGCGAGACCTTGTCTCTACAAAAAATAGAATTAAAACAAAAGTAGTGCTTATAGTAGTTTGGGAGACAAAATAAATAATAAAAATTCAAAATAAAATAATCAAAATAAATATAAAAATTAGCCGGTGTGGGCCGGGCATGGTGGCTCACGCCTGTAAACCCAGCACTTTGGGAGGACGAGGCAGGCGGATCATGAGGTCAGGAGATCAAGACCATCCTGACTAACATGGTGAAACCCCGTCTCTACTAAAAATACAAAAATTAGCTGAGCGTGGTGGCCAGCGCCTATAGTCCCAGCTACTTGGGAGGCTGA
Source organism: Pongo pygmaeus (assembly GCF_028885625.2). NCBI lineage: Eukaryota > Metazoa > Chordata > Mammalia > Primates > Hominidae > Pongo > Pongo pygmaeus. The sequence continues at coordinate 47,638,693 of NC_072383.2, forward strand.
GGCAAGAGAATGGTGTGAATCTGGGAGGCGGAGCTGGCAGTGAGCCAAGATCGTGCCACTGCACTCCAATCTGGGCGACAGAGCAAGACTCTGTCTCAAAAAAAAAAAAAAAAAAAAAAAAATTAGCTGGTGTGGTGGCATGAGCCTATAGTCCCAGCTACTCTGGAGGCTGCGGTAGGAGGATTGCTTGAGCCTAGGAGTTCAACGCTGCAGTAAGCTATGATTTCACCACTGTACTCCAGCCTGGGCAAGAGAGCGAGACCTTGTCTCCAAAAAAATAAAAACTAGGCCGAGCATGGTTGTTCACACCTGTAATCCCAGCACTTTGGGAGGCCACGGCGGGTGGATCACCTGAGGTCGGGAGTTCAGTATCAGCCTGGCCAACGTGGTGAAACCCTGTCTCTACTATAAATAAAAAAATTGCCGGGCACGGTGGCTCACGCCTGTAATCCCAGCACTCTGGGAGGCCAAGGCGGGCAGATCACGAGGTCAGGAGATGGAGACCATCCTGGCTAACATGGTGAGATCCTGTCTCTACTAAAAATATAAAAAAATTAGCCAGGCGTGGTGGCACATGCCTGTAATCCCAGCTACTCGGGAGGCTGAGGCAGGAGAATCACTTGAACCCGGAAGGCGGAGGTTGCGGTGAGCCACTATCGTGCCACTGCACTCCAGCCTGGGCAAGAAGAGTGAAACTCCATCTCAAAAAAATAAATAAATAAAAATAAAAAAATACAAATACAAATACAAAAATTAGCCAGGAATGGTGGCAGACACCTGAAATCCCAGCTACTCAGGAGGCTGAGGCAGGAAAATTGCTTGAACCTGGGAGGCAGAAGTTGTAGTGAGCCGAGATCGTACCACTGCACTCCAGCCTGGGCAACAGAGTGAGACTCTGTTTCAAAAAAATAAAAAATAAATGAGGGCTGGGCGCTGTGGCTCACGCCTGTAATCCCAGCACTTTGGGAGGCCAAGGTGGGAGGATCACTTGAGGTCGGGAGTTCAAGACCAGCCTGACCAACATGAAGAAACCCCGACTCTACTAAAAATACAAAATTAGCCAGGCGTGGTGGCGCATGCCTGTAATCCCAGCTACTCGGGAGGCTGAGGCAGGAGAATCACTTGAACCTGGGAGGCGGAGGTTGCAGTGAGCTGAGATTGCGCCATCGCACTCCAGCCTAGGCAACAAGAGTGAAACTCTTGTTTCAAAAAATAAAAATAAAAAATAAAAAAAGCCAACATTCCAAATTAGAGATCTGGAGAAGGAGGTAAAATGTACCTCTATTTTGTAATAGAAATAAATGGGAAGGTAAAAATTTGCTTATAAAATAAAATCAGGATTTCTGTAAAAATAAATATCTTGAGGGGAGATTTTTGGCATAATCATTTCCCAAAGTATTTTCACAACTAATATCTCAATTTATGCCCAAATCCTCATAGCACTCCCACAAAGAAAATAAAGATGTTTAAATTCGTATTTTATAGGTGGAAAAACAGACACAGAAATAACAGGTAAAAGCCAGCACTAGTTATCAACACTCTTAAACCACAGATTCTTCTTCCCTCTGCCCCCATATTCTATCAGCTGCCTCTTTCTACAGGTCTTATTATCACAATCTCTTCTACCCATTTCTCCCTACTTCCATCTTCACAACCACCATTCCAGTTAGGGCTGTTATTGCCTCTTTCCTGAGCTATGACAACCATGTCATTCCTAGTCAGTGTCCCAGCATCCACCTCTAATGCAGACTACACCTCTGCCAGGGTAATCTTCCCAAAGCACGGTTCTGATTATGTCATTCCCTCTTACTCCTATTTCCCTCAAGTCCCACACCCTCTTGCCTCTGCTCAGGCTGTCGCCTGATCTGAAATACCCCCTTTCATCTCTGCCTCTTGGGATTCTACCCTACAGCTAAAGCTCAGCTCAAACCCTTTCCTCCATGACACCATTTAGTCATCCCTTTCCCTCAGTTCAAAAATGCTAGAAGCCCTGATAGGTTCTCACAAAGTATTTGCTGAATGAATCTGAGTTTTAAGATCTCTTATTCCATACTCTAGTCCGCACCACACTCTGATCCATCTTCTGAGATGATGTGACCTCAAAGAGAAACCTAATTAGTATGCCATTGTGGTTACTGAGCTGGTACCAGATGACAGGGTCATGCAGCAGCTATTAGAGAGAGAAAATAGAATATTGTTTTGAAAGGCCTGTAAGTGGATAAGAGCTATTAAAAACATCAATCAATTCAAAGAAAATACTGAATGGCATAAGCAAGATACCACAGTAAGTACTATAGAAATAAAAAAAGTTGAAGACACAGTTCTTACATTACTTTAACACCAGTTAGGCTGACTTGAGAGCAACATTTACTAAATTAGGTATTAATGAAAATCTGAAATAGGAGAGGATGGTAATACAAAGAGAAGCTGGTATAGAATAATTCCCTTGGATCACATGTCAGTACCATCATCCCCATTATTCTTTCTTGCTAATTTATTTCCCAGACTGTTCCTCTCTTAGCACCTCCTTTTTCTCCCCAGCTCACCACCCCATCTCAATTCTCTTTATTATTTCTCCCTGGGAAATGAAGTCTCACTGTCACCCAGGCTGGAGTGCAGTGGCACAATCATAGTTCACTGCAGCCTCAAACTCCTGGGCTCAAGTGATCCTTCAGCCTCCTGAGTATCTGGGACCACAGGCATGTGTCACCACACCCAGCTAATTTTTTTGTTTTTGAAACAGGATCTCGCTCTGTCCCAGGCTGGAGTACAGGAGTGTGATCTCAGCTTACTGCAACCTCTGCCTCCCCAGTGATCCTCCTACCTCAGCCTCCCAGGTAGCTGGGATCACAGGAGCATGCCACCACACTGGCTGTTTTTTTGTTGTTTTTTTTTCTGTAGAGATGGGGTTTTTGTGGCGGGGTGCTCACACCTGTAATCCCAGCACTTTGGGAGGCTGTGGTGGGTGGATCACTTGAGGTCAGGAGTTCAAGACCAGCTTGGCCAACATGACAAAACCCCATCTCTACTAAAAATACAAAAATTAGCCGAGGGTGGTGGCGGACACTTAAAATCCCAGCTACTCGGGAGGCTGAGGCAGGACAATTGCTTGAGCCAGGGAGGTGGAGGTTGCAGTGAGCCAAGATCACGCCACTGCACTCCAGCCTGGGTGACAGAGTGAGATTCTGTCTCAAAAAAAAAAAAAGATAGATGGGGTTTTGCCATGTTGCCCAGGCTGGTCTCAAATTCCTGGACTCAATTGATCCACCCATCTCAGCCCCGCAAAGTGCTAAGATTACAGGCATGAGCCACTATGCCCGACCGCTAATATTTTCAGAGACAGTCTTGCTATGTTGCCCAAGCTGGTCTCAAACTCCTGGCCTCAAGTGATTCTTCTGCCTCAGCCTCCTGAGTAGCTGGGATTACAGGTGCAAGCCACCAAACCTGGCTCTCAATCCTTAATTATTTAGCATCAAATATATGAAGTAGGTGAAAGCAGATGCCTAGTATCTCCTTCAAAAAGAAATTATGGACTGGGCCTGGTGGCTCATGCCTATAATCTCAGCACTTTGGGAGGCAGAAGTAAGAGGACTGCTTGAGGCCAGGAGTTGGACACCGGCCTGGGTAAAACAGGGAGATCTTATCTCTACAAAAAATTTTTAAGGCCGGGCGCGGTGGCTCACGCCTGTAATCCCAGCACTTTGGGAGGCCGAGGCGGGCGGATCACAAGGTCAGGAGATCGAGACCGTCCTGGCTAACACAGCGAAACCCTGTCTCTACTGAAAATACAAAAAAATTAGCCAGGCGTGGCGGCGTGCATCTGTAATCCCTGCTGCTCGAGAGGCTGAGACAGGGAATCGCTTGAACCCGGGCAGCAGAGGTTGCAGTGAGCCGAGATGTCGCCACTGCACTCCAGCCTGGGTGACAGAGAAAGACTCCATCTCAAAAAAATAAATAAATAAAGATAATAAAAAAGCCTGGCTAAAACCTACTAAGAGCAGCTATAGAAAAGAATTTTAGTGACCATTTAGAATGAGTGCCCATTAGGCTTTGACCACGTAAGTGACCACTGCTTTCTTTTTAGGTAACCCAAATGAAAAACAACTTTAAGATTGGAAAATACTTCAGCTTTGTAAAAATCCCAAATTTGAAATCTGTTTTTCCTTTTGGACAGGCCAGCTCAGAATGACTTACGGAGTTCATTTCCTTCACTGAGAATCTCCGCCCGGCGCACAAGCTGCTCAAACAGATTCCGCATATTCAGCATCATAGTATCCATCTTTCTGCCAAGAAATCAAATATACATTAGGGGTCCTGCCTTCTCGCCCACAACAAAAGATTCTATAGCAATCCAGCCATCAGTGACCAACATCTGGACTCTTCCATTTATAACTACCATTATAAGAATCTCAAGTAACAACAGATGTTTTGTGTGATTCTTATTATAAAAACAAACTTGGAATGTTTAAGACTCATCTGAAAATTAGAAAACCATTTCAGACCTTTGAATATAACAGCCCCTCCAATCACTTTGGAGCAGAAAACAAATAGGAAAGAGCATGTCAGTTCATTACCAAGTGACTGACCAACAACAAAATGTGGTTCTTCAAGTCAAGCCTATTGATTAATATAATACTTTTGCCAGTTTATTCCTTGTGGGCTTTGAAGACCTACAATGTAACTTAAAATATCTATTTTTAATTTCATCTTTAGCTAATGCCCCTGCTGCAACTGCCTTTTAAAATGCAGGACATGGTCAGCACATTTCCTACCAAAAGCACAGATGACGTCACACAAGTGATTAAGTGGGAAAATCGCCAGCTCAGCAGCACCAGAATTATTTCTGTAATGCAGGGCTCTCTGCTGGGCCGCGTGCAGGAACTACGTCTAATAAATTTATACTAAGTAGAGGCAAAGGATTATGTTGTACCACATTCTGGCATCAGAGAGACAATACACCACCTTCACAGTCCGAAGGGCAAAGCAAAAATCATTTACTACTGTGTCCTGTATAGTGAATTTCAGACTTTGTACTTCCCCGCAAAGGCCTACTGATACTATAGAAAAAACAGTGTCGTTACAGGCGGTTCTATTCCAAATAGACTTTAACTGGGAACACTTTGAGGAAATAAGATCTTCACTTAACAGTCAAGAAAGAAAGACATTAACTGGATGTTATGAAAACTATCAAGGAAATGAAATAAAAAGTCAAATTTCATTAGAAATTTAATGTCCTCAGAAATACCATTAAAGGATTCTTATGTTTCTCTTAACCAATGCTTCAACATTCTAGTCCAGGTCCTTATTTCCTAAATAAAATTTTAAGAACTCTTATGAAGGGTTAGTGATTTTGCAATGTTTATAAGATTGCACCACAAGCTATGAGAGCAAGAAAAAATATATAAAAAAGCACAAAGGACAAAGAATATATGAACATAGGCTGGGCACAGCAGCTCACGCCTATAATCCCAGCACTTTGGGAGGCCAAGGTGGGCGGATCACTTGAGGTCAGTTCAAGACCAGCCTGGGCCAACATGGCAAAACCCTGTCTCTACTAAAAACACAAAAATTAGCTGTGCACAGTGATGTGCGCCTATAATTCCAGCTACTTGGGAGGCTGAGGCAGGAGGATTGCTTGAACCTGGGAGGCAGAGGTCGTAGTGAGCTAAGATGTGCCACTGCACTCCAGTCTGGGTGCCAGAGTAAGACTCTGTCTCAAAAAAATATATATATAAAGATATTTTATATTAAATGCTGCACAATTACACATTTATACCATATGATAATTGCTATAATAGAAAAAAAGTTCTCAGTTCCAAGCCTGGATGCAACATATACCTGAATCAGGGCCGGAAACCAAGATTTTCAAACGGCAAGTATCTGTTCCAAGCTACATAATCACAGCAAGCTGCTAAGCAACCAGACCAACAAATTTATTACAAAGATCTTTCTCTAAACTAAGAACAAAACTAAAAGGACAGCATTAAAACCGGCAGGAAGAGCTGTGGAATTCATGGAGATGCCATGGATTTAACAATATAATGAAATAGGCAACATACCCTAAGTGCTACAGGACAGAAACAGGGGCAGGACATTGGGTAGTCAATTCAAATGTTGATTTCCTTTGGCTCTCCTGAGGAAAAAATGGAAGACTCTAATCAGTAGTTTTAATATAAGGTATTGCAAGACTCTAATCAGTAGTTTTAATATAAGGTATTGCTTTCTATCATCTCGGCATTCACTTATATATCGTGAGACTATAAGACAGCTCAATACCACAGCAAAACTTCTATCTGTCCAAGAATTCAAAAAGGAAAATTTCATGGTGCTAGGATGTTGAAAACTGGTTGTTTAAAAAAAAGCTTTTTTGGGGGGGGTTAAGTCTTAAATTACAATATAACCTGTTCTCTTGTCCATTTTTTTTTTTTTTTTAATTTTTTGAGAGAGAGTCTTGCTCTGTCCCCCAGGCCAGAGTGCACTGGCATCACCTCAGCTGACTGCAACCTCTGCTTCCCAGGTTCAAGTGATTCTCCAGCCTCAGCCTCCTGACACTGTTCTACTCTTCCTGTTCATGTCCATCAACTACCCTACTCACTGACCTACCCTATCCCATACCCTACTGACTTCCAATTTTGATTTCCCTATTTTTATTATTCTCTCAGTTGCTCAGTTCCAAACTTCAGAATCACCTCTGGTTCCTCCCTTTCCCACAGCATAATCACTAAACCTTGTGTACTCTTCTCTCATGTATCTACCATACCCACCCCCTTATCACTTGCAGGTTGTCATCACTCGCTTCAATTGTGCCCCCTGCCTCCAGTCTTTCCCCTACTGCTTCAGGCAGTTGCCACTCAGATTCAAACTCTTTGCACTTGAATTAAACTTTACCATATGATTCTGCCCTGTGTCCCAGCTAGAATGTAAATTTGAGGGGAGAAACCTTACATGTGGCACTACTATATTACACACACAAGCATGTAGCATTTAATATGATGCTCACAAAAAAAAATTGATAAATGTTAATTCAGAGAACAAACACACACATATCTGCGACACTATGGTCAAAAGAATTTCCATTCTACCTCAACATCAACGTGTAATATAGTTTAAAGCAAAAAGAACAGTCAAAAGCGGGAGAAGGAGCAGAAGTCCTGGGACAAGATGGGTGTGGTGGTGCGTGCCTGTAGTCCCAGCTACTCAGGAGGCTGAGGTGGGAGGATCACTTGAGTCTAGGAGTTTGAGGCCACCCTGATCATCACAAGATCCCCTTCTCTTAAAATAAATAAATAAATAAAAAGGTCCTGGGACAAACCTTTAGCTCTTCTATCTACCAGTAGTATAATCTTCAGTAAATCACTTGAATTCCAAGACTCATCTATAAAGTGAAAACAATAACACTTGCTCTATTTACCTCATAGAATATTACAAAAATTTTAAAATGTATAAGTTTACAATCTCACTACCAAAATATAAGGTATCTTTTAGTTGGTATGAAGTGAGTTTCTTTTGTTTAGGTTTGGTTTTGGTCTGATAGTTGTTACTTCCATCCTAAAATAGTGATTCTCAAATCTAGGTGTTTTCCCCTCTAGGCTGTCTCCAAATAAGGATATCACTAAATTCAGAATTTTAGACCATTTTTAAAAATAATACTATACAATTAGAAAGAAAAGAATCCAGTATTTACTAGGTGCTTTGAAATGACTCGGGCACTAAACTAGACACTTCACGTATACTTTTTCTTTAAGTGAATTTGACTTTTTTTTGAGACGGTGTCTCGCTGTCACCCAGGCTGGAGTGCAGTAGCACCATCTCGGTTCACCGCAACTTCCATTTTCAGGGTTCGAGTGATTCTCCTGCCTCAGCCTCCTGAGTAGCTGGGATTACAGGTGCCCACCACCAGGCCTGGCTAATTTTTTTTTGTATTTTTAGTAGAGATGGAGTTTCACCATGTTGGCCAGGCTGGTCTCGAACTCCTGACCTCTAGCAATCTGCTTGCCTCGGCCTCCCAAAGTGCTGGGATTACAGGTGTGAGCCCCCATGCCTGGCCTCACTAACTTAATTATCTCCATTTTACAGACAATGGGCAACTAAGGCCAGAGACCTTAAATTAACTAATAAATGTCGAGCTCTCATTGAAACCCAGGTCTGAGTCCAAAATCTATATTCTCTCCAACTCAACACATTGAAGAGAGGATATGTTACAAAAATATCAATTAGACCATATATGTTGTAGACCTACTCAGAGACCTCCCCCAAACCATAATATGTCATACAAACAGCAACACATATAAAACACAAATTATAGCTGGAACCCAGACCAAGAAGAATCAAGGAAACAGCAAAATTTGACCAGGTCTAGGCTTTTAAACAAGCTGTTCTAGATGAGGTTTGCTGCTTCTGAAGAGTTATTTTTTCCTCTAACATAGATTTACTTAGGGTAATCCAAAAATGGCACTAGCAGAATATAATCCTCTTCTCTTTATATGCTAGGGCACCATATATTTTTATTAACATTCTACAGAAGTGACTCTCAGGAATTATTTATAGATGACAAAAATATCTTTCTATATCAGTACTAACTCTGATATCTCAGCCAAATTGTAACTCCAAAAGCTAAAATTTACTCACCCTATTCAACGTCAATTGAAAATGTAATTTTCCTGCTAGGTCACATTTTCACCCTCATGAATACTTGTTTATTTCCCCCCATGTATTATTTAGTCCATAGCTAGGAGATACACTAATGTGAAAGGAAACAAAAACAAAGTCATATTGTAGTACATTGCTTTTGCAGCCGTAAAACAGCTGTCACTTTCCACAACAGAGACTGCTGCCTTTCGGGAAAGCTGAAACGATCCCTGTGTGCAGCAAGAAAATCAGTTTGTGGAGCACTTTAAACCAAAAGGTGCTAGAGAATCTCAGCTGTTATTGATGGGGAGCCCCAGAGGTGGAGAAGTCACTATGTTACAGATTCCCAATCTGTGAGTATCCCTAAGGGAGCAATCTGGAAACACCATGAAAGAGTCTCAGCTGGATGTGATTGCTTTGAGCCCCCAATTTAATTTCAATCACCCAGCCAAGAGATAGATATCATCCTTCAGAATAACAGACTATCACAGATCTTACTGCAGGGTATCCTGGGAAAAGTCTCTATCCTCTTCCTCCTCCTTCAAACAACATTATTAAGAGACCTATATATCAGGTTTTTTAGATGCATCAAGGGTGTTAAATACTTTAAGACAAAGCAATGAAAGGTTGCTGGAGTTTTTCAGGAAAGTGTTTTAATGAAAAACTTTCCCACAAACATTGCTAAATCTGGAGATTTCCAAGAAATCAACAATATAGATTCCCTGCTGTCAAGGAAAACAATTCTCAAAGATAATCTCAGTACTTTAAGATCCTTTCATAGGAACACAATTGAGGACAATGTGAGGACAATTCTTTTCCTGAAATGTCCAGCTTCTGCTTCACTGTATCGGAAGTCTCTAATACAACTGGCGGACAGAAGGATTATCTTGAAACCAAATGTTCTTTATAAGCAAATCACTAGCAGAGAGTAAACAAAATGTTCTCAATCCAACATGAAGACTAAAATAAGGAAGGGAAGATTTGAATTGTGATTTCTCAGAAAGTTACTAGAAGTTCAGCATACTAAATACCTCTTTTTTTCCCTGTGAATTCTTCCTATTCTGGTCTTCCATCCTTCAACGTCTAGAATAAGTCTCACCAATTCACTGAAGCCTTCCCCAACCATTTCAGTCCAAAATTATTTCCTTTGTTATCTATAACATTCATTTAGCAGATACAAAAATACTGTTTATTATTAATTTTCTATGTTCAAAAACTTAACAGTAAAACAGGCTAGGTGCGGTGGCTCACGCCTCTAATCCCAGCACTTTGGGAGGCCGAAGCAGGATCACCTGAGGTCGGCAGTTTGAGACCAGCCTGATCAACATGGAGAAACCCTGTCTCTACTAAAAATACAAAATTAGCCAGGCGTGGTGGCACATGCCTGTAATCCCAGCTCCTTGGGAGGCTGAGGCAGGAGAATCGCTTGAACCCGGGAGGCGGAGGATGCAGTGACCCAAGATGGCACCATTGCACTCCAGCCTGGGCAACAAGAGTGAAATTCTGTCTCAAAAAAAAAAAAAAAATTAATAGCAAAACAAAAATCTCACTATCCTAAACAACTATATGTACCACCTGATCTAATCTTTGCCCATTTTACACCCTTATTTCATGGTGTTACAATCATACATTACATATAATTTTGTGTTTTGCTTCTATCATGTTTCCATTAAGTTCTAAAGAGTTGATGAACAACTGTTTAACTATTCTCTCCTTTGGACGTTTAGGTCATTTCCAGTTTTTCACTTACCTCTGCCTGGAATCTCTTGCATGGTCACTCTCTCACCTCAAATATCTTTACTCAAATGCTGCTTTCTCAGTGAGGTCTTTCCAACCATCCTATTGTAAATTGCAGCCTTTCTCTAACATTACCCTGCTTTACTTTGTTCCAAAGCACTTCTCTCCATCTAACATACTTACATATTTATTCAGTTTATTGCCTGTTTCTCCTCTAGCTTAAGTTCCGAGAAAGCAGAGATTTTTGTGTTTTCTTCCCTGATGCCTAGAACAGTACGTGACATTTGGTAAATGACTAATAAATATTTGGTGAACAAATGAATTGAACATTCCTATGGACAATATTTTTCTTCAGGTGACTGTGTTCCTTAGAATAGATTTCCAAGGCTAGGAGTGCTATATTAGGGTGTAAAAACCTTTTATGGCTCTTAATAGTGCCAAAATGTTTTCTAAAAGGGATGTACTAATGTACAGTACTCTCAACAGTGTATAGGCTCAACAGACTCACCAGTTATCTTTTTAAGTTCTGTTACCCCAAATTAACTGCACATTCTTTAGACCAAATAAGATTGTCTTCTGCTTACACTTTGCACTTAAGAAATACCTATTGAATGAAAGTAAACAGGACGGGCATGGTGGCTGACGCCTCTAATCCCATCATTTGGGAGACCAAGGCTCCCAAGGCTGATCACATGAGGCCAGGAGTTCAAGACCAGCCTGGCCAACATGGTGAAATCGTATCTCTATTAAACATAAAAAATTAGCCAGGCATGGTGGTGCACACCTATAATTCCAGCTACTCCGGAGGCTGAGGCAGAAGAATCACTTGAACCCGGGAGGCAGAGTTTGCAGTGAGCCGAGATCGCACCACTGCACTTCAGCCTGGACCACAGAGCAAGACTCCTTCTCAAAAAAAAAAAAAAAAAAGAAAAAGAGAAAGAAAAAAGTAAACTAGTACAACCTTTATGGAAAACAGTATGGAGACTTCTCAAAGAACTAAAAATGGAACTACCATTCGATCCAGCAATCCCACTAATGGGTATAAGGGTAAGAAATCAGTATATCGGCCGGGTGTGGTGGCTCACGCCTGTAATCCCAGCACTTTGGGAGGCCGAGGTGGGCAGATCAGGAGATCAAGACCATCCTGGCTAACACGGTGAAACCTCGTCTCTACTAAAAATACAAAAAATTAGCCGGGCGTGGTGGCAGGCGCCTATAGTCCCAGCTACTCGGGAGGCTGAAGCAGGAGAATGGCGTGAACCCGGGAGGCGGAGCTTGCAGTGAGCCGAGATCGCGCCACTGCACTCCAGACTCCGTCTCAAAAAAAAAAAAAAAAAAAAAAAAAAATCAGTATATCAAAAAGACCCCTGCATTGATACGTTTATCGCAGCAGAATTTACAATAGCAAAGATACGGTACCAACCTAAGTGTTCATCAACGGAGGATTGGATGAAGAAAATGTAATATATAGACAGACATACACCACAGAATACTCAGCCATAAAAAAGAATGAAATAACGTCTTTTGCAGCAACATGGATAGAACTGGAGGCCATTATCCTCAGTGAAATAACTCAGAATGTCAAATACCGCATGTTCTCACTTATAAGTGAAAGCTAATCAATGGGTACACAGACATACAGAGTGGAATAATACACACTGGAGAATACAAAAGATGGGAAGATGGAAGGGGCTGAGGGTTGAAAAACTATGTATTGGGTACAATGTTCACTATTTGAGTGATGGGGACACTAACAGCCCAGACCTCACCACGACGCGATATATGCATGTAAGAAATCTGCACTTGTACCCCCTAAATATACAAATTTTTTTTTAAAAATCCCCTCCAAAAAATAAATACCTATTGAATGATTAAGCTACAGGAAAGGCGCCTTCCCTAAACACCTACAATAACTCGGAAAGCTTATTTACCAGACACATTAGAAAGATAATGCTTTCTTAAAAAAAAAAAAAAAAAAAGGCTTATCTACCCACCTACTCCCACTTTCCTACACACACCTCTCGGCCTACGAATGAAATACTGTGAAGAGAAATGTACGTGAAAGTGTACAAGTAAGGCCTCCTTGTTACTGAGGCTAAGAATTAGGATGAGAAGGACAAGATGTCATTGCCTTGGCTTGCCTCCCTAGACACACGCGACCCACGAAGCAGAGGGGCTCCACTGCAGGCCGCCCGGGCCTCTCAAACACCAGGGCGCTTCCCTTCGAAAACGATGGGGTGTCACTCCAACCACTCTTAAACTCGTATCTCACTGAGAGACTCTTCTTTAGGATGACTCCTGCCCTGGTTCAGCCATCACCTCAAAAAGAAGCCCTCGGCTTTCCACAAAACCCGGCGCCAAGACAGAAGCCCCCAACCCTCGCAGGCCGCGTCCATTCGACCTGCCCCGACCCCCGCCCCAGAAAAGCCCGAGTGGAGAGGCTGTGGCTGCCGGCCTGTCCCGCTGCCCCGGACTCCCGCGGCGGCCACAGCTCACCACACGAACACTCTGCTTCCTATCACAATTCAGCACTAGACGCACCTGGTCTGGCACCCCCACTACTCACTTCAGTCAGCCTGGCCCCACCTGGGCCGCCCTTCACTTTGCTCCGCGCCTCACCCAACGGCAGAGCAGCGCCGCGCCGCCAGCTCCGGTTTGAAAACCTTCACCAACCAATCACAGAGAAATTTATTCCTCCCGCGCCGTCCCTCTACGGTGTGACGTACGCGTCAGGGCCACGCGGAGGTGACGGGAACGGGAATGGGCATGCGCATTCTGACAAAGCGAAGCCAAAGGTGGCCATTTTGACTAATGTCAACTTTTTTTTTTTTTTTTTTTTTTTTTTTTTTTTTTTTTTTGCGATGCCCTTTCCGGAAGTCATTCGGGATGCCATATTGACTAAGGGCAAGTGGTACTTCTTGAGTGCAAATTATTCTTGGTCTCACTGTCTGCGGGACTAGGGCCCTTGGAAACGATTAACTGAACAATGTCAGGTCTCAGTAGAATCAGAAGAATACCAGGAGTTAGAACAGCAGTTACTTTCAAATACATTCACTGAGCTATATTATCCCTTCCATTGATGTATCCATTCAGACTTATTTGACACACATTAAGTGAGCCCACATCATCACAAGCACTCCACTGGGAATCGGAAAAATAAAGATGGTATGGTCTCTACTGTCCAGTAGCTACGAATGGAGGCGATAGCTCTAGGAAACAAAAATAAATACGAAATGAAAATAAAATACTATAATTCCATTTAATAAACGTTATTTAGAACTTGGCATTGTGCTAGCACAGGAGCTTTCACGCTTTTTAAAAACTCTGGACCCACAGTGAGAAATAAATTTTACATTACAACCGGGTAATGAAAACTCTGCTCATCCTTACTACATGCAAAGTACCCAGAACTCACTACTCAACAACACATGGCTACCCGCAATTTGGAAAAATACTGGCTGGAGCATACAAGAAGCACTGTGGTTTAAAGGAAAGATCACTTACTGTCACATTGGTCCTTAATTAAAAAAAAAAAAAGAAAAGAAAGAAAGATCACAGATTTGGAGGAGGGAGATTAGGGAGATGTTGGTCAAGAGATATAAAATTTCAGTTAGAGGAAAATTTAGATCTATTGTACAACACAGTGACTGTAGTTAATAACGATGTATAATGCATTTGAAAATTGCTAAGAGTAGATCTTAAATGCTCTCACCACACACCTCAATAAAGTATGTGAGGTAATGGATATGTTAATTCGCTTGATTTAGTCATTCCACAGTGTATACATACATCAAAACATCACCATAGATATGAAAAATTGTATTTTATCAAAAAAACACATCACAAATTTTGTAACCCGAAAACTTGACTCCACTTTTATTTTAGAGACAGGGTCTTACTCTGTCACGCAGGCTGGAGTGCAGTGGCACAATTATAGCTCACTACAAATACGAACTCCTACACTCAAGGGATCCTCCCTCATACCTAGGACTACAGGCACATGCTCAAGGTAATTCCTTTGCTTGTTTGTTTATCTTTTGTAGAGAAGAGTCTCACTATGTTGTCCAGGCTAGTCTTGAACTCCTGGCCTTAGGTGATCCTCCCACCTGAGCCTCCCAAAGCACTGGGATTACAGGCACTAGCACTCCACCTGGCCTTGAACAATAGCAGGCATTCTGCTGACCCACCCATATTATCACTTTTTAATGCTTCTGTACTTCACTTCCTCCAAGTATAAAGTAGAAATAATAATCCCATCTCTATCTCACAGGTTTATTCCCAGATCAACTGAGACACAGTGTGGTACACTATCAAAGTTTATACTTGGTAAATTGTAATACAGATTATTATTAATATTATTAAGAAAGGGATGAAGAAAGAAAATATGAACTGTGCATTTGTTATCCCACTTAATCCTCCTAACAGCCTTTCAAGGTCAGAAGCATTCATTGATTGCATTAGCCTGTGCATCCTTAGATACCTATAATACAATGAAATAAGTAGTAGGACAAAGACATGTATAAAGTGCTTTAGGAGCACAGACAAGGAAGCAATTAATCGTATCTGGGGAGTGGGAGTGTTAAAAAAGCCTACAGAGACTTGATATCTGAGCTGGGTCTTGTGTGAATAGGAATTTACAGGAGAGAAGGGAGTGGGAAATTACTGGCAATAGGAAGATCATGTAACCTCTGAAGAATGAGGCAAGCGTATATTTAATAAATACACAAGGCCAGGCGCAGTGGCTCATGCCCGTCATCCCAGCACTTTGGGAAGCCGAGGAGGGTGGATCGCGAGGTCAGGAGTTCAAGACCAGCCTGGCCAACATAGTGAAACCCCGTCTCTACTAAAAATACAAAAATTAGCCAGGCGTGGTGGCAGACGCCTGTAATCCCAGCTACTCGGGAGGCTGAGGCAAGAGAATTGCTTGAACCCGGGAGGCAGAGGTTGCGGTGAGCCGAGATCATGCCACTGCACTCTAGCCAGGGCAACAGGGCGTGACGCCATCTCAAATCAATCAATCAATCAATCAATACACAAGAAAGCATTTATGAAGGTTTAGGCTGTGAAAGAACATTTACCTCAACTTTCAGGTGATGTTGGGGGTTCAGTGAGTGCGAGGCTTCTTGAGTAGCTTTGGCCTGAGAAGGAAAAGGAGAGACTGGCAAAGTAGGATGAGACCGCACTAGGAAGGGATTGGACTTGATCCTGTAACGGACTCAATGACAAGACAATGGGACTTGGACTGACTTGACTGATTTGTCTTTGGATAGAACATATGCTAAAATGGCAAGCAGGATTGTCTGGAAACGGAAAAATGTAAATGTAGACTCTCTATTTAGGCCAGTGGCAGTGGGGATGACAAGGAGGGGACAAGTGGGAAAGATATTTATGAAATCAATCAATGAAATGAAATGGACTTATTAAATGATTGGACCTCAGGGGTGAGGGAGAGAAGCAGGGGAGTGTAGAATGCCTCAGCTTTCTCTCTTTCCCTTACACCTCAATTACTGAGTGAAACTCCTAAGTACAGATCTCTTGTGTGTGCCCACTTTTCTCCTTCTCCCTGTCACTACCCTTGTCCAATTTGGTAGTCCAACCTCAGTGAAACTGTTTGCCCTCCCTTGCGTTCTTTACTCCTCAAGTGATCTTTTAAAAATGCAATTATGGCTGGGCAAGGTGGCTCACGCCTGTAATCCCAGCACTTTGGGAGGCCGAGGCCTGTGGATCTCTCGAGGTCAGGAGTTCGAGACCAGCCTGGCCAACGTGGTGAAAACCCGTCTCTACTAAAAATGCAAAAAAAATTAGTCAAGTATGCTGGCGGGTGCCTGTAATCCCAGCTACTTGGGAGGCTGAGGCAGGAGAATTGGTTGAATCTGGGAGGCAGAGGTCGCAGTGAGCTGAGATCATGCCATTGCATCCCAGCCTGGGTGACAGAGCAAGACTCTGTCTCAAAAAAATAAAAATAAAAATGCAATTATGGCCGGGCACAGTGGCTCACACTTGTAATCTCAGCACTTTGGGAGGCCAGGGCAGGCAGATCACCTGAGGTCAGGAGTTCAAGACCAGCCTGGCCAACATGGTGAAACCCTATCTCTACTAACAACACAAAAGTTAGGCCGGGCACAGTGGCTCATGCCTGTATTCCCAGCACTTTGGGAGGCCGAGGTGGGCAGATCACGAGGGCAAGAGATGGAGACCATCTTGGCCAACATGGTGAAACCCTGTCTCTACTAAAATACAAAAAATTAGCCAGGCGTGGCGGCGTGCACCTGTAGTCCCAGCTACTCGGGAGGCTGAGGCAGGAGAATGGCTTGAACCCGGGAGGCAGAGGTTGCAGTGACCCGAGATTGCGCCACTGTACTCCAGCCTGGGCGACAGAGTGAGACTCCATCTCAAAAAAAAAAAAAAAAAAAAAATTAGCTGGGCATAGTGGTCTGCACGCCTATAGTCCCAGCTACTCGGGAGGCTGAGGCAGAAAAATCACTTGAACCCGGCAGGCAGAGGTTGCAGTGAGCTGAGATCGCACCACTGCACACCAGCCTGGCGACACAGCAAGACTCCGTCTCAAAAACAAATAAACAAACAAACAAAAAACAACAGCTGGGCATGGTGGTGTGTGCTTGTAATCCCAGCTACTTGAGAGGCTGAGGCAAGAGAATCTCTTGAACCCGGGAGACAGAGGTTGCAGTGAACTGAGATTGTGCCACTGCCCTCCAGCCTGGGTGACAGTGTGAGTCTCTGTCTCAAAAAATAAAATTTAATTTAATTAAAAAAAAATTTGAGGGCCGGGCACGGTGGCTCATGCCTGT
This sequence comes from Pongo pygmaeus, assembly GCF_028885625.2. Lineage (NCBI taxonomy): Eukaryota > Metazoa > Chordata > Mammalia > Primates > Hominidae > Pongo > Pongo pygmaeus. The sequence continues at coordinate 47,655,867 of NC_072383.2, forward strand.
AATCCCAGCACTTTGGGAGGCTGAGGTGGGCAGATCACGAGGTCAGGAGATCGTGATCATCCTGGTTAACATGGTGAAACCCCATCTCTACTAAAAATACAAAAAATTAGCTGGGCGTGGTGGCGGGCGCCAGTAGTCCCAGCTACTCGGGAGGCTGAGGCAGGAGAACTGCTTGAACCTGGGAAGCGGAGGTTGCGGTGAGCTGAGATTGCGCCACTGCACTCCAGCCTGGGCAACAGAGCAAGACTCTGTCTCAAAAAAAAAAATTAAGTCGGGCGTGGTGGCTCATGCCTGTAATCCCAGCACTTTGGGAGGCTGAGGCGGGCGGATCACGAGGTCAGGAGATGACGAGACCATCCTGGCCAACATAGTGAAACCCCATCTCTACTAAAAATACAAAAATTAGCCGGGCATGGTGGCACATGCCTGTAATCCCAGCTACTTGGGAGGCGGAGGCAGGAGAATTCCTTGAACCAGGGAGTTGGAGGTTGCAGTGAGCCGAGATTGTGCCACAGCACTCTAGCCTGGCGACAGAGCAAGACTCCGTCTCAAAAAAAAAAAAAATTAAAAATTAAAATGCAATTCTACTACAGAAATGATAACTATGTGAAGTGATGCATAGCTTAATTAATGAGCTAGATTTGGCCAGACATGCTGTGGCTCATGCCTGTAATCCCAGTGCTTTGGGAGGCTGAGACGACAGAATCACTAGAGGCCCGGAGTTCAAGACCATCCTAGGGAATATATCGAGACCTCCTCTCTACAAAAAACTGAAAAATTAGGCTCCTGTGCCTATGGAGTAGCCATTCATTTATTCCTTTACTTTCTTAACAAACTTGCTTTCATTTAAAACAAACAAACTAGCTGAATGTAGTGGGCTTGGCAGTAGTCCAGCTACTTGCAAGCCTGAGGCAGGAAGATCACTTGAGCCCAGGGGTTCAAGGCTGCAGTGAGCTAAGATTGCACCACTGCACACTCCAGCCTGAGTGACAGAGCAAGACCTTGTCTCAAAAAAAAAAAAAAAAAAAAAAGAAGCTATATTTAATCATTCCATAATATATCTACAGGCTGGGAGCACGTGGTAGCTCACGCCTGTAATCCCAGCACTTTGGGAGGCTGAGGAGGGCGGATCACATGAGGCCAGGAGTTTGAGAACAGCCAGGCCAACATGGTGAAGCCCTGTTTCTACTAAAAATACAAAAATTAGCCGGGCATGGTGGCACCAGTCTATAATCCCAGCTACTCGGAAGGCTGAGGCAGGAGAATTGCTTGAACTCGGAAGGCAGAAGTTGCAGCAACCCGCGATCGCGCCACTGCACTCCAGACTGGGCGACAGAGTGAAACCCTGTCTCAGAAACAAAACAAAAACCATAATATATATACATTACACTTCAAAACATCATGTTGTACGTGATTAATATGTACAATTTTATGTCCTTTTTTTTTTTTTTTTTTTTTTGAGACGGAGTTTTGCTCTACCCAGGCTGGAGTGCAATGGCGTGATCTCGGCCTACTGCAAACTCCGCCTCCCAGGTTCAAGAAATTCTCCTGCCTCGGCCTCCAGAGTAGCAGGGATTACAGGCGCCCGCCACCACGCCTGGCTACCTTTTGTATTTTTAGTAGAGATGGGGTTTCACCATGTTGGCCAGGCTGGTCTCAAACTGGTGACCTCAGGTGATCCATCTGCCTTGGTCTCCCAAAGTGCTAGGATTACAGATGCCACCACGCCCAGCCAATTTTTAAAAATAAACTTGAAAAAAAATTTTTAAAGTAAAAATGTGATACTAATAATATATCTCCCTTGCTTAAAATCCTTAATGACTTCAACTTGCCTTCTAATGAAGATCAAAATTCTGCCGTGCGCGGTGGCTCACACCTGTAATCCCAACACTTTGGGAGGCTGAGGCGGGTGGATCATTTGAGGTCGGGAGTTCAAGACCAGCCTGGCCAACATGGTGAAACCCCGTCTCTACTAAAAATACAAAAAAATTAGCTGGGCATTGTGGTGTGTGCCTGTAATCCCAGCTACTCAGGAGACTGAGGCAGGAGAATTGCTTGAGCCTGGGAGGTGGAGGCTGCAGTGAGCCAAGATTGCACCACTGAACTCCAGCCTGGGCAACAGAGCAAGACTCCATCTCAAAAAAAAAAAAAAAAAAAGACCAAAATCCTTCACAAGGCCCTCCTAAGGCTGCTTTTGCTTGCCCCTCTAGCTGCACTGCCCAACCCTCGTTTGCAGTTCCTCCACACACCTGGCTACCATTTCCACCTGGGGCCTTCACCCTTCCCTGTGCCCCAGCACTCTCCCGAACTTCCAGTGCCTCTTCACCAGGATAAGTTCTACTCACCCTCTAGACAGCTTAAACTTAAACGCTGATGCCTGGGTCGTGCCTTTGTCATAAACTCCCTCAGCACTGTGTTCTCTCTCTTTCATACTCCTGATTCGTTTAGTCTTCCTGGTTCTTCCAGTCACTGTTACATGGCCTTCCACAGGTCAGCTGTGGCTTGACTCGCTCATCTATAAATGGAAATAATAATAATAATACTGCACTTTGGGAGGCCAAAGAGGGTGGATCACAAGGTCAGGAGTTCAAGACCAGCCTGGCCAACATGATGAAACCCCATCTCTACTAAAAATACAAAAATTAGCCTGGTGTGGTGGCACGTGCCTGTAGTCCCAGCTACTTGGGAGGCTGCGGCAGGAGAATTGCTTAACCTGGGAGGCAGAGGTTGCAGTGAGCCAAGATCGTGTCACAGCACTCCAGCCTGGGTGACAGAGCGAGACTTTGTCTCAAAAATTAATAAATAAATAAATTAATAATAATAATAATAATAATAATACCTATTTCCTAGGGTCGTCGAGAGGAATAAATGAGTTAGCCTTATAAAACACTTAGCACAGTTCCTGGCCCACCATAAACACTCTGCAATGCCTATTTTCCCTACTAGACTATGAACTTCTAGAGAAGAAGGGATGGTACTCCTTCCATGTACTAGTCTTGCTTTCGCAGCTCCAATAAATAGCTGTGTAATGGAGGTGAGTTAAGTTCAGTAGGATGGTGTCCCAAATAATGGATGGGGGTTGGAGACGCTGTCTCTCTTACACCTCCCTCTACCCAAAATACCACCCACCCTTCCAATTCCTCTCAGTCTTCCCTGCTGCACCCGCCCAAGCAAGAAGGCAGCAAAGGAAAAGGTGAGAGTGTGTGTATGTGTGTGTGTGTGTGTGTGTGTGTGTGTGTGTGTGTGTGTGAAGCGGGGTGGCGTGGGGGTGGGGTGCGGGGGGGCGCGGGTTCCTAACTCCTTTTCTTCCCAAACTGTAGCTTCCAGGGTAGGGAGAGATCCTGGGGCTGCACTTGTAACCGGAGAAGCTTGAGAGCTTTGAGAGCTGGTGCAAGAAAGCTTGGGTTCGATTCCCGGCTCTGCCACTTAGGAGAGGTGCACTATCCGGTTATTTAATCTCCCGTGTCCGGCGAAACCCGAGCTCTGGGTGCTTCCGAGGTGCGGGAGGGGTCAGGCTGGAACGCGCCTGTTATCCCGCGCGGGGGCGGCAAGCGGGGCCGCCCCCCTCCCACGTGCTCCCCCGCGCCTGGGCACCAATGATGGGGTTGGTGCTGACAGGTGGTTGCGGGTGACCTCCCGAGCGCGCCCGTGCCCCACCGGCCCCCACCTCCCCAGGGGCGGCCGCCTGATCCGATGTCCCGACAGGCGAACTGTCATCGTCGGTCTCTGGACGCGGGCGTCGGGGGCAGCGAGGCTCGGCCCCGTCCCTGGCTGCCACCCGTCTGGCCACAGCCCGATGCGTGTCTTCATTCTCTCGCCTTCGCTGGGTTCCGCCTCCCTTGGCCTTCTCACTTGCCCTCTGGAGGTCTGGCTCCCTACCTCCCATCCAGGATTATCTTTCCCCCTGTGAATTACACCACGAAGCTTTGAGCCTTTCTGCCTTCCAGGCTGTGCGCTAAGCCCAGGGGCGGGGGTGGGGCGATGCGGGGTGCAAGGCCAGGGCCTGCAGCGCAGAGTGCGGAGGTGGGGGCTGTGTTCTGGGGGTCCAGGGAGGGAGGGCCCACCTCTGGCTGGGACTCATGACTGTCAAAGAAGAGACCTCTGAGCTAATCTTTGAAGGATGAATAGGACCCCAACAGGGAGGAGGCTGGGGACTGAAGTAGGCAGGAAGTGCTGAGAGAAATAGGGAAGTCAGTGCAGCCTGACTGGAGTGAGAGGATCTTGGTTGGGGGGGCGGGTAAGGCTGGGAGGACTTTTTTTTTTTTTTTTTTTTTGAGACAGAGTCTCGCTCTGTTGCCCAGCCTGGAGTGCAGTGGCGCGATCTCGGCTTTCTGGAACCTCCACCTCCCAGGTTCAAGCGATTTTCCCACCTCAGCCTCCTGAGTAGCTGAGATTACAGGCGCGTGCCACCACGCCCAGCTAATTTTTGTATTTTTAGTAGAAATGGAGTTTCACCATGTTGGCCAGGCTGGTCTCAAACTCCTGACCTCAGGTGATCCTCCCATCTTGGCCTCCCAAAATGCTGGGATTACAGGCCTGAGCCACCACACCCCACAGGCTGGAAGGACTTTTGAGAGCAGAGCTGAGGTACCTTGAATGACAGGCCAGATAAATTCAGTGTAATTCCTGAGGCACTAGTGAGCCATTGAAGGTTTTCTTCCTATTTCTCTAAGAGAAACAGTAAGCATAGTGGGTAAACACACAGGCCTGGAGTTATTTTGGCCCTGGGTGAAGGTCTACTTCCACCATTTATGACCTGTGTAGTGGGCAACTTAACTTTTCTGTCCCTCCATTTCCACATCTATTAAACGGGGATGATAATAATAGTGTAAAGCACTGTTGGGAGCAATAAATGAGTGTTTGCAAAGCTCTTAGCACAGTGCCTGCCACATAGTAACTCCATGAGTATTACTTATAATTATTTTGTAGCCCTCTGTCTTCCTCTCTGTAAAAAGTAAAAAGTTCCTCTTCAAAGTTTCCCTTCTTGTTAAAAAAATAAATAATGTTAGAAATAATAGTTTATTTTAAAGACTAACTTCCCTTAAGCCTCCTTATTTTATGGTAATAACTCTTTGTTGGGCCCTATCCTATGTAGCTGTTAAACATGCTCACAGGCATATAGTACATTCTATGTCCTTGTACCTTAACCAAAATATTTGTGCTGGACATGCTCACAGGCAGGTACCAGCTCGCAGCCTATGCCCCTTCCCTGTTTGGCATAAGCAACTTCCTCTTTTCCTTTATCCTTCCATTACTTTTACCTATTTAGAAAAGTTTTAAACTGTTAGCCAATCGGGTTTTAAATTGTGCAGTCTGGCTCCAGCCAATGGAGACAAGACACAGTAGCAGGGAAAAACTGCATAAGGAATAAAAATTGCTTCCCTCTTTTGTTCAAATGTGCTCTCGCCATTGTTCCATCTGCGATGAGCACCCTTTCTGCAGAAAGTAAAAACGGCTTTGCTAAGAGAATTAAATTTATGTTTAAGTGCTGTTTCTTTGTGGCACCGGGGAACAAGCATTTTATTTCTAATTAAGCATTTACATATAACATTCTCTGTTTCTTTCCTCTTTTTTTTTTTTTTTTGATGTTCTCTCTCTCTCTCATAAAAAAAAAAAAAAAATCGAAAACAATGTTTCCCTGCCCCATGCCTAGGAATCACCCTTTCACACTCAATAAAGTGTTGAACTAAATCAAACTGTAATAGACAAAGCAAGACTCTGTTTCAAAAAATACAAAACAAAACAAACCACCCACAAAACAACAATAACAACAAAACTCTAATAGGAACAAATAGAGACAAGTCCCCCTTTAGAAACACACCTGTGTCTCTCCTGGGTGTCCAGGCTCTGGGGAGCCCTGCTTGGAGGAGGGGATATAGTTATTGACATGCCGAACTCATCTCTACTAGAGTCCAACCTCTTTGAAAACAGAGACCGCTGGGCGCGATGGCTCACACCTGTAATCCCAACACTTTATGAGGCCGAGGCAGGTGGATCACCTGAGGTCGGGAGTTTGAGACCAGCCTGATCAACATGGAGAAACCCTGTCTCTACTAAAAATACAAAATTAGCCAGGGATGGTAGCGCATGCCTGTTATCCCAGCTACTCAGGAGGCTGAGGCAGGAGAATCGCTTGAACCCAGGAGGCAGAGGTTGTGGTGAGCTGAGATTGCGCCGTTGCACTCCAGCCTGGGCAACAAGAGCAAAACTCCGTCTCAAAAAAAAATAATTAATTAAAAAACAAAAACAGAGACCATAGGCCGGGCATGGTGGCTCATGCCTGTTATCTCAGCACTTTGGGAGGCCAAGGTGGGCAGATCACCTGAGGTCAGGAGCTGGAGACCAGCCTGGCCAACATGGCAAAACCCCATCTCTACTAAAAACACAAAAATTAGCTAGGCATGGTGGCATACGCCTGTAATCCTACCCACTCGGGTGGCTGAAGCCGGAGAATCACTTGAACTTGGGCGGCGGAGGTTGCAGTGAGCCAAGTTCTCCCCACTGCACTTCAGCCTGGGTGACAGAGCAAGACTCTGTCTCAAAAAAAAAAAAAAAAAAAAAAAAGCAGAGACCGTAGCTTATTCACCCCAGCCTGTCCCCTTCCGAATAATGTGTCTGACTCACAGTAAGTCCCTGTTCTATACCAGTGCTTCTCAAACCTTAGCGTGCATCAAAATCCCCTGGAGAGCTTGGTAACATATAGATTGCTGGGACCCATCATGGAGTTCCTCATTCCATCCGTCTTCCATGGGCCCCAAGAATTTTCATTTCGAATGCATTCCTAGATGATGCTGATGTTGCAGATCTGGGAACCACATTTGGAACCACCGCTCTACAACAACATGTTGAATGGCTGTATCTGAGACGGTAAAGTAGCCTCATTGTCCCCTTCCCAAGCTCAGCTGGTCATCAGCATTGAAAATACAGGTCCAAAGCTGAGAATCATGAGGTGTAGGACTCAGAGATTTTCCAAAAATCATCTTCCCAGGTGATTCTTATGTGCAAATAGGTTTAGCATTCTACTGCCACGCACAGTCCTGTACTCTGCCCGCCTCAGCTAACTCCTGCCTCAAGCAAAGGCCACTGCTTGTCTGCACTTTATTCAGGGCACACCTTGCTGCTCTGGATTCAAGATGGCTGGAACTATAGAGGAATGGGCTGCCAAGAGTGAGAGGAAAGTAGCTGGTTCTAAAAAGCAGACCAGAGATTTACGTAAATTGTAACAAGTGCCACTTCTACTAACGGTTAACTCTGAAAGACAAGCTAGGAGCTAGTTCTCCCTAGTCTGACCTGGAGTCAAATTCAGCTCTCTTCCTCCCTATTCAACTTCCCTCCGTTTCTGTTACACTCTGCTTCTGTTACCTCCAGTGTGAAATGAGAATAACATAACCTACTTCACAGGGTTGAGCTGAAGATTAAATAAGAGGTTATGGGGCCGGGAACAGTGGCTCACGCCTATAATCCCAGCACTTTGGGAGGCTGAGGCAGGCGGATCACCTGAGGTCGGGGGTTTGAGACCAGCCTGACCAACATGGAGAAATCCTGTCTCTACTAAAAATACAAAATTAGCCAGGCATGGTAGCGCATGCCTGTAATCCCAGCTACTCAGGAGGCTGAGGCAGGAGAATCGCTTGAACCTGGGAGGCAGAGGTTGCGGTGAGCTGAGATCACGGCACTGCACTCAGGAGAATTGCTTGAGCCCGGGAGGCAGAGGTTGCAGTGAGCTGAGATTGGGCGACAGAGTGAGACTCCGTCTCAAAAAAATAAAAAATAAAAAATAGCAAAGTGACTGGGGAAAGGAACCTGGCATCCATAACCCTTTTTTCTTTTCTTTTCTTTTTTTGAGACAGAGTCTCACTCTGTCGCCCAGGCTGGAGTGCAATCTCAGCTCACTGCAACCTCCGCCTCCCGGGTTCAAGCGATTCTCTGGCCTCAGCCTACCAAGTAGCTGGGATTACAGGCGTGTGCCACCATGCCCAGCTAATTTTTGTATTTTTAGTAGAGACAGGGTTTCACCATGTTGGCCAGGCTGATCACAAACTCTTGACCCTGTGATTCGCCTGCCTCGGCCTCCCAAAGTGCTAGGATTACAGGCGTGAAGCCACCACACCCAGCCATCACTTTGCTATTTACCAAAACTTCCATACATATTTAATTGGGTTTTCACAACAGTCATGAGGAGTAAGAAAGACATTATGGTTCATTCTCATTTTACCATTGAGAAAGCTGAGTCTCAGAGAGGTTAAGTGACTTGCCTGGACGGGTGGATCACCTGAGGTCCGGAGTTTGAGACCAGCCTGACCAACATGGTGAAACTCCGTCTCTATTAAAAATACAAAATTATCTGGGCATGAGGGCGGGCACCTGTAATCCCAGCTACTCGGGAGGCTGAGGCAAGAGAATCGCTTGAACCTGGGAGGCTGAGGTTGCAGTGAGTCAAGGTCCTGCCACTGCACTCCAGCCTGGGTAACAGAGCAAGACTCTGTCTCAAAAAAAAAAAAAAAAAAAAAGAGTCATTTGATCTCTAGGCAAGTAATTTTTTTTCTTTTTCCTTTTTTCTTTTTTTTTTTTGAGACAGAGTATCACTCTGTCAACCAGGCTGGAGTCCAGTGGCACAATCTCAGCTCACTGCAATCTCTGCCTCCTGGGTTCAAGCGATTTTCCTGCCTCAGCTCCCGAGTAGCTGGGATTACAGGCGCCTGCCACTACGCCCAGCTAATTTTTTGTATTTTTAGTAGAGATGGGGTTTCACCATGTTGGCCAGGCTTGTCTCGAACTCCTAACCTTGTGATTCGCCCGCCTCGGCCTCCCAAAGTGCTGAGATTGCAGGCGTGATTCGCCCGCCTCGGCCTCCCAAAGTGCTGAGATTGCAGGCGTGAGCCACTGCACCTAGCCGAGGTTAAATGACTCTTAACCTACAGGTTAAAATGACCTGCACAGTCTGGGTATTAGGGGAAGGGGCTTTAAGCAGAGCTGGTTGCTCCTCTCCACTCATCCCTGTATTTGTTCTTTTGACATCTCCTTCCCATAAGTCATTTTTTATGGGCATATCTTACCTGAATCTGAATGGTAAGGAAATAAGGTGGGAGTTCTCTGCCCCTGTTGGAGACAGCTCTGTTCTGCTGCCCCCTCCTCCGAGCCCTGTCTGCACCTTCCTCCCTATTTAAGCCTTTGCGGTCCCTTTGACAAACATCTATCTTGAATTCAAATTCTGGCGCAACTTCTCTAGCTGTGTGAATTTTATCAGGTTCCTTCCTCTTTCTAGGCTTCATCTGTTACATAAGAAGAATATAGATCTGTAGTTCCCAAACTATAGAAACCTTGGAGTGATCATGAGAGACTCAGCCCCTGGCCTCCATAAAGACTGAGTAGCCCATCTGTGTGTAACTGACTGTGTAACTGTGTGATTGCTGGGAGACGAGATCCAAATGAGCTTTAATGATGCGATCCAGAACTGAATCACTATGTATTTTCTCGGTCAAAAGATAACAAAAGTACAACTATTGTCATATGGTCATGGTCAGGGAAATTTTTTTGGAAATAGAAAGGTTATGCTGGGTTCTGTAAGTTACCTAGAAGAATTAAAAATAAAAAATAAATAAAAAATTTAAAAGGTTGGGCCAGGCATGGTGGCTGACGCCTGTAATCCCAATGCTTTCAGAGGCTGAGGCAGGAGGATTGCTTGAGGCCAGGTGTTCCATGGCAACATAGTGAGATCCCATCACTGGAAAAAAAAAAAATTAATTATTATTATTGAGACAGAGTCTTGCTCTGTCGCCCAGGCTGGAGTGCAATGGCAGGATCTCGGCTCACTGCAGCCCCTGCCTTCCGGGTTCAAGCGATTCTCCTGCCTCAGCCTCTGAGTAGCTGGGATTACAGGCGAGTGCTACCATGCCTGGCGAATTTTGTGTTTTTAGTAGAGATGGGTTTCACCATGTTGGCCAGGCTGGTCTGGAACTCCTCAGCTCAAGCGATCTGCCCACCTCAGCCTCTCAAAGTGCTGGGATTACTGGGTGGCGTGAGTCACCGCTCCTGGCTTAAATTAAAAAAATAAAAGAATAAAAAGATTGGAAGCCCCTGGTGTAGATATCCTCTAAAGGCCTTATCAGCTGCCATCCTCCGCAGCCACCTGGGAGAAAGGACTTTGGGCCACCAGGGGGCGCGGCGCTGCAGCCCTTGTGCAACGTGGAAGCTGAGGCCCATGGTGAGCAGGCTGCTCTAAACAGAGAGAGGGGTGGGGTCAAGGTTCTGGCCCAGGCTCTATAGACCACAGTTGAGACCTGTTAGACCTAAGTACTCTGTAAGGGAGGTGTCTCTCCAGAGCTGGGGGAGGTAAGGGGCCCAGGGTGGGGTGACCTGTCCCAGGTCTGCAGCACTGGACCCACCCCTGCATGGGGGCTCCTGTGGCAGCCAGTAGCCATTCCTGTCTGGTTGGACCTTGGAGGCAGAGAAACAGAATTTCTCAAATTCCACCTCAGCTATCTTCAGACAAGAAGGGGCTGAGAGGAGGAAATGTTCCTAACAAGGCAGGATGGCTATCCCAAGTGAGTGGCTTCCCATGGACCTCGCGAGTGCAGGGAATGGATGGAGACCTGTGGAGTCAGGGAAGCCATTCTGAAAGTGGAGCTGGGGACAATCAGAGGAGAGAAGGAAGATCATGCCAGGCAGGGGGGTCTGTCTAGAAAGGTAACAATTCTGAGATCTTTGCTGACTTGCAGGGCCTGCCTTGCCCAGCAGTAGAAGGCAGCAGCTCACTGCCAGAAGGGAGGACTGGGAGGCCAGAACCCTCCTTCCACTCCCTTCCCTCCCCTGCTGAACCCTGGGCAGAGCTCCACCCAGCTCAGCCACTCCAGCCAGGACTTTCCCCCTGGGAAGGGCCAGAGAGCCTCAAAGGGACAAGGCAGCTCATACCCGCCCCTACCCACTGCCAGAGGCTGAGGCCCTCTCCACTCATAAAGCATCGGGACCCAGAAAACTTTCTGGCCCAATCCAAAGATACACTCAAAGGGATGCCCACCATGATGGGGCACAGGGACTCTACCCTACCCTGGGAGAGACAGACAGACAGACAGACAGACAGACACACACACACACACACACACACACACACACACACACACACACATGCTCAGGGCTGATTTTAGCAGAACAAATGAAGTAGAATCCAGGGCCTCTGGCCTCCCAGCTTCTCAGGCCAGAGCACTGGACTCTGCCTGCCTCACTCCTGCTCTAGAGGTGCCACCCTTCCCCTTCCCAGCCAAGCCCCACTCATCTGCTCTTCCCTTCTCATGGACCCCAGCTGGCTCTGAGCTTCTAATTCTTTCCCACAACCCCTCTGCCCTATCTGCCCCTCCACCCCTTGCCTGGGCTCTGGGCACCGTCCCTGTCCCCCAGGCCAAGTGCCTCCCAGGACTCTTCCTCCCACCCTCCCATACCTCTGATTCTCCCACAATGCCTGTCTGAGGTTTCCCAAGTGAGTGCTTCCCAGCAGAGAAGGCCAGAAGGAGAGGCAGGCAAAAGAGCAGGGCCATTCATGTTGGCAAGGCTCCCCTGGGTGGCAGAGGACAGCAGGACAGGCAGGCAGGCCAGCCACTCTGGAGAGGGTGCACACACACAACCTACCCCCCTTCTCAACAGGACAGTCTCCCAAGCTTGGAATTTTGGCTCCAGCATCCACCCCCACACACCCACACACACCCAGCTTGGTCTGTTTCTCCGGGGCCCCAGGGCCTGCTTCCTTACTGCCTACCAAGCTTTTCCCATCTGCTTTCCCAGGGAAACCCTCAGTCAGGGAACGCAGAGGAACTGACTTCCTCCAAATTCGAAGTATCTTCCAGCCTTCTAGAGACGAGGCCATATGAAACCTGGAATCGTTGCGGCTGCCCCATTTACAGCCCAACCCCTGCTCCTCCCTCCCGTCTCATTCCTCCTGTTCCTCTGTGCCTCCCTCCTGCCTCTGTGAAGCCTTCAAGGCTGGGAGGGAGGTCAGAATGGAGCCCATCCTGGCAAAATGAGAAAAGATTAGAGCAATACATTTGCTGTCAATGGCAATAAGCCTGCCTGAGCAGGGGAGGAGGAATATTTGATTTCAGACTCTCTGGGGGTCTTGATGGAAGAGCACTGGCAGCCTGCAGCCCCAGGCCTGACAGAGTGAGGAGGGCTGGTCCCAGGCCCTGCCACCTGGGGACCCTGGTGTCCCAACCCTCCCATCTCTATATCGACCCCATCCTCCGCAGTCACCAGCAGAGCCCAAGCTCCCTCCTCCTCCCCTCCCCTCCTTTCTCCCTCTCAACTGCCAAACTTGTTTCCCCGAAGCAGTTTTTCTACCCAGTGCAGGGTGATGGAGCAGAAAGAACACTGCTCTAGGGGCTGGAGAGGAGGCCCGGGTTCTAACCCCACTACCGCTTCCAAGTGCAGGGATTTCGTGCAAGTCACTGAGCCTCTCTAAGCCTTGGGGCAGTGCGGTTGAGGGAGAGAACAATGGCATTCGGCATCCCTAGACCCTAGCAGAGGCTCAGCCACTCGCTGCTTCACTGGTCTTGGGCAACATCATTTAACCTCTCTGAGCTCCGGTTTATTCATCTATAAAATGCGGGTGACACAAAATAAGGCCTGCATCCTAAGGTGATAGTGAGTATCAACAAAGCCGGAGATATGAAAGTTGTAAACAATTGTGCCAATAGCATTGTCCTGTTACAAGACAATGGGATTCCCGGTGTGTTCCCTGGCTGAAGGCTGGGCCTGGACATGGCTCCACAGAGTTCCTTCTTGTCTTAGGATCCCAGTTCTGGGCCCTGCCCTCCCGAAGTGGGGTGAGGGCACAGTCTGTCTGGGAAAGGAGATAAGGCAGTTTCTTGGACAAACAATCCTGAACTGAGAGGAGTAGCTGTCAACTCCTCAGACCAATCCAGAAAGACATTCTGGAGGGGGAGGTTTGAGAGGCAGTTGGTCAATAGTGTCTCCTTCCTAACTCCTCCTACCCTTGTCTTCCTGTGAATGGTTTCCCCCGGAGTGGTGCAGGGTGGCAGGCCTGCCTGAATACAGAATAAGACAACTTCCACCCAGCCTCCAGTGAGTGGACAAGGTGATGGAGAGGAGACGGTGGAGGGAGGCTAGGGGATGGAGTTAATATTTATTACCAGGCTGCCATGTGCCAAGCACCATGCAGATATAGGAAGTATTTTTCATATATCTGGCCCATACTACAGCCTGAGAGGTAGCTGTAGTGGATGTGGCCGTTGAATAATTGCCCGTTGTTACCAGCTGGAAGGAACCGAGACTCAGGTTGGATGGATCCCATCACTCCACACCGCCTCCCATTGGAGCAGAGGGTTGGAGGCCTCAGCCCCAGGCCTGTCTCCCCATTCCTGAGCTAAAAACTGGACAGATCTTTAAGTTGCTCTAAACCATAGTTTTCTCATCTGTTAAAGAGGATGGCACAGAGAATGCTCTGGAAAGTATAGAGTCATGCACAAACTTACAATGCATTATACCTTCATATGCTTCTTTTCTGGTTCCAACCTCATCTCTCACTGCTCTCCTGCTTGGCCTTCCCTCTGGCTAGATCTCCTCACTTCATTTTTCATATGAACCATCAGGCTGACTCATGTCTTCCCCTTCCTCCTCTGCCTATCCAGATCTCTTTGATCCCCTGGATTTGAGGTCCCCTCCTCCATGAAGCCTTCCCTCCCACTCTGACCCACAGTGGCAATAAGCATAGGCTTTCTTGACTTACCATTCACTTTTTTTTTTTTTTTTTTTTTTTTTGAGGAGGACTCTCGCTCTGTTGCCCAGGCTGGACTGCAGTGGCATGATCTCGGCTCACTGCAGCCTCTGCCTCCTGGGTTCAAGCGATTTTCCTGTCTCAGTCTTCCAAGTAGCTGGGATTACAGGGACCTGCCACCATGCCCGGCTAATTTTTTTGTATTTTTAGTAGAGACGGAGTTTCATCACGTTGTCCAGGCTGGTCTCAAACTTCTGACGTTAAGTGATCTGCCTGCCTTGGCCTCCCAAAGTGCTGGGATCATAGGCATGAGCCACTTTTTATGAATGTGTTCTAATCTCTTAACTAGACTCCCCAGCTGATTCTCTGAGGGCACAGACTATGTCTTTTGCCCCTTCATAACCCTAGGGCTTACATAAGGTCTGGGACATATTGGATACTAGGATGAATTTTGCAGCTACTGGTGATGATTGTGGTCATGATGCTCATGATAGAATCCATATTTGAGTATAAAGTAGTGATGGTGATGGCTATGATGGCAGTTTTGGTGGTGAGTTTGAGATCACGTTAGTGTTGGGAGTGGTGATGGTGATACTGATGATGTGAATTTGAAGATGACTGTGGTGATGGTGGCTGTATTAGTTACCTATTGCTGCATAACAAATTACCCCCAAAACTTAGGAGCTCAAAACAGCATACATTTACCACCTCGCAGTTTACATAGATTAGAAATTGGAGCACGGCTTAGGGCTGGTGCCTCTGGCTCAGGGGCTCTCACAAAGCTGCTACCAAGGTGTCAGCAGGGGCTGCAGCCTCATCTGTTGTGTCGACTGGAAGCAACCTTCTTCCAAGTTCACACACATGATTGTTGGCAGGATTCATTTCGTTTTAGGCTCTTGGACTTTGATGAGTGTTGGCCTGGGGTCTTCCTCAGTTCCTTGCCATGTGGGCTTCTTCGTGGGGTAGCTGACAACATGGCAGCTGGCTTTCCTCAGTGCAAGTGAGAGAGTAACCAAGACGGAAGCCACAGTGTTTTTGTAGCCCAATCGTGAAGTGATATCCCGTCACCTCTGCTGAAATCTATTCACTAGAAGTGAGTCATTAAATACAACCCACACTCAAAAGGATAGGATTGCATGAATGCCATGCAATGAAGGGCATGAATGCCAGGAGGCAGGGGTCACTGAGAGCCATCTTAGAGGCTGCCTACCACAATGGCGATGGTGGTGATGACGACAATAGAGAAGTTGGAGAGTCTACGGCCATACCACCCTGAACGCGCCCGATCTCGTCTGATCTCGGAAGCTAAGCAGGGTCGGGCCTGGTTAGTACTTGGATGGGAGAAGTTGGAGAGTGGTGATTAGATCAGGGATGCTAGGGTATTTGAGAGTGAAAGCATTGGTGGCCTATTAGAATTGAAAAGTGGTTCCCTCACACTGGATCTGAGCAGGGGCATTCAGTTGGCCCGAGCCAGATATATGAGACCCACTCTTCCCCACAATGTTCCAGCCCCATCCCAGGTCCAGGCCCACATCCATTCCCCTAGAGTCCTTGTTACCCATTGCTTTCTCTGCCAACCACTCTCACTCCAGGCTGCTCTTCCTCTTTAGACAATTAATGAGCTAAGTAATGGCCAAATGGAGAGCAATTACCTCCAGCAGTCCAAGGGGGATGGGGAAAGAGTGGTCAGAGGCCCAGGAGGGATGGAGAGGTGCTGCCAGTTTGGGGGCTGGACTGTGGTTCCTTCAACTTGGATAAAGCCATCTACCCTATTCTATACTGAACCCCATATCCTTGGTCTACCACACCGCTGTAGACACCACCCACCCCACCATCACTTTATCTTCCCTCTCTCAGTCCTTCACATAGGGTTTAGATCAGAGCTTCACTGAGCCCTTGGGAGCCCATCCACTCCAGCCCCGGCCTCCATCTCCTACCTCTAATCTCTCCCTACTTCTGATGATCTTCTATTTCTTGAAATTCCCCAACACCACTCCTGGTTTTTGTTGTTGTTGTTGTTTGTTTGTTTTTTGAGACAGTCTCACTGTGTTGCCCAGGCTGGGGCTGGAGTGCAGCAGTGTGAACTTGGCTCACTGCAACCTTCGCCTCCTGGATTCAAGCAATTCTCCTGCCTCAGCCTCCCGAGTAGCTGGGATTACAGGTACCCGCCACCATGCCCAGCTAATTTTTGTATTTTTGGTAGAGACAGGGTTTCACCATGTTAGCCAAGCTGGTCTCAAACTCCTGACCTCAAGCGATCTGCCCGCCTCAGTCTCCCAAAGTGCTGGGATTACAGGCATGAGCCATTGGGCCTGGCCCACCCTTGTTTTTGATAAGCACAGAAAGCGGTCATATTTTCTTTTCTTTTCCTTTTTTTTTTTTTAAATGGAGTTTTGCACTTCTTGCCCAGGCTGGAGTGCGGTGTTGCGATCTTGGCTTTCTGCAACCTCTGCCCCCAGGGTTCTAGCAATTCTCCTACCTCAGCCTCCTGAGTAGCTGGGATTACAGGCACCTGCCACCACGCCCAGCTAATTTTTTTGTATTTTTACTAGAGACGGGGTTTTGCCACATTGGCCAGGCTGGTCTCCAACTCCTGACCTCAGGTGATCTGCCCACCTCAGGCTCCCAAAGTGCTGGGATTACAGGCGTGAGCCACCGCACCTGGCCAGAAATTTTAAGATAAATATTATACTAGAAAAAAAATAGGTCGGGCATGACGGCTCATGCCTATAATCCCAACACTTTGAGAAGCCAAGGCAGGCAGATCACTTGAGCTCAGGAGTTCAAGACCAGCCTAGACAACATGGTGAAAGCCCGTCTCTACAAAAAATAAAAAATTAACCGGGTGTGGTGGCATGTGCTTGTAGTTCCAGCTACTCAGGAGGCTGAGGTGGAAGGATCACCTGAGCCTGGCAGGTTGAGGCTGCAGTGAACCGTGATTGTGCCTCTGCACTCCACCCTGTGTGTCAGTGTGAGATTCTATCTCACAAGAAGAAAAAAAAAAAAAGGAAGAAAGAAAGAAAAAGAAAAAAAGGAACTTCTATAATTCTGCTTCCCAGGAAAAGGGTGGAGGTTGAGCAGAAGGTGCTAGCTGCACTAGAAGGCTGAGGGCCACATGGTTAAGAGAGTAGTTTCTGTTTGCAAAGGAGAGTCAAGCCTAGTCACAATAGGGTACCTTTTTTCTGTGCATTGTAGGAACCTAGGGCCACCCCAACCTTCCTTTTCTGCACCTGGCCAGGCCCCAAGTACACGAACTTACAATTGCCAGCTTCCCCTCACACTCATCAGTGCGTCCAGTCAGCCACCATCTGCAATTCCCCCTAAGATATCCCTTTGTTTCATCAACCGCTAAGATCTGCAGCCCAGGTGTGACCCAGGAGACATCCTAACACACCCAGATGGTTCCCACCTAGTTCAGGCCTTCACCACTTCCCTCCTGGGCCTCTGTAACACACTCCTGGGCCTCTGTAACTGTTCCTTTGCCTCCCAACCTCTCAGCCTAAGGGACATTCCTCCTCTCCTGTTCTTCTCCCATGTCTTTGCTCAATCTTTCTCAGGTCCCTTTGTCTTTCAGCCTCTTAACTGTGTCCGCTTTCTGTTTACCCCTTAAATTTTGATGAAACCCCGAAGGTTTCCTCCTTGACAGCTTGTAATAGTAACATAACAAAAGCCAAAACAACTAGGACTTAATGGTGCTTATAAGGTACAAAGGACTTGACATGTGTTTTCATTTGATTCTATGAG